>NW_024367708.1:5131726-5554295 GCF_014805655.1 Passer montanus | reverse complement strand
AATTGGCCCCGGCTCCGCCGCCGGCCCCGGCCGCCCCGCCAGCCCCGCGCCCGCCGTCTTCATCTTCGAGCACAAGGCGCAGCACATCGCCCGCTTCATCCACAACAGCCACGACCTCACCTACTTCGCCTACCTGATCAAGGCGCAGCCCGACAACCCTGACTCCCCCATGGCCTGCCACGTTTTCCGGGCCACCGACCCCAACCAGGCGAGTGGGGACGGGGGGCGGGGGCGCTGCCCGGGATCTCCCCGCTTGGCTCCTCTCCTCGCCGGGCGGGACCCCAGGCGCTGCGCTCCGCAGCCGTGGAGGGGCCGATGTGCCCGAGCGGGGCAGGGTGGTGCCTGCGGGACCGCAGCCTCCGCACGCCCGCCCGGGGCTGACCGGGCTCGTCCCGGTGTGCCCCTCCAGCTCCGGCGGCCGCAGCGCCCTTGGGTTCCGCGGAAAGAGGACACAGAGCCCCGCCTGGCCGTGGGGTGCCCTGCCAGCCCCTGCCAGCCCGGAGGTACCAGCCTCTGCAGAACGCAGTGCCCGGCGACATGGAGCCCCTTTCTTCCCGGTCCACCCTCCTTGGGGAGGCCTCGCATCCTGCGGCAGCTCCGTGGCAAGGGCACGGTTTGCTCTATAAGGGTTTTGCACGATCAGGAGGCAGGATTTGTGTTAAAGCGTCCCAGCGGTGCTGTCAGTGTTGGGCAGGCATGGAATAGTGGAGGATGGTGCTTTTCCTCAGACCCCCGTGGTACAGAAACGATGGTTCGTGACCAGCGGCTCCTGTTGTGCTCACGGGTCACGCTAAGGACACCTGGCCGTGCTCAGGCATATGCAGTAGTGCTACAAACAAGGCTAGGTTTGGGTGGGGACATTTTTGATAAAGTGCCAACTGGAAAAAAAACCTAGCAGTAAGATTGTATTTTCCTGACTATCTAGCCGGCTTTGGCTAACACATCAAATGTGCAGCAGACTTCTTTCTCTCTGGTTTAGAGTATGTGAGCAATAGTGGGTGGACACGTAGGTTGGATAATTAATTTAGCAGGATGACAGCAAGAAAAAGGTCATTTGATAATAGCCCTTTGGTTAAATAAGAATACCTTCTCCTCAGTTTTCACAAACTGGAGGAAGAACTCTTGGGAGTTGGAAGATAGCTGACTTACTGCATGTACTGAACAGCTACTAGGGTTTCTTTGTTTGTTTGGGTTTTCTTAAATGGGGAGGGTAGGAAGTATAAAGAAAACTACTGAAAAGTTTTCAGTATATTAACTTTTATTTGAGCCAGCACACTTCCAGAGAGAGCATGGAGGCATTTAGGTTGCGTTCATAGCTGTGGCTTAAGGACAGGCTTAGGACAGCCAGTATCCCAAGTGGAGGTAAATGTGCTTAACTTGTTGGCAACTGCTGTGGGTTTTGCTCTGCCAGGAGAGCATGCAGCAAGAGCATGGAGGGGATCGTTATCTGGCCGGGGAGGAGCCCAAATGTCCTTTTAGGAGTTTGGTGGTATGGACTGAGGCAAACTAAGGTTCATGCTGTTGGCAGAAGATGCTGAATCAAATTTATTTCTGGGGTAGGTCTGTACTGGTACCACAAGTTTGTAAAACAATCTTACTTTAAGATAGTGAATCCCTAGTACTCCAGTGAATGTGCAAAGTACTACATACATTTACATTTGGAAGGCTGTTTCTGACTATAGCTCTATCCATATGTCTTTCCTTCTTTCCTCATGGGAAAAGTGCCTTATGTGCATTGAATTAAATCAAACTGATACTGTAGGTTAAGTCTTCCTATTGAAAGAAGTTGGTATCTTGTTCATTTTTTAGTTATACCTGTTAAGATTTTTTAACTTTGTTATCATTAATAAAGAATCTATCCCTCCCAGGAGTGTTACTCAGCGCATGATTTTGAGCTACAGTGAGGGTAGTAAATGCAGAGCTAGCAATGTGATTCACAAGTGTCTGATTAACAGGCAGGTTTTATTAAGGTACAAAAAGGAAAAGGTGGATTCTCACCCCCCATCTCCTCCTCCCCCCCACCCTGAGTTTTGTTATCGATTTTTCCAGGCTTTGTTGGCTAAGCCTGTGCAGGTATCTAGCTGTTGGTCTGTGCTAAAGCTTAATCCTGAGTGGGTAAAGTCAAGTAGCATGTTACTAGCTCTAAAAGTCTTCTTTCTAAGCTCTTAATTGTTTATTATAGAATTGATGTTGTCCTTGCATGCTGTCAAGATCTTTACGCACTTCTGTTTCATAGTGGTTATGTGAGCCTCGTGTGGTGTATTAACTTAGAAAGTATTTTTCACAGCTGTTATTTTAAGACAACCTCATTTTCCATCTTGGGCTATAGTGACTTTCAGCCAACCTAAGTTGGCACTGCTACTGAGAAAAATGATCCTGTCCTCTTCAAGCCTGAACCCCTTGTTTCTTCCTCTCAGCTTTGTCCTCCTGGCAGCACAACTGTTTGTGCAGCCATATGGCAAACAGGATCTGGGAATTGACTGGTGTTAAGCTTGCTTCTCCCTTACCTTCTCTGGAGTATTTCCAAATTGCTTCCCTCATTTGCTTTACTATGCAACCCTAATGACTGTTTACATCAAGGCAGGTGGGTTGGCGGCACATGGTATCAATGAGTGGCCAAGAAGGGGAAGGGTCATATAGCCTTTCCAGAACTTCTAGAGAAGACAATTTCACTCCATCCCAGGAATTGTTTGAGTTTGGATAGGGCTTTGAGCGACCTGGTCTGGTGGAAGGTGTTCCCTGGCAGTGGGGGTGGAATTGGCTGGTCTTTAAGACCCCTTCCAAGCCAAACCGTTCTATGATTCTGTGGAAGTTTTGCTGACTTCAGATTTGCCAGAGCAAAGCCATGGTGTTGTCCACTCTGGCAGTATTAAGTTCAGCAGCATGCTAAGTAGCTCTGGAATGCAGGAAAGGTACAGGAGATGTCTTGGGGTCTCTGAGTTAGAGGACAGCTAGCCATAATTTTGAATGGTGGATGTTAATTGTAAAAGGGAGAGGTTAATGATTGACTTTCCAGGAACTAGTGCTATCATGATAATTCAATAAACAATGTAGGTGAGAATGAAAGTTTTGTCTTGAAGCCTGTTGCTTTGTCCACAATTGTACTGCACAATGTTTAGGCTGCACATGCATTCACTATGATCACAAAAAGGGCTGATATTCATAGAAAAAAGCACTGCCTCTTGCCGTTCTCTGCAAATTTCTTTACCAGATGACCAGTGAAAAGCCAATGTAATATGCACTCTGATGACATCAGGCAGGAAGATAACATCTTTTAATATTATTTGCTGTTACTGGAGAGAAATGAGAGAGTGAGCTAATAGTATGAAACACCTTCGTATTTTATTTGAAAGCCTGAAAATTTTAGGCAGAGCTGAAAAGTAGGAGCCAGTGGAGTGACTCCTGTTCTGGAGTAGTACTTCGGCAGAGTGTCAAACCCAGAGCTTGTTGGCATGCTAAGATACTTTTATTGAAGGGGCAGAGTGTCTCTTTCTTTTGCTGTTTAATTACAAGGGGAGACATCTGAAGCCATCTGACTGGTGGAGATGGGAACAGAATTTTTTCGCTCCCTCAGAACTTACTACAGTGTTTGCTGCTTCTTGTAACTGTTCAAAGCAGTAGCCAGCTGGAGTGGGTAAGGGTACTTGTCTATTTAGTGTTGCCTGGTGGCTTCTGAGAAGCAGCCAGAGATTTGTTATTTTGTGTTGCTGTCATTTGAGAATTATTGAGTATGTGCAGACTGTATGTAGACATCAGATGACATCATTGTCTCATTTTATATTTGACAGATTTTCTTTACAATCCTCAGAACAGATTGTTTTTTTACCCAAAAGTTAGAGTTTATAAATATGGCAGGCATACCCTTCTTGCAGCCACTGAGAAAAGGCTGTTTAATTAGTATTTTCAAGCTCAACTTTTTACCTAAATACTGATTGTATTCTATAAAGCAGATTTTAATTGTGTGGAACAATCAATGCAGTTCGACAATTGCCTTGAGCTCCCCATTCTCTGGGGGAGAGGTTTATGGTATGATCTCTTTCTGCATTTTTTCTATTATTATCATGCTGATCTAGATTGTGTGTTTCCTGCTTGAAACATGAATAAGCCTGTTTTGAGAGGATTTTTTTTTAAACTGGAACTGGCATCCTAAATCAAGTTATACTTTACTTGCTTCTTATTAGTGAAAATAGTTGTTTCCTCCAGTTAAGTAAGAACTCATTGCATGCGTTTCGGTTTTCTCTTCTCAAACTTCTAAGCATGATGAAAAGGTATTGTTATAAGGTTTAAAAAGTAATCTGAGCTGGCTGTGGAAAAAAGATGTTCAGGTGGACAGACATCAGTTGAATTTAGCTCTTGTGGGCATAATCTATAGCTGTGTCTTTGTGCTACACCTATGTGTTAAGGGTCTAGGCTTTCTCAAGGTGAAGCAGAAATTATGGAGCCTTTTGGTGACTGTGTAGAGCTGTGATAAAAACTGGAGAGGTAGAAATTTAGAGACAAGAGCCAGAGACAGCCCACTTGTCAGAAACACTTGTCTATTCCAAGAATGTGTTTCTTTTCTGTTGAATAATGTGTTTCAGTAAAGCAAGGATGTAAGACAATTGTTGTCTTGGAAAAGCAAGGCATCAGTACAAAGTCTACTCAAAGGAGGCTTTTATGCTGTATGAATATCATGTTACATAAGTTTCTTACTGAAGGATGTAAGTAAGAAATGTTTGAAGAACTAAGTTTGTCAAGTTTACATGTATATTTCTGTTGTCCTTTGATTATTCTGTGATATAGGAGCATGAGCTTTAATGGCAGTAAAATCAAGGTCTAGGAAGTACATATATACAGCATTGTTGGAATTCATATTAAAGCATTGCACCGGTTGAGCTGTCTGATAAGATGTGTTTTGAATAGGTATAACAGACCTGACAAAATAGATATGCTCTAGGTTTTGAAGGATTCTGTAGGAAGTGGGAGAGCTGACATTTGGTTGATAGCACAATTTGGTTGCAGAGGAAAGATTTTCTGTGAGAAAGATACGTTGTCCCAATTTTTACCAATAAAACAAGTCTTGGAGGGACCAAAAAAAAGAAAGTTTTCTACGTTCGTGTGGGTCAGAATTTCATTCATGGGTTGAGAAACTGAAAAGCAATGACTCAGAACAAAGCATGGATGTTAAGGGCTTGCAATGAATGCAGAATTGTTTGGTGAGCAGCCTTATTATCTCTAGCTCACATGGGCTATACAGCCTCAGATGAAAAGTCTTGCACTCCCTTTTTTGAAACTGAAAGTTGAGAGCTTAAGGTTTCATTTTTGATTTTCTTAATAGATTTGGCACTTTTTTTTTTCCCTGCAAATGAGAGTACTTTTCATTTTAGGATTGTAAAGCTATCTTTAAATTTTGGTTCTGAACATCCTGTCCATAATATTTTTTTCCCCATGTCACAAACAGAATAAATAATAAAAACATTAAAATTGTTGAGTGTTTCTAAATGGTGATATACAGCCTTGTTATTCCTGGCCAATGTTTAGGAGAAGAAAGAGAATTATTTTAAATGCCCTTGTCTGTCATGTTTGTAGAAAGAATGAATTCATTTTTCCTTTTGCAGCTCATGAAAAACACCTATTATTTGTGGAGTAGAAGCAATGTCTTGGAGGACTGTATTTTCAAAAAGGCCAAATAAAATACATGAAATTATGTATTTCACAGAGAGTGGCTGTAGGTAAACAGTGACCTGATAATAGTGCTGTCTTAAAGAAAGGCAGTTGTGTGTATCTGAGAATACTAAATTGAGGCTTCTCTTCTGATTATTTATTTCTAGGTTTTGGGGGTTTTTTTGTCCTGTCTGCCAATGTAGAGGCAGTTTCTTCTAAAAACAATTAAATAAAAATCTGACTTTAAAAAGATTTAGCTAGCATACGTGACTTGACAACAAGGAGAGTCTGATTTTTAGGGGTGATGGAAATCTCTGACCAAGATTCTTGAAGGTGTTTATTTATAAAAGTGAATTCTAGAAAAGATTTAATTTCTAAGCAGCCGTTATGAAATAGTGGTGTTCCTGATGCCTATCAGTCTTTGCTCTTTGCTAAGGTTTGGTACAGCATTTGATGTGCACAGCTCACCATTCCTTGGATCTCTTCCATCGATCTTCCCCATTTGGAGCTCCCTGAACATCTTGAGTTTCTCTGAGGTAAAGTGGTGAATGAATACTGCAGGGAATTGGGACCAGTTCAGAGATTGCTGTCTGTAGGTCATGCAGAATTTCAGCAGCATTGGCATGGTCCCCTCGTGGTACCAGCTGTCCTCTGCCACCTGGTTTTGTTTCCTTTGTGGTTTCATATACTGTTTCAAGTGCAGGGACAAGGAAAAAAGGAGGAGTTTATTTCCAATGTAGCTTTTGTCACTTGTCATGTATACAAACTCTAACATCTTCCACATGTTTGTTATGTGCTGTTTTGAGACACCTTTAGAGAACACAAGGAGATAAAAAGACCTACAAGACCTTCAAGGGTAAAAATCTACTTGTAGAGGTCATTACATAATGTGGTGTTTCCAGGGCTGAAACCCAAATTTAAGGCAGCAAAGTGAAGTGATTTAATTCAGAAATAGGGTCTGTGCTTTCCTGTTCTGTATCACCTGTGATACAGTATCTGTCACCTTACCTTCTGACACAAATACGTACATCAAGACCCTATGCAGTTACATGGGTTCCAAAATAAAGTAGAGCATCACCAATGCAAGATAGGATATGATCATTTGACAAACAACTGTATTGTCCCTGGAGAGGTCTAAGTATAAAAAGACAATACTGAATGTCACAGGACAGGATAAAAATATAGAAGTGGTTACACCAGGGATGCATGAACTATGTGACTTCCTATTTTGGGATTTGTTTTGGGTACCAGAGAACACGCATAAGTTTTGGATATGCCTGTTTTCATCCATGAACATGTGGGGATTTTTACCCCTTTTCAGGTGTATTAATCAGGTGACATCTGGTAGATCAGTGAGGTGGCCAAATAAATATTCTTGATGGTCCTGTAGATCTGAAATTACTTTGGTATTTCAGTTTTCGCCTTCTCGTCGGTCAAAGGTAAACGTGTTTGTGCTGGATGGGCTTAGTTCCAATAGTGTATTTAACACTTCAGAGAAAAGAACATAAAAACCCACACAAGCAGCAAAACCACATGCATTTGACTGAAGGGGCTCATTGCAGCTGATGTTAGAGTCTTAAGTTTTACATTTTATAAAAGTTAATTATGTATCTTGAAAAATCCACTTAGTTTTTATTCTGAATGCAGTCACGCTCTACCAGCGCAAAGCCTGTGATTGCCTCAAGCCTCTCTCCCTTCCTTGCCTCTGCCTCTCGGTAGCAGCCACCCTGCTTGAAATGAGCAGCAATGTGCCTCGCTGTTTGAGGCAAAGCCTGCTTAAAGCCACCTCTCGTAGGAGAAATGGGCTGCTTAGCCCCCCGCCCCCTCTCCCTGCTGCAGGGAATTAGGACTTAGAGTGAGAAGTTAATTACTTGGTCCTCTTTTGGAGAGGGTGGTGCTGCCAGGATTTCCACTGCTCCCTTAGCAGACTCTTTCTGGATGAAGAAAAAGGAAAAGCACCAGCAAGACTATTAGGTATCATTTTACCTTGCTAAGATCAAACTTTGTGTCTTGGCTTCAGCTGCAGTGCTTAAACATGGTTTTAATGTCTTTTTGTGTGGTTTTAGTTGAGTCAACTGAACAAAAACTTCCAACATGTACCTCAAAGGCTGTCACAGCATGAAGTTCAGATAAGGTTAATGGCATACAGTAAATACCTGTATAACATGTCTTAAATTTTCTGTTCAGAGCCTCAAAAAGATGTAGTGAACCGATAATTACGTAGTTGTGTTACAACTCCTTTTAGTTTGGATAATTTTGTAAGAGTGGCAAAATACTTCAGTTGAACCACTGCGAAAAAGAAACACTTTTTTTTTTCATTGTTAAATTTTTATTGGACTCCTAATGCTATTCAGAAACTCTGCTTGATGCTTTGGAGGAATTGTGTCTATTCAACCACATTTCCTGACTTTGTAAGCTACTTGTAGTAATGAGTTGTCTTCATCTGTGTTCATATCTGGTTCCTTTCTCCTGGAATCCATAACTTTCCTTTTTAAAATCATTTTATGTATTCAGAATTAGATAGGCTTTTAAAAAGAATATTTTCTAGAAATTTGGAAGGGTAATATGTTGAGGATTTTCTTCTGTATCTCTGGAACTGCTGAAGATAGGAAGGATCCTACAGTACTGGACACGTGGCACTTTTTTGTGAAGGGTTAATTTTAAAATGCAAACATGAAAGAGAGCGTTGTTCAAAGCCAGTGTGAAAGGCTTGTAGAAGCTGTTGGGTAAGATAAAACCAATACCATAGAAGTGTGGCTTTTTTCCAGCTCTACCATCCCTAGCTCTGTGGTTTTCCCTCTCCCATTACAGCTGACTTTAGAGGTATATTTCAGTCATGAAGTTCATTTTTGTATGTTGACAGACCTTAACAAAGATCTTGCTCTGTTAAAGTGACTGGGGTTATGTTTTGTTTCATTACTCTTCTTGGCAGGAACATGTAGATCTGCACAGCACTGTTTAGAGATCCTTGATGCATTGAAAAACATGTTGAGGGAAGTCAGAATATTATCCTCCAGGGCATAGCAGTGACTGCCTTCCAGACTGTTCATGATTTTGTTTTTCCTAGCAAGATAAATAAATATTTATTTTTTTAGAATGCTGAAGTTAAATATATTTCATATATTATGTGACACAGATGTGGGTTTCCTGTTACGTTAATTCAGAAAAAAGGCAAAAAGCAGCAATGTCCCAGGAACTTTGGGAATAGTCACTAGTCTGTGGGTTCTTAAGTATTTCTGAAATAGAGTAAATATTCAGTAACAGAGCAGTGAAAGACTAGGACGTGCAGTGCTAACTTGTTGAAGCATATTTTTATGTGCCTGTTCATAGTTTGTTTCTGGCTTTGGCTTGATTATTCCTAACAACTCCATCTCAAGTTACAGTAAGATTTCTAAATAAAAATAGAGTAGGTTAATGTATATTTAACAGTGCTGTATTTGCCAGGGAGGAACCAGTTGCTTGCTTGCTGCTTGGCTGAAGGGCAGAAATGAAGCATCACACCAACTCCAGCTAAAGCCCATGCTGAAAGCTGGTGTTTGACCTTCAGGTGCTGTGCAAATGCAGAAGTCTGCAATTCCTGCCTGCCCCAGCTCTGTCACAGTGTGCAGAATTATAGCTTTGGTAGTCTAAGGTGAAAAAACTCATTCCTGCTTGAGTGCAAATTAGAAGGGGAAGAGATTGTGTGTATGACCTGCTGCCATACTTGGCAATGAAAATAAATACCAGGCTGCCCTCAGGGTCACGATACTTCTGTGGCAATTAAGCAGTTAGGTCAGAAATTGCCAAACAAACTACTGTAAGTATACTCTACAAAAACAAAAAACCAAGGATATAATTTAAGATCCCGAAATGCTGCTCTGATGTGCAAATCCCATAACAACTGCTAAGAGAGCTTTCTATGGAAAATACTGCTCTTTCTGTAAAATTTGGTTTAGGCTTTTGTACAAGACTTTTTTTTTAAATGGAGAACAATTTAAAACAAGTATCCCTTTTGTAAACAATACTTCTGCCTGACTTTATGGTTGTACTCACTGAGGGCCTCAATTTTCTGTGCAGCATGACTGCAAACTTCAGCAGTACAAAAAATAACTAGTAAAGAGGATACTCTTTTTTTTTGTAAACCAACTACATTATAAATAGACACAAGATATTGGCTTTTCTTCAGCAACAGTTTTTTGGGTGAACGCTGCCAAAAGAAAATCAAGTGAGCCTTTCAGTAGGAGTAACACACCATACTTCTATTTAAATTATTCATGAAGAAACACACCCAGATTATCCATGGCATATGTGTGCATATATTCAGATTTAGCCTAGAGAAAATTTGCTGACCTAAACATGGGAGTCGAGTAGGAGCAAGGCAACATGATTAAAGCCAGCTCTGAAGGAGTGGGTTTACATCCTGGCACTGTGCCTTGGATTCCCTGTCTGCTTAGTGCTAGGGAGAACTAAAAATAATATCTGCAGTTTAGTGGGATAGTGTGAAGTTTACAAAATGAATAAATTTCTTCCATAGTGACCTTCTGTCTCCAGAAATCGCCACAGAAGAAGGTGATATTAAAAAAAATTAAAATATACATATGGAGAGCTATCAATCAATCTGTATAAAAGGTTGTGGAGTTTTTTAGGGGTTTTTTTTTCTTTTCTTCAATATGTATGTTGTCCTTAAAATACACAGCATTATAGTTGGGAGTGTACAGAAACATAGAGGCCAGCCCAGACTGCTAGGTTTGCTTGAGTTTTGTGATTGTTTATGTAACCAAGTGTTTTGTTTCTGTATGATTGCTCACTGTTCTGCATTTCATCTGTTTTACTTAAAATTGTAGCCTTGCTGGTTGTAGTTGTATGGAAGCTTGGAAGGGAGCTTCATGTTTAGTGAAAATTAGAGGTTAAACCCCATTTTTAACAATATCAGTAAGCTGAACAGGAGCTTAGCTTTGGTGCCATTTTATTTCTTATCCAAATTTAAATTTTTGAGATTTGATATGCTTCTGCTCTGACTTCTCACATGACCACCATAAAAAGGTTAGATTTTGAGAAGATAATTAATTGTTGTATTTCTCCAGCACAACAGACTGGATGCTTTAGGTGGTTACTTCTAGAAGTGTCAACCTCAGCAAGGTGGGGATTTATGTGTATATGCTGCTGCTCATTACCTATCAAGTAACAAATCTACAAGACTTACATTATTATCTTGATTATCATAAGCTTTCCTATTATGCTAAACTTGAAGTATCAAAATGAAATGTTGCAGTGCTATTTCACTGTTTACCAACCCAGCCTCTAATACTGGAGATTCTTTTAGCTGTTTAGTCCAGCTGTTATGTTTTGCAATTGTACTGTCAAACTTTATACACATAGTTTACCATCACCTGAAAAAGTCTGGCAGAGTTCCACTAGCTTTGACATTTGTTTTGCAGATTTTAAAATTCTTACCATAGCTTTGTGGAAAGCTCAGAATATTCTGTGGAGTCCCACAGGTTGTTGCTGTCCTTGTGGAAGCACAGCACCCAGTCCTGTCCTGGGCTGGTCTGTTAGAAATAAAGAGTAGGTCTAATAATGTCCTTTTACACAGGCCAATTAATTCACTTGGGCGTACTGCTGCCACGTGGGCTCCCCAGCCATGGTGCAGGGAGCAGTGTGTGTGCATTGTGATGGATCACTGCTCCTGGAAGGGCTGTTGTTATGCACCCACAAGAGCTCTGCATGAAACTATGCAGGGTCTGCTTCATGTTTTCATCCCCTGTTTAATTGCTTTGGGTTGGTTTCAGGGGACTATTCAGTGAACAACTTAAGACTGTCTGGAGAGCCCTGTTCTGAAACAGGATCCAAGGCACACAAATCATTGTCTGGATTGCAGTTTTTTCCTGTAGGATCACCAGCTGCTAGAAGATCATACTGCTTCACTACTCTGTTACTGCTTTAAGTGCCATTCTACTAACAAATATAGCAGTATCTTACTGTGTCATAAAAGTAATACTCTGAAGGTTTTTTGTTTCTGTCTGTATTGTTCCTATTAAAATGTCAAAATATCTTTCAGCTCAATTGAATAAACAGGTGAGTGAGGATGTGATAGGTTTCTAATTCAGTTTCAGCATGGGGTGCTATTGTCATTTGGAACATTGCAGAGACCTAAGAAAACACCAAATCTACATGCCAATGGAAGTTTGCATGACTTGTGGTATGCACCCAGAGTGTTCTTCCAGGGGAGCACACTTCTTGAAGGGATGTTTTCTCTAGTTGACACCTGTGAGTGGTCACGGTGTAGGTAGGATTGGAAGCCTCACCATGAAGGTTGTGGGGAATCTGGTACAGAAATCAGAGCTGCCCACAGAACAGTGAAGAACACAGATCCCTGTGAGATCCCTTGCTGATTGTCCACAGATACATCACTTTTTGAATTTTTGGGCTTTTCCGGTCTTCTTACTCTATATGTATAGAAGATTACTGCTTATTATTTTCTTATGTCCTATCTCTTGCTCCTCTGGTTCTCTCATCTCCTTGAAATTGTCCCAATCCAGGATTATAGTCTTTGAGTTTTGAAGGAGTTGTTGGTACTGCATGCAGTACCATCAATTATGAAGAGGCATGATTCTGACCATAGGGGAAAATAGATAATGATCCCTTTAACCCTACTGCTTCCCACAAGCTGCTGGCCCCAAATTAAAACTTAAAAGTAAAAAAAGCAGTAATTAATTCTTTTGAGTGAATTACTTGCTGCCAGAAGCTGAGTTTTTATGATACAGCTATCAGGAGTATAAAAGTTTTAACTTTATTCCTGTTAGTATTGCTCGTTTCAAGTTCTGCTCTTTAGAAGTATCAGCAAGACTAGCTTTTTTTTTTTAAAGTGATATGAACAGATTTTTTTAAATATATGTTCTGGTAGCAGCTGTTTATTAAATAGAAACTTGAACAGAAAATTTTATGTGAAAGTAATAATGCATGGTGTTAATTTCAATTTCAATAGAGCTGTTCTAATGTTTTTACTTGCTCCAAGTTCCTTTGCATTTGAAGTTTAGTTTCACCTTCACACCCTTTTTTTAAAACACATGACCTGGCACAAATTTATTTTTAAGTTGTACTGCCAGTGGCTGATGGGAGGTGAAAGCTGGTCTCCTCGGTGACCAACACAAATGTGTTCTGTTTCAGGAGGAAGGTATGAGTAACAAAAAACCTCAAACAGATAAAAAAATCCCCAGTCCCTACTATAGAGGGAAGGGATTGTGTGCTGTATGGTAAAAGTCTGAAATATTAGCAAAATAACTCCTGAAGCTTAATGAGAACAGCTGAGTCATTTGTAGCTGGTAGTGAGACAAGTTGCTGCTGAAGGATGTTTGTTATTGCACGGCTGCTGCTACAGCTGGTGGATTGCCTGGTTAAGAGCAAAGTAAACTTGAACCCGGTAGAAACTGCTGTGAAAAGTACACTCCAGATAAGCATGCTTTAATCTCTGGAACATTTAATTGGTTCAACAGCATTTTCTAGTGCCTCAGGTTTTCAAATGTGCAAACATATTTTAATTATTATAATAATTATCAATTTCTAATTTATTCTTCTTTGTCAGTCCACTGATAATAGTAGCAGAGAACACATTCTCTTTTACTGTTAATACAGATAGGGTTCATATATCAAATTATCAAGTTAATATCTGTCCTTGAAAGTCTCCTGACTATTACTTCTCTGCTTCTTAATGCAATACCAGGCTGCTATTGTAGGTCCCCATGCTGATGGTCATGTCTGTCTAGTGAGGTTTGAGTGTGTTTAATATGAGCCTCAGAGTATGCAACTATGCAAAATTAATCCTCTCAAAAAATTGTATTCAGTTCGTTATCACCGAACATCATGTCCATTGGAAGATTTTTACAGATTAGTTAATTAATTGTAAAACAAAGAGGGCTTCTACTTTCCTTAATATTGCCCTTGCCTCCCAGCTGCTTTTTTACAAGCAAGCAGTCTCAAAACTGAGCATCAAGAATAATTGCAAACCCCTGCCCTGGTGCACAGTGGCAAAGGGTGAGTAGGTATAGTTTTTAACAATCCTTTAGTTCTCTCACTGGTCTTAAAGAAGCTGGCAAATTGATGGGACTTGAAACAATGCATTACAAAAATTTCAGAGTGCCATTTCGGAGAGGACAGCAACACAGGTTAAAGCCAAGGGCCAAAGTAGGGCAATTCCCCTGCTCCATGGGGGAATAGTAATGCTTCCATGGGAGTCTGCTGGGGGAATTACTAGTGGCCAGTCATAGGAGAGGGAAGCTTTTAGTGTCCTGTATGATAATCAGGTTCCTGAATAATTAACCAGTGACTCTGACAAATGCACTCCTATTTCTCGAATCATGTTATTTCTAACACTAAGCACAACTGGTTGGTTGCCAGTTTGCTTACAGAGATGTAGCACTACAGCTACAAGTTTACAATATAAGTAACTATCTGAATACCTTCCTGGGCATCATACCCCCTGTTCTCCACTCGACCACCTGTCTGCATAGTTTGAGTAACATAAAGGAAAAAAACCCAAACACAGCAGTAATTTTTTCCAGTATATTACACCTAGCCACTCACAGATTCAAGTCCCACAGAGAGCCATGCCCCCTGTCTTTTGGCCAGGTAGGTCAGAGTCCTCTGGTAGCTCTCTGTTACCCAGTAGCTTCTTTCTGACAGCTTGGATGGTCTCAGCCTGTAGCCCCAGCATTAATGACAGAATGCATCAGTGTATGCCTCTCGCTTGAGCCTCCAGAGTATAAACTAACAGATGGTGTTGGCTGAGAGAAGAGGGGACATTACCTACACATTACCTACATCAAAATTACTCATTAAAAGATGCTGTTGCATGGAAATGTTTTTGAATAGCTCAAGCATGAAAATTCCATTCATAAAAGCATTATTTCTTTGCCCCAGAAATAGGTTGAAAATAATTTTTTCATTATTAGACTAGATGTAGTTTTTTAGAGATGAGTAAATTAAAATTTAAAAAGGTGCTGATGGAGGTGGGATGACTTTATGTGCAGAATGCTTATTAGGACTATAAACAAGATCAGTTATTTTCAAGAGTAGATTGAGTCACTGGCAATTTTTAATAGTCTAGATTAACAAAAATGCCTATTTCATGTCTTTGGATTTAATGCTTGTGCGTTTCTCCAGCTTTTCAGTGAAGAATGATTGTGTCTCAGTAAAATTTCCCTCAGCTTCTACTATAATTATATTTTTTCAAGCATAAGTGACTTTCACTTTGCTGTTTCAGAGTCCAAGTATCCAATGTTTGTGTTGCATCTTTCACTGTGTTTTCCAAGAATTACCTCACATAGTGGTATAAAGCAAAAACATCCATGCCTTGCAAAAAGTGATCCGTGGGAACGCTCAGACCTTGTGAAGCAATTTGGGTGTCCTCAAGCAGAAGTGATTTTTTTGCAGCTCGTTCTGCAGTTTCTCATAAAGGAATCTGCAGCTGTGGTGCTGATGGCTGCTGTGAAGAACATGAGTCCTGTTTCAGCAAACACTGACCTGCTGTCTGTGGGGCTGATCATCTTTAAATGTCCAGCTCTCTCTCTCTATTGCATAGATAAGTTCCTTTCCTTTAAGCCCTTCCTTCAAGATGCTGAGAACATGGAATCATATCTATAATTTCTAATTAAGGACCTTACTTCAGGTTGTCTCCCAGCTTGTAAACAGCCTTGCAGTCATGCCGCTGCCTTGTGAGCTGCAGTACCTGGTTGAGCACAATTGCCCAGTGTTACAGCTGGGCTGGCACAAAACTGCCAATTATTGCCAGAACTACATTATTCTGCTGATTTTACATGCTTAAATACTTACAAGTGGTGGTTCTCTCCAAGCTGATTTCTAAAGGCACAGGCCTTTCACGTGTTCTTGGACACTCTGACTTCAGGGACTTGACTTGTCTATGAATATTCCTGAAATTGGCTGCAAGCCCAATATTTGACGGGGTAGGTTAATCTGAAGATCATTATGGTTAGGTCTTGTTTCCAGATGAAAGCTTTTTGTAAATTTTGGTTTTTTAACAAGGCATGTTAAAAATTCACTAGCTGGTTTGCAATGTGCTTTAATAGAAAAGTGCATGAGAAGTCACCTATCCTCTTCCAGCCCAGCTTCAAATAATTGCAAGACATTCTAAGAATAAACTGTTACTTGTTTTCCCACAAACTTAGGAACTGAAGAAACTGCTATTGGATCTTTTCTTCCATATGCTTCTTGTAGTTGATTACAGTTTTATGTGACCTTCTGATAACTTCAGGGTGTTTTGGAAAAAGCAGTTTTATTAGAAATGTGGCATAGACATTAAGAATGAGTCCAAACTGAAGAATTTGCACAAGGCATTTCCAGGTGCCTTGAAAGAGTTAATTGTGGTGATTTTATTTTTTATCAGAATCCAAAACCCAAGTAAAAGTGTATTTCTTCCTTAGCAGTTGCTGAACTATGTTGTGTTTTCTGTTGTATTTTAAGCACTGGAGCACTGTAGTTTCCCTCCAGATGGACTGACAGACCAACAAGAGGAACTAGAGAGGAACCCTGGCCTTTGGGGGTAGGGTGGCTCTAAAAATAGACATTTCTTTTTAAGGTCATCTTCAAGAAGCATGGAAGATATTGATGCACTTATCTCATCCTTTGCCCGTGGTCTCATATTCTTGCTTCTGAATAAACACCAGGGGACAGAGCATCTTCTTGGCACAGCAGTTTTAGGGTTATAAAGAGGTGAGTCTCGGCAGCCCTGTTGGTGCTCTCTTGTACCTTAGGAGCAGACAGTAAAGTCGGGACACACGGACTATGTATTGTGTGCAGTGTGGAGAGCTGGTGAAACCCATGTGTGTGCAGTCCAGTGCTAAGCCTGCTGCTGCTGGAAGAGAGCCCTAAGGTGTTGCTTTCCAGGTCAGAGTAAACTAGAGGAGAATTGCACACCTCAGCCATAAGCATCTAGAGCCAGGTGTGTGATGGATACTCCCCTGATGCTATGGAAAAGGTAGATGAAAATCTAGCCATTTCTGTGAATTCAGAGATGTTAAGAAATACTAGAGTTTTATTAACTCCCTGTGCAGTTCAGTCACAGTAATTTCATTTTCAAGAGAAAGGCCTTCCAATAGCATTAGAAGTAATTTCACAGCTTAAATGAATTCAGTCACGCCTCTGTAGTAAAGAGTGCATTACCCCTTTTATTACCATCTGTGAAAAATCCTTTCAGCTGCATTTGAATTCAAGACACGATGGTTAGACTGGGCTGTGCATAGTTGAAAGTTACTGATCTCATTTTTGAGAAGGTATGTCCTGATAAATGCATCTGTTTATCAAATAGAGTTTCAGAAGGGAAATGATTACTCATTTACTGAATTTAAAGGACAGGCCTTTATAGCCTAAATTTTAGCAACCACTCTGAATATAGAGCAAATACTTTTGAGAATGTTAACATGTATTAAGGGCAGATGTGACTTTCTTTGAGAGGAAAAGTCTGTCACCTCTTAAAAATTCACCATTTATCTTAAATGTAAATGTGAAATTCACTGGTACCCTTTGAGACACATTGAGTATTTTGAAAAAAAGTTTGGGCATTTCTTCAGATTTCCTTGGGTTTTCATTGATTAACACCTAGGTTACCTGTAAAGACAGGTTTATCTGTCCACACACACTTCCATTTCTCTTTGAAGTTTCCAGGTCTGTCTGTTGGTAATGGCTGCTTGGTCTCTTTTTTTTTTTTTTCTTTTAATAGAGTAGAGAAACTCCAGGAATGTTTTATCACTTTTAGGCATTTCTGAATTTGAAACAATCAGCTTGGACATACTGCGTTTGATACAGAAGCATATTTGGTGCCCTGTATCCATTCAGTATTACAAACTTGTTTAATAGGTTTAAAATAAACAGATCTTATTTTTAAGTATGAGCGGACATGTGAAGATCAAAATTCTGTGCCAGCTATGTGCACAGACAAATGGGCCTAACAGGGACAGAGGTCTCTTTAAAGTGTTATGTATTTTAAGGGTCTGCATACCATGTGCTTTATTTAACAATTATACTTCACCAAAACAGACAATTTTACTTGATTGTGGTTGTCAACTGTTTTTATCAAATGGAGTTTATTATGTGCCTTTACAGGTCGAGCTAAATTGCGTTTCAAAAGAATTTTAAGAATCAGCCTAGATGCAAACACAAAAAATTCAGAAGTACACAGAAGCTGAAGTACAGCTCTGTTGCAGAGAGAGGGTCATGGAGTCTGGCTTCTTTTTGACATAATGCTGCAAAGAGTGAGTGCTGTATAAAAAAACCCAAAACACCACAACAGAATACAGACTTGATGGTGAGTAGTCCTTCAGTTTTCGTGACTTTTCAAGAAGGTTGGAACTGGTGATGTGGAGCACCGTATCCTTACCTTTTGAGTAAGACAGTGGCTGGGAACTGTCATGAGTCTGGAATTGTCATGAGTCTTATTGTTACATTAATATACATATATATATATATACACACCCCAACTGTGGTATTTAAAGACAGGAGAAATTCCATTCATTAAGACTGTTTCACAAATTTTTTTTCAAGACTGTCAATGAGCCAATGAGGTTCAGAAAGCTTTGAAACAAACGTTGTGATAGGAGCAGTTGAGTGTTCAGCAGTTATTTCCTAGCATATTGTTTCAATTAGGATTGCAACAGGAGGGAAATTTCCATGAGAGCTTGCCTCATGTACCCATCAGAGTACCAGTCTATTTTAGTTGTTCAGTGCAAGCTTTATATAGCTCTAACACGAGTTCAGCAAAATTGCTCTGTTTTGCACAATTAAGCTGCACAAATTGCACTGTTCTAGTTTTCAGATAAAAGGTAAATGACAGATTTGTCTTTACAAGGTGAAATCCATTGGGATTGTTTCTTGATGTCAGAAAATAAACTAGGTCCTTAGTCGGTACTTGTAGTATGAAAGAGACCAGGAATGGTTTTCAGTTTATGATTCTGCTTTACTCTGTCCATGACATAAAGTCTGGGTTCACACTGCCTCCTACGTGCTGTTTTTCATTAGACAGAGAGCCCCCAGAGCAGGAGCAGAGCCGTGCTGCACCCCAGAAGACACCTCAGTCTCAAGAGCAAGCCTGCCTTGTTGTTCAGGGAGCATCATGGAATGGCCTCACCTCTGTCATACCAGAGCTGATGACATGTGTTACAGAAGGGGGTCAGAATCTGCCTCTGGAAACCAGGCATACTTAAAAACATCCTCTTTCCTCAGAAACTGGATCTGCCTTCTTGCAAGAATTTTTTCTTCTGCTTCTTTCTGCCTTTTTGAAAGCAGATGTTTGGCTGCTGACTGCTCCCTGATCCTCCATGTGGAAAGATCCAAGCTACATCCTGGATCTCTTGGTTAGCTGGAGCTGAGGTTAGTCTCCAAAGCACTGGTCCTGTCCTCTGAGCAGTGATTCAGAACATGAGAGTTCCTGCCATTGCTCAGATGATACAATTTATTAAAAAAATATTTTAAAAGTTACATGGTAGTCTCACTTTACAGTGGCTCGAGGTCAACCATGCAGAACCTTGTAGTTTAGGGTTCCTAATCTACATACAATCCTTTAAGCCTTTATTGGAAACACCAGAGTAGTTCTGAGGAACCTAACCTTCAGGCGCCATGGACAGTATTGTCTTTTGCAAGAGCTATTTTTAATGTATTAAAGATTAACATTGATGTATAAAGTTAATCAGGAATAAACATCCTGTGTTGATAAGGTAAAAATCATTCTCTGTTTGTTAGTACCCCTATTTTTAAGAGATCCCAAATTAGATCTAAGTCTTGGGTTTTTTTATAGCCAGACATTGGTCCATGGAGTAGTCAGTCAGGAATATAACTTTTTGTTAGAAATGTCTTGTTTACAATGACTGACCATTTTTCCTTTGAATTTTCATCTTCATTATTAAATAGAAAAGGTAAATCTGTTCCTTCACTTTTCCACTGTTGCACATGTAAACTGAGGTAGAAAAGAACCTAAAATCTAAGGAAGCACTGATTGTAATAATTATTTTTTTTATTTTTACATCTAGCATGTGTATAGGCTGAGAAACAAAGTCATTATTCATTTTGGAATATTAATTTTGTGATTCCGATCTAAATTTGACACAAAAAATACCACAAAAGTAGATAAACCAATAAGGAAATGATGAACAGTAGGAGTTCCAGTGATGCATTTTGAAAGGTTTTCTTTAAGCACAACTTGAAAGCAATGTCATAACATTTCCAAATACTTTTCAGCTGTTTTGCAACTGTTAAAGCTCAGGTATTTCACATGGTTTGTAAAGAAAACAAAAAGCTCCCATATAATTGGGGAAAACATGGTGCAAGACTGCATGATTCTGCTGAACCTTTTTTTGGCTGCATCTCTCATCAGTCAGAAGCCATGGTTGTACTTATTTCTGGAGTTTGCTTAAGCTCTCAGCAATTATGCTTTATGATTAGCTACTACAAGCTCTCTTGTAGTCCAAATAAGCTTTTAACTCTCAGAAGTGGAATAGGGGATCATAACTTGCACTCAAGAGGTTTCTTGGAAGAGAAGTACTCCTTGGCATACATGAGAGGGGCTTTAGCATTGGCCCAGAATGGTAGGATTTGCATTCTTTCACATGCAGCCTCCCTTAAATGCCAGAAAGTCTTTGTTACTTCTGCAATTTTTTTCATTCTCCTGGACACACAATCTGGCTACTTCCAGGGTCACCTTTTTTCTACCAATTTAGATGTAAAATAACACAACAAGAGCTAGTTTGCAGAAGCAAATGAGAGCAGTAGGTAACTTGGAAGCCGTGGCCTTGGGGATATTTTCCTTATCTTGCCCTGGCAGGAGAAGAGCAAACCACAGCAAGCATGTGTTACCTTGCTTCCTACTCCTACCTGTGTTCAAACATTCTCTTGTTGCAAGCCATATGCTGCTTCTCCTTTGGAGGAGTGTAAAATACTGGTAAGGCTGTTAGGACAAAAATGCCTTTAGAAAGGCACTACGTACCCTGGGGGAGGAGGTTGCAAATGTGGCATCATTGGACTTGCTTCCCTTCAGGCTCTCTTCCAGTGCAAAGGCAGTCTGTAAAGCTGTCCTGGTTCAGTTTCTAATATTTCTAGCAGTCAGCAGGCTGCTAGCCAGGGTGTTTCAGTTTGTGTATAGTTCAAGCTGTCACATTTTAATTGAAGGGGAAGGATGTCAGTTATTTGAAGCTTCCTCCAAAGGTTTTCACAAATTAAATCTGCTATAACAGTGATGTTAATTGCACCAATAAAAGGTTTGCATCTCAGTAAAAGCTTTTGCTAGCTCTCTTGGATAGATTTGTTGAACTGTTTGTCTCAGGTGCTTAACTTTATTTTCACTTGTTCAAGGGCTGTCAGAAAGGTTACCAAACTGGCTGAAAATGTCATATCAGCCAGATACATTGGGAGGCAGCTTAAATTTTTAAACCCCAAATCCTGTAAAATACAGATGAACAGAGAAGATGTTTCTGCTACAGTTGTTCAGATGAAGTTATTTATACTTCATCTGCTTCTATATTTAATTGTGTTGCAATTTAAGTTCCAGTAGCTTAGAAATATAGGAGTAAAATTATGCTGTTTTTAAGCAATAAAATTGTGCTGTTCTTTCCTGAAAAATATTGGTATATTAGATAAAATATGTCATAAATGACAGGAAGGATTAATTTTGACAGTAAGCTTTGAAGTGATGTGCTTGAAAAAAAATTTAGCAGATGTGGATATTTGCAGAAGAATTTGGATTTGCAGATTATTAAATGTGGTATGAATTACAAATTAAGGCTTCTTGAAAACTTCTCCACCTTCTATGCCTGCAACTGTGTTCTTAGACTCCCATATTCTGAGATGTTTTTCTCCTCCTAAATTAGAAAGTGCAAAAGAGTAACTCTCAGTTTTGTTAGCTAATTGTTCCTTAATGTTCATTAGGATAACTGGGTAAAAATCTAGAAAAGCATGCATTTTGCCAGTTACCATTAAAAAAAAAAAAAACCAACAAAACCAGCCAAGAAAACATTTCTTTGAAAAAGGAAGAAAATAGTAAGCTTTAATTATTTCTGTCACAATGTGGTTTGGTTTTTTTTGTTGGGTTTTTTTTGGTTTTTTTTTTGTAGTATGTCAGTTATAAAGCTTTTATTTTAAAATAAACCTGAATGTTTCTTAGGGAGATGGAAGCATGTCTTGCAGAAGAGCTGGGCAAACAGCACCATGAACTGCTAGAAACAACTTGGGAACAGCTAAAGGGAAGAGTTCAAGGGATGTTCATATCTAAGTTTGGGTATCCATTGGTCGAGTTGCTGTGGTTTTCCACAAGAACGCTGCAGACTAAGAGAAATCCAGACCTCTATTTACAAGAGACGCTGTCATTCCCTGACTTTAACCATAAGCTTTGAGGGTGGCTATAATTTGCTGTATTTTAGTGTAGTATTTCACATGTTCTTGTATTTTTGTAGGATGTGTGTTATGCCCGAGTCTGCTGAGTGGGTTTAGGGGAAGGTTATTTGATGTTACTCTTGGTGATGCATGGGAGAAACAAGAAAATTCACAGCAAGTTCAGTAATAAACTTTCACTTGCAGACTTTAAAACAGTAAGGTAGAATAAGTTGCTTGGCAATTTTTAAAATGTATTTGTTTTGAAGTGCAGCAATGTAAAAACATATAACAGTTAAGAAAAGGTACAAGGGAAAGGAAGGCAAGGGTAGCAGTAGAGAGGTATCAAAGGTGACCACCCTTGGATCCAGTGATGAGAACTCATTGTTGCCATTTCAGGGTCTGTTGGTTGAAGTCATGGTCCCAGTCTTGATCCTCTAAGGGTGAAGAAAGCCTATGAAAGACAAAGCCCAGCGGGTTAGTATATGCTCAGCTTAGCTGGGAGCACCCAAGTAATGTTGCAAATGTTGCAGTGAAATAAAGTATGTGTCCCGTACTTTTTTTTTAATTAAAAATTATTTTTTTAAAACTGCTAAATGGTTAAGCATCTTCCAGCCAAGCATATTGTTCTGGATGGGACATTACAACAGGTCTGTAGTCTTATCTTTCTTTTTTTTTTTTGTTGTAGCTACAGCTGTGCTTTATTTCACTGTGGACTGAAAAGCTTGTATCAGACAGGTCTTGACAGGCAGAGACCAAAAAGAAAAAAAAAAATGAATGTATGCAATTTAAATTAACTAAGGGCTTCAACTCATGTTGCTGAGTATTTGAAAAGCTGATTACCATTTACTTTAGATAATGGAAACTTTGGCTAGGTTTTTTTCCTGAGAGCCAGGGACTGACAAAATCAACACCTTAATCAGCTGCTATGTTCCTCATGCACAGTCAAAGCCCTTGCATGTTTTGTCATTAACCAGGAATGTTTACATGTTCCTAACTGAAATGTTAGTTCAGAGCAGGTGTCCCATGGACCTGTTCTGCCTCCCAGCAAGGTTAGCTGCATTCATCTTGTGGGCTCTGCCCTCAGTTATCCTGATGAAACCCCAGACAAAATTTGCAGCTGTAGGAGAAAGTAGTGTGATTGAAGGCATAAGTTTACTGTTGCACTTTATTTATCAAAAAAAACCACAAAACATGTTCCCCTCTAAAACAGAACAATAGTGCTTGTTTTTTTTTAATATTAAACTGAGTTACCAGAACAACCACTGGAGGTAAAAAATTATTGGATTATGAAATGGAGGTTGTCATTGGAGTACCAGAAAGTAAACTGTCTTTGCTATTTTTTTTTGAAGCTGCAAAAAATAACTTGTCCTAAAACACATGGAAATTATTTGTATCTGCTGCATTGGAGGTCCTGTTTTCCCATGCAAAATCTGTACTCTAGTCAGTTTTAGTATTCCTTGTCTTCCTCTACTTGCTTTTCTTTTCCTATATATGCTGTTATGAGAGTTCTGTGGTGTTGCCTTGAGAGTAAAACTATTTCAGATGATGATTACAGGATTGGCTCTTCCAAACAGGTTGCCACGTGGGTTGTACTTAATGTCATCTGGAATAGTCCCTTTGGAGAGAAAATCTAAAATGGTTTAGCCTTCAATAGGAAACTGATTAGAATAGCTACGTTGTTGGGGACATCCATTATTTTGAGGTGGACTTTGTACTGGATAAAAGCTTGAATGGAGATGAGGAATAAACAAAAGAAGAGTGCAAAAATCATAGTCTATTTATTTTTATAGATTTACAAGTTGCTTAAATACAGAGATCTCTAGTGTATATAATGTTTCAGTGCCTGGTAGAGCTGAGACATCAGTGCTGTGGAACTAGTACTTCAGAGATCTATGAAAATGAGGGAGATAAATGAAAAGGAAACTTGCTTTAGGCAATGGATCCTATTCCCCAAACATTTGGGGGGCTCAGGTGGAGTCTAATTATGATGTTCTTTCAGTTGTGGGAGAAGAAAGCTGAAGCTAGGGAAAAAATTCACTGTATTACACAGACAGAGGCTTTAGTGCATGACATTATGCATCAGGCTGTTACCTTCTTCTATCCAAAAAGCCTTCACCTGCTACTTTCACATGATAACTGGGATTTCATATTGAGAAGTAGTGGGAGATAACAGTGAAAATCCTGTGACTATGCACATATTTCACAACACACCACCATTTTGAAGTGACATCTCCATCAGTCATACAAGGTGCATCTGTTTACCAAAACACCACTTTGGTGTTCAGATAGGAGCAGGTATTAGATGTGTTACGAGCCCACTCCCATTAAATTCAGTGTTATGATGGGATTCATTCTTGGAGAAGAGTCTGCTGAAACAGTAAATGTCAAACTTACTGATACATATGAAGGAAGCATGTGAAGGCATCACTGGTTGTAGCATCCTTGGAGGATAATGACATCAGTGAACAGCTTGTGCTGTGCTGGATGTTTAGTGTTTTGAGTGCAGTTTTGAGTGGCAGATTTAATCTAATTAGCATGTAGCTGATAGCATTAGGAGTTGCAGTCTCTCTTGCACAGCTGAACAGTTACAAGTCAGCACTGCATTGCAGAGGGAGTTGTGCAAGTATAAATAAAGACATGAACTTGTCCTTGGAGGGCTTCTATTTCAATTGACGTATATCCTGATAAAGGTATCTGCTCTGGGAAGTGGTTCTCAACTCCAGCACCAAACAGATAGCAGTCTTGTGTTTGAACTTGCCCAGCTAGCTCCCTCCAGTGTGGCTCTGTCTGCACTGGCCAGCATCTGCTTGGAGTTTTAACTGGGTCTCTTCTGGTCACAGGACCTCCAAGGATAGGTAGGCACTTGCATGGTTCAGGGAGCTAAAAACACGAGGTTGGAGTTGGCAGTCGCAGGAGTGACACAATGGCATGGTGTTGAAGTGATTGTATCATGTCCTGGGAGTTGGCTGAATCATGGAATCACCGAATATGCTGAGTTGGAAGGTATGGGAATAAATCATGCGGACTCCATTTTCTTCATGGTGGAAAAAGGCCATTCTTTATTAATCTAAATCGTTTTTATACAGTTTTTCAGACCTCGTGTGTGACTCCAATTGGTTAGTGACTTTCTTGCCAATTACTTTGTTGGTTAGTAACAAGTTGTTACCCTGTATTGATTGGTCACTCAAACCCCCGGTGTGTACATGCAGGAAAACTTGTTTGTGAGAGATAGTTTTCATTTTTCTGTCTAATGGTGTAAAAACAGTTTATGCAGGTGCTGGTTGTTTTTTCACCCAGGAATAGATTGTTATGTTAACAAACTGCTCACACTAGGATTGCTTTCACATGGGAACTTCCAAAGTGCTAGCTTGACAAGGCCAGTCACTGATTTCAGGAGAGCAGCCTTGATTTTAAGAGGCCTTTCTTTATAATTTTTCTACCTTACTGCAACAGGAAGGGACCTACAAGGATCATCAGTTCCATTTCCAGCCCTGAGCACAATCACACCCTGTGCCTGAAAGCATTTTTCCATCGTTTCTTGAACTCTGTCAGGCTTGGTGCTGTGACCACGTCCCTGGGGAGTCTGTTCTCATACCCAGCCACCCCCTGGGTGAGGAACCTTTTCTTTACACAAAAAGTAGTAGGGGGACTGAGGGTGGAAAACAGAACTTGCGTGTAAATGTTAGTGGTATAAGGGGAGAAAGGGTCAGATCTGATGCAGTCTCGCTGTTTTTCTGTATTGCCCTGCAAGCAAGTGCTGCTAGGCTTCATCCTTAATGTTTGAACCAAGCCAAAGGGGTGACATGTGAAAGCCACCAGGGTACTTGGGAGTGAGTTTGTATGCACAATGTGGGTGAGCAGGGATGAGACTTTGGACTGAAATTGAAAGCAAGTGGCAGAGTGAAAAGCATCAAGCAGCATTTTCAAGGGATTTTATTTTGAGGGCCTTAAAAGCACCAGTGAAAATATTTGGCCAGGAGCTTATCCACAGTGAACAAGAGAAAGCTGCTGAATGACTTGATAAACTGCTGAGGATCTGTTTTTTAAAGGAAAGCAGGTGTGAAGAGACCTTTTTCGACTGACTGCTGCATTTCTCAAGAGCAGCTTAGAGACAGCTGTAGCCACTCAGAGTGGTAGTATGAGAAGCAAATGACCGAACTGATCCCAGAAAAGCTTCTGGGTATTAGGGAGAGTTAGTTATTGGGAAGCTGGTCACATCTAACAGGAACTGTGTCTCCTTACTCTTGTAAATGAAGTGGTCTTAGCTGATGAAGGGGCAGTTTCTCTAGGAAGAGAGGGAGCTCCTGCAGAGAACAACTGGGTTGGACCATCTTCATTCTGATGAATGTGGCAGTTTTGGCATCCATTTTTGCAACTCATTTCCTTTCCATTTATGCATGAAGTAGGTCACTAAAAATTGTTATTTTTGTTGGCGCAAAATAGAATGTTTGTGAATCATTGTTTAGCAGAATGCATCTTTAAGTAAATGAATTAGTTATTCATAAAGAAATTTATCTATACATTTATAAGGTTGTAACTTATTTCCAGTATTATGCAGGAATATGAAAAAATTGCTGTAAATTCCTTGGATTATTATTTGTGTCAAAAATGGAGTTTTCCAATGCTTTTCTTAATGAATGATGGAATGCTTATGTGACAGTTGGATTTCACTGCCTTTGTATTTAATTAATGGGGAAAAACCTAGACTCCAAATTATTATATCTCCAGAACCAGAAGTATTTCCCTCATGTTTCCACAATAAGGTTGTCAAATTGCCTGCAGATTAAAAGTGCCATGATGAAAAAAAACCCATAGTAATCTTTTCTGCCAGGATTTGTGAAATTTCGTGTTGCAGTTTAATATCACTAATGAAATCACTTCCATGCCAGACAAAAAAGAAGTGTCAAACTATAGAAACCCAGCCTATACTAATAATAATCCTATGACTATGGGATTTGGTTGCTGACAGTGCTGATGTTCTCTTGCTCTGTTATGGTTGCTGTGTGAGTATGGAGAAAAGCCTTTTTTTTTCCCTTCTAATACTAGCATCTGACTTTAAACAAGTCATTGTCCAACAGTAGCAAACATAGTCATGTGCTCTGGTTCTGCTAGGCACTTATATCCTGGGTTCTCTGGTGCATGTTTCTCATAGCTTACTAGAAGGAATGTGTGCATCACTGATTATGAAATTACAGCAAATGCAAAATACTGATTTAAGATCTTCATGTCTTTAGAACGGAATTGTTCTCTAGCAGTTGTAGAACCTAAGTGATGCTTAAAATGCTTGTAAGGAATTTTCTGCTATGAAGTCTTGATACTATGATTTCTCTGGATTATTAAAGCAGATGGGTAAGGCTCAAATGTTCTGCAGGAATTACAAGGTCAGCTATTGAAACCAAGATGTAGCTAAAGAATTTGGTATGCAAATAATGATGTAAACTGCACTTAGTTATGAGCTACAGACATAGGTTAAGAAAATGGATCAGTAATGGGAAGGGGAGGAAGAATCAGATAAAACATGCATTATTTCTTACAACATATATGGGGACTTCTTGTCTGCTTTTTTATAGTTAGAAATTACATGTCTCGTCCCTGCTGTTTATTCTTCCACTTGATTACACCCAACAGCAAAGGTGGTTCATGCTGCTTTGGTTGTTAATGTGCACACAACATTTGCACAAACACGAACTTCCTGGACGCATGCTTCTGCTCCCCATAATCTGGTACACCACAACTGCAGCCACCAGCTTCCTAAGGAGTCTGTATTTTAACCTAAGGTCATTGTTTCATTCACCCAGCTGTATGATGAAGTCTTTTCACTCTTCCAGCAGTTTTTGTTTAAAAGAATGTAAATAGAAGTATTCCATTCATAAGCTTAGTGTTTAAGAGGCCCAGCAGTGAAAATCATGATAAGATGCTTCTTCTACACACATCAGAACAATGCTAAAGGAGATGGGAGGGACAGAAGAATTGTTGTTGCAGGAAGAGTTGAAATAGTCTGGAGAGAAAAAATAATCTGCATCAGTGTGTCTTTGCATTCTTCTATGTCATTTCTGTGCTCTTGGAGCTCTATTGTAAAACTATTTTAAAATCCCCCAAGTCTTATTACCGCCTTGTAACCCTGTATTAATCCATTGTGTTTTCCCATTGATTTGTGAGGATCATATCTCCATTAAGGTGGGAGATTACTTAAAAAAAAAAAAAAGTTTTATGTCCTTCCTTTGTAGTTTTTGGAGTTACTTAAACAATGTGCTTATGAAATGGGTGCCAAGCTTCCACATGTTCTCCATTTTTAAACTTAAGCACTAAAACCCAGTGAAATGTGTGCAGTCATGTTAACACAAATGATTTAGATCTAACTTAGCTACTCTAATGCTTACATTTTACAAAATGGTAAAAATTGAAGGATTTTGGCCCCCTCTTAAGTTGTTTCATTTATCAAAAATCATAAGACCTTAGTTGGAAGACATTCTACACTTGTGCAGCTCGCTCTGTATCCACTTTTTAGAAGCTGCGTGTGTTTAGTATTTCACTACCAAGTGCTTGCATTTATCATCAATGCAATAAGCACTTACGTGACAATATATTACTTATGTAGAAAAGTATTGCTTCTTTCCTGCTTCCCCCGCTGTTTCCCACCTTTCTACCCATGTCCAGAGCTGAATGTGCGAGGCCTGGCCTCACAAAACATTTCTCATGCTGGATGAAAGAGGCTCCCTAAGCCGCTGCTCACAGGGGTGAGCTGTGGCTGCCTGTGTGCTTCTGTAGCTGCTTTCAAAAAGGGAAGCTTTGAAGTGCTTCAAAGAACCCAGCGGTATCTGTACCTTTTGATTAAAAGGATGTTCAGTACAAATAGGAGAATATACTGAAATATTAAGATAAGCAAATTCTGTGGTCATGAACAATAATTCCTGGGGGGGAGCTGATGGTGACCAAAGTGTACTTAAGCAAAACTGTACTTTCACCCAGCTCATAAGGGCTGAATAAACAAACAAACAACGTTGATTAAAAAAAGAAAGTGGATTGAAACACAGTAGTGACTGTTGTTACTGCCCTGTACTAGAAGAGACAACTTATGGGTAAAGCTAAAATCTTAATGCTTTTGATTTTTTTAAATGTCAGATTAAATGTGTCAGGGTTTAGTTTTATATATTTTACTTCCAATACTAAATAAGTAATGGGTCTAGCTATATCTTTTTAAGTGGGTAACCTTCCTAAAAATGTTCTTACTTATGTGGAGATTTTTTTTCGCCTCTGGAAAAATGAGGTTAGAGTTTTGGCAGAGGAGACTTGTCTCTAATGTAACAGAACTTAGTTCATCTCATGCCAAACACCAACACTTGATATCAATAATCGTCGACTCAAGTATTGCTCTTGGGTACATTAATCATTCCCATTGTTCCATAACACAGTGGGAAAAACACTCTTTAACAATTGCTACCGGGGAAAATTGCACAGTGGGGGCTGAAGCAGTTCTTGCAGTTGTGTAACAAAACTCCAGAATGTTGGCAACACTCAGGGCCTGGAAGGGGATTCTTGTTGGAGAGTGCTAGCAGTGGATTCAGACTAAAGTGCACCATCGTTTTCTCTCTTTGTGGTATTGAGTTACACTGCATGTGCAAAAATGTAATTCTCAAAGGATGTTTTTTTTCTTGCTTGCTGTCCTAAAGAGGGTAACTTGTAGGGAATGTATGACTGGCAGATTGTGACAGTATGAATTTGAATTTCCTTACTGAACGACTGCCAGTGTACATTTGATGGGTGATACATTTGTACTGTGTAGTCAGGTCAAGCATTTTGTAGCATTCAGTGGTACTAGCCTATGCTTTAGAGCACGTACATTTCAAGAGAAAAGAAGATACAGTTTATTTCCCTTTGGTTAGTTCCTAGTAAAAGTAAGTAGAAGTCCAGAATATTCTCTTCCCTCCTGTACCTCTCTTCATGTTGTTTTTACCACAAACTGCTTCAAAAGAGCAACATAACTTCCTAAAACAAATGGTTTTGATTAAACTTCAGGTGAAAATCTTACTTCAGAGGATGAAGATCATTTGAGAAACAAAGATATTTCTGAGGAAGGCAAAAGATGATGTCTCCACTGATCCCAGTAAAAGGAATCTATTTCTTTATGTTTGGGAAGATAATTGGAAACTCTTTGATGCTTAGGTACATTGTTACCTTGATGCTTTATGAAGTGGAGAAGGATGAGAATTTTGTGTCTGGTAAATTGGTTCAGTGTGCCTTCGAGTACATTTCCACTAAACCCAAGCTCTCCTTCATTGGACTGTGGCACTGGTGTGCAAAGTCTTCAGACCAGCTCTGGGACTGTTCGAGGTGCAGGTCAGAGCTCGAGGTGTGTTCCAGCTCTTGTTAAGGCCTGTCTGCTTGGCAGGAAAGGTGCAGGGAAAAGAGCTCAGCTGCTGGCAGCTCCACAGCAGCTGTGCCTTAGCTGTGTTTTACTTGGAGTAAAAGTGCCTCACAGCACTTCCCTCCCATCTCAGCCAGGTGTCAGCACATCCAGGGAGCTGTGCTGTACCGGGTGTACAGCTGTGTACAGCTGTGCTGTACACAGGGTGCTGTACACTTCCCTGAGGAGCAGGGGAGCACGTTGTGGAGATCTGCTGGGAGGTGATGTGGTCACTCATTGCTGCAAAGGTGGCATTTGCCTGATAACTGTGCACTGCTAGGTGTGTCCTTTGACTTCTGACTGGTCATTGAGACATTTAGCATTTCCAAGTCCCCCTTCCATTAAGATTTTGAGTCTCTTGTGATAGTACAGCTGGATCCAAAGGGACTGGAGTTGGGGTTAGAGAGGGATTTCTTTATTAGGAATTCATCCATAGTAGAACTTATCACCCAATACATGCATAAGTTTTCTAATGTGATCTCTTGAGTGTTTAAGCATTTATTTCAAGTTGCTAATTCATTCCTCTAGAGTGTTTGGATGTTTTCTTTCAATTAGTAGTTTCAAAGTATCTTAAAAATATCCACTGACTGTTTCTGCCTTTAAGGTTCCAGAGACTAGGATCTGGGTAAGTTGCTAGCCTGAGCCTTATGCCTGAGAATAGCTATTACAACCACTAAAATAAACTTACCCTATCTCAGGCCATCAGAAAACAATTTGTTCTGGGTGCATTCTTCTAGTTTGCATGTTGTAGTGGGAGCCACTGTGTTCAGTACCTTTATCTGCATGTCTGCTTGGTGCACAAGGCCTCTTCTGTTTATGTTGATGGTTTTGGAGAGATTGCCAGACTGAATCACTGATGTGGCAATAGTATTTTATAATGTTGAGAGATAGTTCCCTTGACTGCACTCCATTTTCAGGAAAAAAGTCGAGATAGGGAGTTATGTGCTGTCATGTCACGTATCAGAAGCAGCAATGCTGTTCCATTACAGCTTTAGTCTGGGAAAAAATCATGACTTCTTTTGGAATATTTAATGGTGTGATAGTTGGAAATTGTGACCAAAATAAAGGGATTTTCTATTGTAGGATGTATGGTTGACAAGCTATATTCCTAGTTTGTTTATTGGTCCTTTTAAGTAGGAGCTGTAAAGAGCAGCTTCTGCCCACTTAGCATTGGATTGGGCTCTCACAAAAGAACAGATCTCACTACTGCTTGTGCTGTTCCCCCCAAAGCACTGGGAAAAAGCTGACTGCTGCTCTTCTACCCTCCAAAAACACCACAAATAAAATCCCTTACCATTTTTTTTCAGGTTTCCTAGGAATGTCTTTTTGACTCCTGCCACAATTAAAGAAAAGCTGTCATGTGAAAGACCTACATCTTTATGAGATTTAACTCCAACAGCATTTTTCATATTTGAAGCTAAAGTTCTTCACTCTTATCCAACTGTTTCTCCTTTGCAACTGTCTCTATAGCTATTGTAATTTCTTGGATAATATCCTTTAGATCATAGCTAGGGGCAGGAGGAAAAAAAAGCAGCAGGGAGAGTCTATATTAGTACAGGTGGTGTTACACTTGATGAAATACTTTGATAATGGCCCTTACGAGCCAGAAATTAACTGATATGATGTAGCTTGGTTTTTAGCAATACCTTGTTTCCCAGATGATGGCATTGGAAGGTGCTCAGGTTGCCCTCATAATGCCATGCAACTTCCAGCAAACAGGTTGTTTCCTACAGTTTGTTGTCAGCATTTGTAGATGACACTCTCTGACCTTGTTTGCATCATCTCACCCACAAACAGTTTTCCAGTTGTCAGAAGTCAAATTGCCAAAGATGATCTCTCCTGTATGGTCACTGTAAGGTCTTTGTATTTGAACGTTGATACAGATTTGTCATTTTTCCTTATTTTTTCCTGCAAATTTAGGTGAAAAATCAGCTTTTCTTGCTCTAGTAGTTCAAACAGAATCAGTTGGAAGAGAGGTTCATGCAATTGGCAATGATTTATCTTTCACAGGACTCTGTATCTCAGTATTTTAGCTTCTCTTTTCAGATCTGGTATACTTTGTCTTGTCTAAAATAATAAAAACCCACAATAACAAAAAAAAATTAAGTTTTTTTGTATGTTTTCCTCAAGAAGGGAAGTTGGCTTTGTGGTGCAAAAATGTTTTCTCTGTATGCATAACTTTATCAATGCTATGAACCAAATTGTAAAGTTGTCTTTCTACAAAATCATAGGATGGTAGAATGATAAAGGAGGATTTCTTTGTACAACTTTCTAGACAGATTTAGTTTTTCTCCAACTTGCTAATTACTTCTATAGTAGACTCTTGTTTTCTAAAGGTCATACACTTTCATAGAAAACTGTCAGTGTAAGAGACAGTTTTGGCAAAGCTGGTCCACGAATTAGGGTCTGCCATAAAGAACCTTGGACAGACTCCTTACATTTCTTTCTTCTTAATCAATGTTATTGCCCAAAGTTAACCATTTGGACACAGCAGGGCCACTTCTCATGCAGAAGAGAGTCTGTATCTCAGATTGATTTTAAAATGTGTAGTTGCTTTCTGTGAGCAGAGGTCATCAAGAAAACGTTGATTAATCTTTAAAACTTGAGCAAGGATTTTTTGGAAGCTAGAGAATCCCTGCTATAAGGGAAGGGCTGGAAGGACTTTCTGCAGCTGCCAGAACTGTCAAAGTGTGTGTGATAAATTGTTCAGTAAATGCACATGAGCTGATCCTATGGCAACTCACTGGAGCTTTGTGATGGGACTCCCTGAGGATCCCAGGCTTGCTAGACACAAATCAGCATAAGCTGCCTTTGGATTTATCCTGCTAACCAAAAACTCTGCCCAGAAAGGATCCAGAGCTGGGTCCCTGTGAAATCAATGCCTCTTTTCAGGTTTACAGATTGAGAGGGGACAAACTCTTAATGGCCACATGAGGGTGTGGTGGAGGTGGTAGGGCAGAAAGTTTTTGTTGTGACTGGAGTCTGGATGTGTGACCTTCTTGCTGTTAGCAGGTGCTTATTACCCAAGACTAAAAGTGGAAGCCTTTGAAGTGTATCTCTCAGATAATGCTGAATGTCATAGGAAATATCCTGCCATCCTGGCTGTTGATACTTTGGATGATAACAAGGAGTAACCCTGGTCAATGAGCTCAAATGGCAGTTGCTCATTTAGCCAAGCCTAGGGGTTAAAGAACCCTTTGGAAAGGGTTTTTAGGAAGATGGGAAGAAGATATTTTTTTTTTGTGGGGGTGGTTTGTTTGTTTTTCTTTTAATGCAATTATTCTCTTCCCTGGAAAAGAAGATTAAATTCTGGATAAAGGCAAAATTGAACTACATAAGTTGTCATAATTAGGTAGTTGGATATTAGGAAGTACCCCTCTTGCCTCAATCAATTTTTTAAATGGTATCGCTGAGGAATTGATGAAGGATTTGCTTTAGGAAAAATATATTTCTTAAGAGTAAGCATTAATTTTTGACTTTCACAAGGGCGTGAGAGAAAGGTAATAACAAATAACTAGGAGCAGATTGGTAAGTAAATAAAAGGTTTTAATCTGCTCAGTATAATTTGAAATACCAGATCAGTTCAGTAAACTTTTCTCATTAAAAACAAGTATTTCCAATTACTTTGGTGGAAGCCAGACTGGATTATTTTTTCCTTTATTAGATATTTGAATAAACTGGTGTCATGATTTAGGAATGGTATTCTCTGATTTAGTGCTCCCACACTGCAGCTTCCTCTGCCTCCCTCCTCCCTCATGCAGGTGGCTGGAGAGGAGAATTGGAGGCACAGAAGGCAAAGATTATGGGTTTGAGATAAGAACAGCTTATTGGAAACAGCATTGAGATAAGAAAATGACCCATAACAGCAACAATACTAATTACAGAGGGTAGAAGAAACTATTCATATAGGAAAAAACCCCCACCAAATAATAGATAATAATGAATGGCTCTGTCCACTGTATTTTCACAACCAGATGGAGCTCCTTCACCTGGAGGAGACTCTTTTCACCTCGTGCCAGCAATGGCACAAAGGGGTATAGAGTAACCTCTGTGTCCTAGCCATGGCCCCTCCCAGCTACTGCAGAACTTGACCCGGTCCTGAATGCAACCAGGACAACTGGAAAGTAGAAGGCTGTGTTTGTTTGTCTTCCAAATTAACTCTTGCCAGTTTGGGATACTTAGACAGTAACCTTGGGGTTTGTATATGAAGAGATGATAAAAATCAGAGCTGCTTGTAAGTGGGTTCTCAATCTCTCAAGCTATTTCATGCTTTTTTATTAGGCACCTACACCTGGCACATTATAGTTGGCCATTGTCTACCAAATTCAGTCTGTGGAGTCTGGGGTGCCTGGCCAGATGTCAGCGAGCTGCAGAGCACTCTGCTAACCGTGTTTCTGCTGTGAGAATTCAGATTCTTCAGTCCGACTCGTTTTGGGGGTGGGAAACAGAAAGCTGTTTGGGGATGGGACAGGGCAGGATGGGATTCAGCTGCATCTATCTCCTGCATGAGATGGTTATTGTAGCTCATTCACATGGAGTAGTAAAACTCCTTTCCATCTTGTATTAACTAGCCACTAAATTATTAATCTGGTCTGTTCACTCACAATAAATTCTCTTGCCTAAAGTGTGAGAAAGTTGTGTTTTGATTGACAGTAACAGAACTACTGTATGCATGAATTGCTTTAGCTCAGTTTAGAAAAGACAGTCAGCGTAAGACTCAGACTAAATAGTTAAATATTATGTAGGTACCTAGGATTTGAAAATTCCTGACAAGTCAAACACACTACTTCTATACTAGCATTTTATGTGCTGTTTAGAGTTCATTTTTCTGTTGAAAACAAGTATGCCAAAAAGTTGACTTTAGTAATTTTTTAATATTGAATTTGATTGTAGCTTAGGCAGCTGTGACATTATCTTACAGGATGGCAAAATCCTTGCTGTCTCTTCCAAGGTTGAAGATTTGTTTCTGTGCATGAGGGTTGTATAACACTCCTTGAGTTCAAACACTTCATTATTTCAGTCCTTGAAGGCACATAACAGATATTCCAGCTTGGTAGTGTAATGCCCTTGAAAAGTACTTTGTGGAAGGAGGTGAGGGGATATCTCTTATGCATTTGGAAAACCTGAAGTCTTAACATCTAGAAGCTCTGGATGTGCCCTGTGAGACAAGCTGATGTCCTGCTGGGGATACAGCTCCATCTGGTTCTCTTGTAAAGATCAGCTGTTAAGTCAGCAGTTTGGGCTCAGAGGCAGTATCTAAGCTAGGAAAATGTTGTTCAATGTTGTCAGTGTTCTTAAATAGTGGGTGGTGTTCAGTGACATGCTGCAAAGTGTAAATAGGAACAGGTTGAGTTTAAGCACGCAAAATTGGTGTAGCAGTGGAGATAATGAATAACATAGTCTTAATGTGCAACATTTAGCTTAGTGCTCTGGAGAGCTGTGACTGTAACTGATGAAATGCTGCCATGTGTGTGTGGCTAAGAGGGAAGTAGGGGTTCAATTTGTGAAGAGATCTTCATGCCTGAAAAAACACTGTGCTAGTGTTCATGTGAAACAGCTTATCATTCACAAATTGGGCAAATCCAGATTGCTGCAGAACAAACACTCCTGCCACTTCATGAGTTACTTGACTTTCTTGTTTTGATCCATTTCCTTCTGTTTAAAAGAGATAAGAAAGATGTATTATAATATGCTGGGTACCTCAGAAGATTCAGCTAGGCCTTCAGCATTTCCTGGAAAATGAACGTGAAATTGTCCAATGAGGTGGAGCCAGAAGTAGGAGGGAATGGAAAAACACACAAATAAAATGCACAATAAGAATGTCTGTAAACTGCTTTCTATAAAACAGTTTTTGAAGGTCTTTGTTGTACACAGTCTTTCAGTTTTCCTGCTAATTCTATGTCCTTGGGTAGTTGCTGGGCAAGAAATAGTGTGTTATAATGTTTACTGTGCACACACTGGTGTGTGCATTGGCCAGCTGAGCAGAACAGATGCCCTCAGTACAAGTTTGTCACTTCTGCTCTGGGTGGTGTCTGTGCTTTCCACAGCCACTTGGTCACTTCCTCCTCTCTGCACCCCACTCAGCCTTTCCCAGCAAAGGTTATTCTAAAGGTAGACAAAGCAGTTAAACTCTGCGGAAGACACGAGCCTTAGGTGCTTATGAGAATGGAGAAGACCAGAAGGGACTCATGATGTCATTTCAGAAGCCTTTTTTTCTGCCAGGAAAGGAGGTATTCAAGGTTCCTGTAGATGGTCCTTGATGTTTTACAAGGGACCTGTGATTTTTTTTTTCCCAGTCTCATGGCTGGACATTAGACAACTCTTTCATTGTGAGAAGCCTGCTGGCACACTGTGATCCCTCAAAAAGGCAGATTGGGCACCTCCAGGTTAGCTGTGGAGACTCCAGTAAGGTCTTTCACTCTGGTTTTCTAAATATTAGGTGTTTCATTCCAAACAGTCTTTCTTTTTGCTGTCTAGGTACTGGGATGCTCTGCTTTTCCCTGAGAGGTTCAAGTATCTGAAGCAAGGAATAAAGTTTGTGCTGCATATTGGGTGCAGCAAAAGAAAGCCATTACATGTATGTTTGCTCTGTCTGTGCTTGAGAATGCAATTTATCAGCATTATCCTGCCATGCCTCATGGTGCTGGGTACGAAATACAGCTGCCTGTGCATGAGCAGCATTATTATATCCCTGACTGTCCCCCAGAAAAGGACTACACTCACCTCTGTGATGGACTAGGCTCATCTAAGAACAGAGCTAAGACATGCAGTGTGGGATTCCAGTCTGAGTCCTGTTTCCAAAAACTACTTTGGTGTATAAAGGAAATAAAAAGCATGTAGTTGTGGTCTGTTACACTGTACCTTTATTTTGATAGTTTAATTCTGTGAAATGATAAATGGTAATGTTTTATAAGCAGAAATGAGCCCTGCTTCCTGTGCTGGAATTTAATATAAACCAAAGGGTTTATGAAAAAATAAATCTCTCAAGTCCTGGTTGCTGCTACAAGCACTTGTTTCCTTGTAGGGATGGTTAAGCTGGCTGTGCTTTCAGCAAAAGTCAAGATGTGCAGATGTAGCCTACCACATTGCCTGGTTTCTGAATCCTGAGAACAAGCTTTTGAGAACAACTTAATTTCTTCCCAGCCCTACTGAGCTGAACTGAAGGAACCATAAGTAGGGGAACAACTTCTTTCCCAAGAGATGAAGTTTTAAGTAGTATGGTATAAATGTCCTGTCTGTCGTTCATGAGCCACCACAAATCAGATTATGCTCTTCATGCTACTTATGTGCTATGTAATGTAAATCAGCTTTACTAGGGAATGGAGTGTCTAAAATCTCATTTTTTGAAGTATGAAAAAATAGAACTTGATGCCTAAAAATAAATTTGCATATAAATTGAGTATGACTTCAGAAAATCAGAGCTTTTAATTTTTTTTAATGTAGTTCTCATGAAATCTGTGATAGTGCTTGGCAGTGCATTGACATGTTCCCAGTCAGAATTCACTGTAAAGCACCTGTATATCTTATAATCTTTTCTGTCCAAGTTCACCTTCAGCTTGCATTGTTGCTGTGTTTTTGATTACTTGGTTCCTAAATACTCAGTGCTGTATTTACAAAAAAAAAAAAAAAAAAAAAAAAAAAAAGTAATTATTTGATGGTTAACTATTTTCGGTTGCTGAAGTTTGAGGGGATGGCATCTTCCAATCTTCCATCTTCCACCAGATTCCTTGAATGTGTAGAAAAATGATGCTAGCAGGAGTGACTTCAGAAGCACTTAACAGAGATACTAAGTGGTCACTGCTGGTTCACTTTGTGTGAGCTGTTGTATTGTTTGCTAGAACCTGTCTGCTTTGGAAAGTGTCACTGTGCAGTTGAATGTACAAATGACACAGGTGACTTTGAGGGAAAGCTTTGTCTTCTGTCATCTTCTTGGGAAAGATGGACTTCGTTATTTGGTTCAAGTTTTGGGAAGAGAGATTCTCCCGTCCTCCTCTCTGTGCACATTTAATTTATTCATTATTGGCTACAAGATGTAATGAAATCTCAATTCTTGGGTTTTTTGTTCTTTTTTTCCTTTTCTTTTTTTTTATAGATAAACTGCTCTTGTTTAAACATTCTGATATAGAAAAAGCTTTTACAAAAGCAGTACTAATTCTCATACAAAATTTTTTTTTTCCTTTTCCTACTGCATAGCCTTTGTAATAACTTCATAGAAAATTTGCCACATACCTCAGATCGTGAACCTTCGTAGGCATTTAAAACTGATCCTGCAGGCTGGTTTGATAGGAAAACCTGTCCTTTCACAGAGTCCTGCTGACTGGAAATGATTGATCAGTCTGTCTGGACTCTTCTGGGCATGACTGTGAAAGGAAAGACATTAAAGGCTGCATTTTTACAATAATGGAGAAACAGTGCTGGTGCAGGGGAGAGTTTACTGCCAGGGGTCTCAATTTCTCATCTAATTCTTGAGTGTCTCAGAAAAGCAAGTTCTTTTTTTCTCCCCAAGCAATTGTTCTGTAGAAAATTAAATATTGTAACCTTATCCTTTTAGTGGTAAACTTCAGAGATCTACCAAAGAAATGAAATTGCATTTGTAAATATAATGAATGCTGTGGTAAACAAATAATTTTTTCACCTCCAGAGTAAAGTATAATTTAGTAGCTTCTGCTATTAAAATTAAAAGCACTTGCAGAGGGTTCTGGCAGAGCCTAAGAATATGTCAAAGCAGTGTGAAAGGAGGTGAGCATTGCAGCCTCTTGCCACACTTCTGTTCCAAGAGCCAAGCACTCTGTGCATTGTTGCAAGGTTAATTTACTGCACCTTTGCATGTGGGTGTTGCTTGGCCCCTTCCTTGATGACCTCAGGACCTCATTGAAAGAAAAGAAAAAAAAGTCTTGCAGTCTTCTTTCTGGCTAAATGGGAAGCTCTTGGCTAAGACACTCAGCCTAATGTGGCTGATGATATTGGAAGGTAAAGGTTAAGATGACAAGATCTCAAGTTAGCCAGTGTTCTTTCAGGCTTGCAGGTGTGCAGCTGCTGATTAAGTCCAAGCTGAGTACATAAAGCCTGAAATCATCTGTTTCTGTGCTGCTTGTAATAGGGCTCAGGACACGTGTTCACATCCCAGTAGGTACAGCTACCTCAGCACAGGGTGCTTTATCAGGAAAGTGCAGTGTGTGCTTTGTTAGATAGCACAGGGTGGTGTTCAGATAAGCAGTGAAATGATATAAATGCACCTTTGTTCTTAATGTGATGAAGGAGCTTCTTGTGTTGTGAAAAACAGCTCCCCCTCCCCTACTCAGTCTATTAAATATTTTTTAATTATCTGGGAACTTAAAAGCTCTGAAGCTTCAGTTTAGTCAATTTATGAGCAACACCTGCTGGGTAATGTTGTGGCCTCAGTTCTTTGTATTCAAGGAAAGTGTGCTCATAAAGCCTGTGAAAGTCCTGGGGTAAAGCTGGGGTGGTAAAATGGGATGTTTTCTGTAAATGAATATTTAAAAGTGCACTCTTACCTTCTGTGGGTGTGAGCATCCAACCAAGCTTAATAGAAATACACTGATGTCTGCAGTCCTATTTCTATGCAGCTATCAGGATAAATCATAGATTTGTTGAAGTTGAAAAATGCCTGTAGGATCATCAAGGACAGCTATTAATGTAGTACTGCCGGGTTCACCACAATTTTTGGTGTGGTATCTTCAGAGAATGCTGGGGAGGTGGTAGCAGGGAACCTCCTCAACATCTCGGCTCTGAGATGAATCTCTTCCTTTCCAGCTGCACGTACGAACCCTTCTAAGGACCAGCTGTTGGGGAGTGGGGTTTCCCTTTCCTGTGGGAGCTTCTTCTGTCATCTTGTCACCACTTGGGTAGTTCTTTCTGTAAACTTGAGGCTTTCTAATTATGCTGCATATAATTATAGGTTAAAAAACATTTAGGCTGTGCACTGTAGTTTTGATACATGCTTGGGAGTTTCAGTGTTGAGTTGACATCAACTGGGTTTTTAGCAGCTTTCTCTTTTTAAAATCCTCTTTTTAAATCCTTCTAATTACATAGATATTTTTCCAAATGTCTGTTTGGGTTTTTTTGCAGAATGAAATTCTAAGATATTCCATAAACTGGGCCAAATGATGCTTTTTTTTTTCTTAGAAGAATAAATGACAACTACTTTACTGTAAATTTGTAGACTATGAAATAAGAAATAACTTAAAGTTTGACAGGAATCCCAATTTCTGAATAGCAGGTGTGCATCCCCAAGTTTTATTGAGGTGGGGCTATTTGTGAAGTCTGTGTATTATGAATAGTTCTTATCTGCTTGGGAATTCACAACAAGCAGTCAGTGTACCTTATAAACAAAACGGGGTTATTGACAAAATCTGCTTGCAAAGATGACTTTGCCTTGTTTATTTCTGGTAAAGTATTTGTTGTAGTCAACATTTATTATAGCCACATGACCTCATTTTGATCTTAATTTCCTGCTTCTGTTCATAGATAAAAAATCCCTAATAAAAGACTAGGATTTCCAGTTGTTCTTCACCAGTGTCCTAATCGTACACTATTTCTATATTTGCCATTGGAAATAAATTCTTCATGTCTTAAACCCTATGTTTCACCTTCATGCCACTTGTTGGAACAAGGTATAATACCAGGATGTTACTACATGACATGCATCTGTTGTTACCTAATCTGTTTCTTTGAAGTTGTGCCTTAAAATCATCCTCCCACGTACCAATTTATCCACTTAAACCTGTCACTGATTTCCTGAAGTGACAGTTTCTGACACTTTGGATAGTTTGTTTTTTTTTTTTAACTTAAAAGACTGTTATTCCTTGGTTGTACATAAAAAATTTCAGACGTGTCAATCCAGTAATGTGTAACAGGCTTTGTTCTGTCCCTGTAATTAACTGAGTTCATGTGTAACAGTCTTTTTTGTTTTTTCTTTCTTTTTCCTTTGATTAGCTCTTATTTAATGGATTGCTTTCCTCTTGTGTTCTGATTATGAAAAGAGGGCACTAGTTTTAAATTTGCTGTTCAGTAGCTCTTTTTTATCATATGCTGTTGGGGCTTACAAATTCCTTGCAGCAACTCTACTTTATTGTGTCCTAGAACCCTTGTCTGCTATGGTCGGCCTCAGAGTTGGCATCATCTAAATAAATTGGGCTAACAATGATCATGAATCTGCTACTAACTGAAGGGAACACAGTTTTTTTAAGTCTTATGTGCTGGTAGCAGTTCCGAATTGTTTAATTCCAAGATTGATGTTTATATGTGATGCATCTTTGAAGGAGTCCAACAGATTCAACAGGGATTGTGGATTATAAACATAAATGGCATAAAGTGGCTCTTTTCATACTTCCTCTGCTTGGGTGGAGAAGGTGCAGTACTTTGTGATATTAAATTGAACATCCAAGTCTGAGGTAGTTATTCACATTGTTTCCATGAGGGAAAATAGGATGTTAAAATCTCTTTATGGGATGTAGGTTTGAGCACATGGGGAGCAACCTCAGCTGGGATCTTGTATTTTCTGCCACCCCCGACGAAGGGAGGAAAGGAAGGAATCTGACTCCATGTTCTTAGAAGGCTAATTTATTATTTTATGATCTATATTATATTAAAGAATACTATACTAAACTATACTAAAGAATAGAGAAAGGATACAGACAGAAGGCTAGAAGATACTAATGAAAAACTCGTGACTCTTTCTCCAGAGTCCAACACAGCTTGGCCATCATTGGCCAGTAAGTAAAAACAATTGTCATGCAACCAATGAAACAATCACCTGTTGGATAAACAACCTCCAACCACATTCCAAAGCAGCAAAACACAGGAGAAGCAAATGAGATAATATTGTTTTCCTTTTTCTCTGAGGCTTCTCAGCTTCCCAGGGGAGAAATCCTGGCAAAGGGATTTTTCCAGAAAATATGATGGTGACACTGGGCAGGTTGTAGCACTGCAGGAAGCTGCTCTGAATTGTCACTTTGAAACTGTGTACATACCCAGTACTGGATTTGGGAGCAAACATGCCTGTTCATATAATTTCATATTACTTTCACTTATGATTTTGTCATTGTTTGCTCCAATGGTTCATAACCCCCTCATAAGGGTCTCCCCCACTTAAATAAACAAATCCCAAACAAGAAAAAAAATACATGTTGGGGACTTGACTTCTTTTTACAAAAAAAAATATGGATGTAGATGTTCATATATTCAGTTTTATTTCTGTTTGTGTAAATCCCTTTGATCTGCATCCTGGTCTATGAGTTCCATAGCGGCTTCTTGAATGGATTATGAATTTTTTGGATTTTGCTTCTAGCTGAAGTCCATATTAATTTCTGAACTCTTATAAGTTCTGATAAAATTCTCTTGATAAGGTATGAATCTGTTAAACCTGCTTAATTGTATCATAACTCTGTTTTGAAGTTACCTAATTTATGCAAGTTGTTAAGTTTTTACAAGAGCAAAAACACAGAAATTATTCAATTTGTGTCCTATGCTAGTTTCATCTCCCTGAGAGCTCTTGAACAAACAGAAACTACAGCACTTGGGACTGTGCCAGATGGTTTAAAAATTCCCTAGAGAATAAATAAATCTAACTAGTGTTGTATATTTCCATCACATTTGAGATTACCCTTGAAGTTGAGATTTTTGTTGTTTCTCCTTGAAGTTTACTAGTATCTGCTATATAGAAATGTATGGAATTGTTTCAGAAGCCCTTGTGGGTGTCATAGATGAAACTGGAAGGCATACTTGTGAATCCCACCAGAGAGAGATACACCTTGTCTTCCAAGTTTGGGCGCTGGGAATCACAGAAGAGGTAGTTAAGAAATATGCTTAATTTTTATGATACAGTGTTTCCTCCCTCACTCTGCAAAACAAGTTTCAGGCTTGACTTCAGTGAGAACAGGACATTCAGACATGACCAAGAATAGATTCCTAACATAGATAATTCCCAGATCAACTAAGCTCCCCCAGGGGAGAGGGAGTTGATGAGCAGGAGGAATGAAGTTCACTGTTTAGGGGACCTTTTTTTCTGATTTCTGTTAATAGTTTGTGTGCTCACTCCTGACTCTCATCAGCAAGCCGACTTCCAGTGGCAGAGAGAAATTTTTCACAATCTGAGCTGTTGGAAGTAAAAAATAAGCTGTAGAAGGACCAAGTCATGGATAAATTGAGTTTTAATTTCCTCAGTCAAGAAGGAACTGTTGACTTCCATGGGAGAACAACTCACATACTTATTTGTCAAACTTTAAGTTATTTGAAGGCATATGTTGCTTTGATGGCAGCTGAGCATGACAAGTAATACCTTAGGTGAAATTACAGAGAAACTCTTGTAGTAAGCTAAAGTGAATAGGATTTACATTATCCTTCCAAATAATTTATGTAAATGATATGAGAACACTGCTGTGTCAGTGACAAAGTCGCTCTTCCCTTCTCATCCCTTGCCCATCAGACCAGAATAAGAGTTTCTATTTCCAGTCCAGACAGGAGCCACATGATGGGATTTGCCATGTTACAGCTAAGTGTATTTTTACCAAGCCCTAGACATTTGGGCTGTGCTGCCCTTCTCCTTTACAAGCAGGGAACATGCCTTACACAGGTATCCAGCTAAGATGTGTCAGTAATACTGGTGTGGGGGCTGCCCTGGCTGGACACCAGACACCCACCAAAGCCTTGCTCTCACTCATCCTCAGCTGGACAGGGGTGAGAAAATATAACAAAAGGCTTGTGGGTCGAGGTAAGGACAGGGAGAGATCGCTCACCAATTACTGTCATGGGCAAAGCTGACTCAGCTTGAGTTTAATTTATTACCAATCAAATCAGAGTAGGGTAATGAGAAAGAAAACCAAATCTTGAAAACACCTTCCCCCGACCCCTCCCTTCTTCTTGAACTTAACTTTATTCCTCATTTTCTCTACTTCTTCCCCCTCAGCAGCTTAGGGGGGCAGCGAATGGGGATTTATCACACATTCTCTGCCACTCCTTCCTCCTCAGGAGCAGGACTCCTCACACTTGCCCTGCTCCAGAGTGCTGCCCCTCCCAGAGGAGAAAGCTCTCTGCCACCTTCTCCAATCTGGGTCTTTCCCACGGGTGCAGTTCTTCAGGAACAGACTGCTCCAGCATGGGCCCCTCCCGCAGGGTGTAGTCCTTCAGGAACAGGCTGTTCTAGCATGGGTCTCCTGCTGAAGTCCTGCCAGCAAACTGTCTTCACTCTTGGCTTCTCTCTCTGTAGGTCCACAGGTCCCTGCCAGGAGCCTACTCCAGCGTTGGCTTCCCATGGAGTCACAGTCTCCTTTGATCTTTCGCTGCTCCAGTGTAGCATTCTCCAAGGGCTGCAGGTGGATCCAGAATGCTCTTGGGCTCCCATGGAGTCACAGTCTCCTGTGATCTTCCACTGCTCCAGTGTAGTATTCTCCAAGGGCTGCAGGTGGATCTCTGCTCCAGAATGGATCTCCGTGGGCTGCAGGGGCACAGCTGCCCCACCATTCTTGCACCACGGGCTGGGAATCCCACCAGTGGAATCTCCCCTCCTTCTTTACTGACCTTGGTGTCTGCAGGGCTGTTCCCCTCATGTGTTTTTGTTCTGCTGTCCTAGCTGCCATTGCAGGTTTTTTCTTCTTCTCAAACACGTTATCCTGGAGGGGCTACCACCATCACTGCAATGTGGGTAGTGGGTCTGTCCTAGAGCTGGCTGGCATTGACTTTGTTGGACATTGGGGAAACTCTGGGAGCTTCTCATGGAAGTCAGCCCTGCAGTCCCCTTTGCTACCAAATCTTGCGACATGAACCCAGTAGAACTACTAAAATGAAGATGCTGCTCTGGGCTTTGCTCTGCATTAATAATGAACTGAAATTCTAGAACTCCTGGGTTAATTTGTCACTGTGTTGTTAGGACTTCATAATGCCAATGCTACTCTTCCTCTGAATATTGTTATCAAAAAGTTAGCTGCAGTTACTTAATGCAGCCTAACTGTTCTTCATACCTATGTGGTCTCAAGCCAATTCCAAAAATCCTACTGTTTATGCTGTCAGGCAGAGCTGTGCAGCTGCTGGTGCAGAAATACCTAGCAGATACCAGGCACAATAAATTCCAAAAATAAAGTTTGGCAGTACTGAAATAAGTAGCATCACCAGTAGCAATTAGTGAAGCAGTGCAAAAGTTGCTTTACCTGATGTATAGGAAAACGTTGCTTAAAAAAATGAGTAGAACCCCCCTGATGAGCTCAGAAACAACTCCTTCCCACACAGCTTGACTCTGTATACCTGTTGTGCTTTCTTACTTACACAGTGATTAAGTGCCTCTGTGTTCCCTTTTTCCCTTCAGATTTGTAGAACCCATATTCATAACCAAAACAAAATGCTCTCACAGACTTTTTGGAAATATATGTGATGGGTCTCACGGGTCTCTATCACACCCTTAGCTTACTTCATGTATGTCACTATTGGTGCAGGAGTCTTGCCTTATAAAGCTGTTTCTCTGAAAGGTCCTTGCTGTCTGTTTACTTTATTGACTGCTTTATATCAAAGCTTTCTGGGAAAGCATTTTCTTTTCTGTTCCCCCTGGGTCTTGTGAGTTGTTTTTTGTTTGGTTTTTTGGTTTTGTTTTTTTTTTTTTTTTTTTTTTTTTTTTTAGTAGTAGTAGAAGTAAATGCATTTAATTACTTTCAGCTATTAAATTTTAAATACTTTCCCATCCAGCTGTGTCTGTATGGATTTACATTTGAACACTGTAACTACCTAATGATTTAATTCTCTTTATAGCCACTAACAAGCTGATGAAATCTTAATATTTTAAACCGTTAGCGATTGACAAGATTAGAGTAATGTGACTCCCAGGGAGAGCAGTATTCAGTGTTTGGTCCTGTGCTGACTTTGCCTTCAGGTGTGGTATTCATTATTCCCCTGACTCCTAGGCAAAGTGGTGGTTCAAGACTTCCATGCTGAAGGAAGTCTAGTTAGGTGGAAGTTCCGAGCACCTCATTTCAAAGCAGTTGGTAATTCAGCATCTGGATGAGTATGGCTTTGAAATCCTTCCTTGCTGTGTTTATGCTTGGGTTCTTTGCTAGTTGTTATCTGGGAAGAGTTAATTGTGCTACTGGTTGCTCAGGCATTTGATACTGTCACAAGACAAAGTTCCTGTGAGCTGTGAGATGAGCAGACAAGCTGGAACATGTACAGATGTGTGTTTCCAAAGTACTAGAAAACTATTGAACATTACCTGGCAGGTATAGCAAAGCTGTTGAAATGCTACTAGGTTGCAATCTGTTTTCATTATACTCTGTCCACATTGTCTAATGAATCATGTGCATTTGTCTTTCACAGTTTTTTGGTGAATGTTCTTGTGACAAAAGGAGCCTTGAACCCCATAGTAACACTTTTTGTCTCTGCCACAGTATCACCTTCCACGTGACATGGCTCTTGGTGTCCAACTTTCTGTAAGCAGAACCTTTTTTAAGGGAAGTTTGTAGTCTGAAACCTCCCACTGCAGTTGAGAGTTTGTGGGAAAACATCAAATAGGGAAAGAAGGAACTCCTTGGTTTCAAGTAATTGAGGAATTTCTAGCCTCATTAAGGGAGCTAGAAGTTATTGCAGTGCCTGATTTTTTGGACCAAGTATACCCACATCCACTGAACTGAATAAAATCTAACTTTTCCCATCTCCCAGAGCCAGCACTGAATTCAACCACTTAGCTGCTTCTTCTTCAGTGATGGTAGAAGAAGGTGGTTATTGTAGTGAATAACTTATAAAAGTGGTGTCATCCATGGGTATCATGGTAGGTTTTAAACAAATCTGGGATGATGCTCACTTTAGGGGTCTTTATGATCTGCTATGTAGGGGTCCTGAAATCTTGATCTCTTGACTAAGGAAAACCAGACTAAAGTGTGTTCATTTCATAGTGAATCAACATGTTAGTTAATATTTTAAATTTAAAATCTTGAGAACTTCTATCTGAAACTACAGAATTTAAAAATTACCACCTTCTTATACATGGTGCATATAGAGCATTTATTTCAGTATTGCCACTTTAAATCTGCTAAAATGAAGTTCATGATCTTCTGATCTGTGTTGGAGAAGTAGATAGTGACCATAAATGGGCAAAATGCTTCAATGAGCTCTCCAACTTTCCCACCCACCCCCCAAAAGGAAATGAATGCAGAGAATGCATTAATTGTTTGGGACTGTCCACATGACAGCCTTATCTTCTCAGGCAAGCCCTTTTAAAAATAGGGTATGTGTTAAACATGATGGAGTTTTAAAAACAACATCTTTTAGAAACCTCTTACTAGAACTGCCAAATTAAGCTAAAACACAGTTTTCAGGAGAAAATACCTAGCTAATATCTGAATTTGTACTTTTGTAGTTTGTAAGAACTTGGGTTAAAGAAGTTTAAGAGGAGCTGCTGTTCCAAGCAAGCTGTAGTTTGCTAAGCCTTTCACTGTTTAGAACTGTGTCCTAAACTTGGAAACAAACTTGCATATGCTCAAAGTATAAATCTGGTAGATTAATTGTTTTACTAATCTACTTATTGAAGAGCATAAGGATCGTCATGAGACCTCTGTACTGACACTTCTGTGGGTTGCAGAGTACTCAAGCTGGGTGAATTTGAGCTGTACCTGAAAGGTGGAAAAGCATCAAGCCTGACTGACCTAAACATAGGAGCAAAATACTGAGTACAAGAATTCTCCTTGTGCTGTGCTGTCACTGCCATCCCTGAAGTTCTTGGATACACACCACTCTCAAGTGCTTGCATAAAGAAAGGCACCCTATTGTCTGCTCAGGCATCTAAACCATCGCGTAACTCTTTGACATTCTTTCCTGTTAAGTAACTTGATCCACCTTCTATCATTATACTGCTTACTTAAATTTGGATATTTGGCGTAAAAGCACCTTGTGTGTGTGTGTAGCACACAGAATGTGTTAGGTGATCCACAAGTTTCCAGCTTGTTATCTGATAACAAATAGATACTGTGATGGATGTGTTAGGTGATCCACAAGTTTCCAGCTGCAAATAGATACTGTGATGATTTGCTAAGTGTATGCTGTGCAACTCTGGTATTTTTTTTCTGCTTGTTGACTGTATCAAAACTCATCAGTGTAAGTAATTCCTGAGTTGGTCTTCAGTAAGAATTATTTTGAAAACTGAATTTGATTTCATTTTAGCTTACCTATCTAAAAAAATGATCTCTCTTCAGGGTGGTGTAGTAGTAGTAGTCTTCAGCTTTGTCTTCGGCAGGAGTATGTGATCTCCCCAATGTGTGGCATGAGGCTGAATGTCAGAGCAAAATACATGCACTGCTTTGTAGCAGTTCTTTAGAAGCAAACCTAGCTGCGTCTTGACCAGTCATCTGGGAAAAATATAGGCTGGGCAAGCAGGAGGAAGACTGTCTCCTGAAAGCAAAACTTTATTCTATGCAATCCTTTAATGTTCCTCTATGCAACTTTAATGTGTTTTCTGATGCTTTAAGCTTGGCTAAATCCATGAGCCTGTAGAGAAGTAGTGTGAAAGCACTAGCAGCCAGGGATAGCAGTTAGCTTGAAGCTCCAAAAACTGCTTTACTGAAACTTTTTTTTGCCAGCCCCTGTGTTCCAGCTTTCTGCTACTGGGCTTGTGTTGGCCCAGACATGCAGCAGAATGAATTGGAGTTGCTGGCAGATGCTTATTACTGCCTGCTGAGAACCTGACTTGGAGTTTTCTAAACTGTTATTTTTAGACTGTACAGTAAGTGCAGATGGGTTATAGAAATGCTTAGTAATTTGGCTGTTACTCCTTTCTCTTTGAGATAGCATTTCTCTTGGCTGAAAATCCTCCTTATTTCTGTAAAAACAAAGATATCAGTATTCCTTTAGCAGTAAGTCAGCTGATGGAGGCAGATTCTTCTGTTCTAGAGTCTAAATACCTCTAGCATACACAAAGTCAGCAAATTTCTTGTGTGACTGCATAAGTTGAATGACACTGAGCTGTTTTTTTATCTTTTTATTGGAAAGATGCATTTTTAATGGTGAAAACTGGCAAGTGGATCTCTGTCACCAGAGTGGAAAGCTGCAGAATGCAGCAGTTTTAGAAGTACAACAGGTCCGAATGATTAGCACTGGACTAACTGCATGGCAGTAAAAACATTTATAGCAGTTAAAGGAAAACAATTTTTTCCCTCTCCCACCCTTCTTTCTAGTTGAGAATAGTTACGGATATCTGCACTTTGGCTGGCATTTGGTTGGGTTTTTTTTAAAGATAAGAACTTTGTCTCCTTGCAAATGCCTGGTACATAGCAGGATATGATATGCAGCTTGTTTTGTCTCTGTTCATGTTTCACTGCTGTGGCTGGGTTCTCCTATCTTGTGGATATGCAAGTTAACACTAACTAAAAGGAAACTCATTCCAATTGCTCCTCATTTTTTCTCACATTGCATTGCTTTCTTATTGATAGATGTCAAACTCCCAATAATTAGCAAAGCGCAGGGTGTTGATTTCCGAACAGTATCCCGTTTCTCTTTTGTTTGCTTTGAAGTGTCCGTAGCTTGTTGATGAGTGGGGTGCATTATTCAAATTCAGCAGTGCGGACGCTTCCAGCCCCGAGTCAGGAAATACTTTTGAAGAATAACAGCCGCACGGATTTCTGGCTCTGCTGTGATATCATGAAACGAGCCTGAGGAAGTGCCGTGACAGCACTGCCAGCCCTTTGTGAGAGGGGGATCCTTTCTGCACTCTCTTATCCCAGGAGTCTGTTCCTGACTCTTTGGTGTTCATGACACTGAGGTTTGGTGACAGCTCTGCTTGGACATGCCTCTGCTTCTGAGCTGGATCTCACACCAGAAGGTACTGACTGCTCCTGTCGTGTGTGTGTGTGTGTGTGGGAAGTTCATTCAGCTCCTGGCTCTTTGTGCAGTGGAAGGGATCTGCCACTGCACTTTGCGTGGGGATGGAGTGAGAGGGGTTGAGCTTTTTCCTTGTCTTGAAAGTAATTGCCTTGCTAGAAATGTTGTCATTAAGTAGCCACATTTGTTAGGCATGTTTGTTAGATAAGTAATTCACAGTCACACTTAGGTTTATAAACCTTACGGTATGATGAGGGGCTTTGCTTTGTTAATAAATTCCAGACTGAAATTGTCCATGTGGAAGCTAGACACAAATTAGAACGAGCTGCAGCTTCTCTGCACAGTGAAATTCTCTTCATCTGTGGAAATAATGGAATCCAGACAGTGAATTTTGTTCTTTGCAATATCCATAGCATTCAAGTTCTAAGTTTGGATTAAAATTGAAAGCACTACTCAGTAATTACAAAGGGATGCATTTGAAAGTTATCCCTCCAGCCAAAAGGGGACATTCACCTTTCTTCACTGGAGGCTCTTGTAAATTCAAAGGGTTGTTTTTGGTTTTTTTTTAATGTTTCCACTTCTGTCACTGCTGTTCAAGAAAGCATGTAGTGTTACAATGGAGATGCTCTGCCCTTTCTAGACATGTGACAAAATGTTCTATTGTTACGCTGCATCAGGCATGATTTAGTAGGCTCAACAGTCTCTCTGTTTTGCAACTTAAAGATATTGGTGATAAATACTCATAACTGAAGTTCTGTTTTTGAGGTTTTAAAGGTTGTGGCAGTTGGAATTAATTTTAGCAAAATCTAGTTACATGACATGAGATGAATTTGGTGGTAATTACTTTTCTGCAGTTCTCCCTTTGGCTTTAATCTACACTTTGGTCAGAGGAAAGACCTTGCATTCCTTGTATTACTTAAAGTGATGTTCCTTTCTAACATGAAGATACCATTCTGTGTAGAACACAGTGAAGTGTCTTGATGTATAGTAGAATATTTCTTGGCAGTACTAATCACATGCCCTTTGTGCAGTGTGCTGCTAATGCATGAGGAAGGTGTTTGCTCTCCTTTATGAATTCACACTGTTACAGGTCTAGTCACAAGGGACACAACTACATCTAGCCCTTGAATTGCAGAGCAGGAATTAGCTGAGTGCTGCCACCTTATTCTACAGTGTCTGGCCAAATGGACGATGTGCTGCAGTAGCTCAAAAGGTCTCTAAGCAAGATCGTAAGTGTGGGGTACAAATAGAGGAGATTGGGGATTATCTGGTTTAAACTGGTGCTGTCATTAGTTGTGACTATCAAAACTCTTACTGCCTGCGGTAAATGAATTTTGTGTCAGTGTCATGCTTTATTTATTATGTTGCTTTTTCTGATTGGAATGTAATTGTAGGTGATGCAGAGCTTGGCTGGTGCCATCTGTTCTCATTTGAGTACAGCTAACTTTTGCTTTTTTAATCCCCACGTAATGAATATGGTCTGTTTGGGTTAAGACTGGTTCATACAATCTTAGGCTAGTCAGATGTGAATTAAAAAATTGATTTGGGTTCTCAAGTGTGAGTTTTTTTTTTTTCTTTTTCTGTAATTACTCTTACTAGATTAAATATATTTCCCTGGAGGAAAATATTGCCTTTTCAGTGACATTATGGAGCACTTGTTACTTGCCTCTTACTTTGCAGTCTTGTTTGGTTGGTTTTGGTATTCGGGTTTGGTTTTTTGGTTTCTTTTTTCTCAACCAAATTTTGTAGTGTTGTTCACACTGAAGAGCCAAACTAGTATCACAATTTAGTTTTGTACTTATGGTACCCACTGTCCATCCTTGTCTTATTGGCCTCTTGCATTTGGGGGCATTGTTTGGAACAGGCCTGAGGAAGGATCTCTGCTCTTGAGATCTCTTAGCTTTGTTCAGAGATTGAGGAGTTACTGTGGGCACCGTTTCAAGGGTCTTAAAGTACATATGCTGCTGTTTCTTCCTGACAGGCATGGATACTCTTGACATCCTGGAGGGGAAGAAAGCTCACCTGAAGCCCTCAGATCCATTTTGTTTGATTTCAGGTTATTAATACCTGAGAAGATTCAGTGTACCTGTTGCTGTTCAAGCATGAGGTCTCTGCTGCATTGGAGAAAGCTTTGTGTGCTGTTCCAGCACGTTTGAGTAGGTGTATTGGGGTGGAGGGTAATTTTCTTGTTCTGATTCATGGAACAGTCTGCTGCTACTCAGCAGTATAGGGAAATTCATGAGAAAAAAAAGCTATAATCATGCCCTACATTATGTTTCTGTGTTTGGGAACTGGTGTTCCAGCACTTTCTGGACTGAGAAGCCCTGTGCAACTCCCTTGGAACATAGTCATTTCCTTCTCTGTCCTCCAACAATATTTGGAAAAAGATGATAGGCCCCTGGGATTTGGGAGAGGCAAAATCTGGGAGAATTAAGTCTTCTTGAATTGTCCCACCATGGGGTTTGTTTGGGCTGGAAGTGTTCTTCTCTTGCCCTGAGAATACACTGTGTAGCCCTGTCTCATCCAGTCTTTCTTCTTGACGTAACTGTCTTAAAGGCTTGAAAAAAAAAATTGAGTATGTTAAATAGATCAATTGCTTAAACATTTTAAGGATTTAATTTCTTTTTATTCAGGTGAATACTGAAAACCTATACAATAACTCATTTAACCTTATAATTTTGCTGTACTATAATAGCTGGTAGTAAATGTCCAGGAAGATTGTTAATGGCCCTGTGGATTTCAGGAGTAAGAATCCCATTTCTCCCCTCTGGCTGCTTAATTTAATGGGACTTCTGCAGGGAAATATTAGAACTTGGAAACACATTAGTAAGTTTTGACTGTTTCAAGAGTCTGTCACCTTAATATTCATAAACTGATTTCTGAAAGTAGTTAAGGATTTTTATCAAGTAATTCAGTATTTTAAAAGCTCAATTCTGCTTATTATCTTGTCTAACTTTGCCCTGCAATTTTGACATTAAGAGATAATAAACTGACATCCAAATCCAAAAAAGTTACCCAACTTCTATGGTGAAACTGTTGACTGGGTTTCTTGATACACAGAGGACTGAGATGTCAAAACCCAATGATATATGTCAAAGAAATGTGTAAAAAGCCATACTGGGATGTGTGATTGATAACTATGTAACTTTTTCTGCATCTTGAATTTCAGGAAAACACAGATGCAAAATGTTATTTAGTTTCTTGATCCCACTTAGCAGTTTTGCTCAAAGTCCAGACTTTACATGAAAATACTGTATTCTCCTCAGGTACATCTCACAAGTAGCTCTTGATTCTGGATAAGAAGGTGTCACTCTGGCATTGAGGAGAGTCAGGTCTAACAGCATGGGCTGGCACATTGTCAGTCACTGAGTACATCAGCAGCACACAGTTACTCCTGTACACTAAAAACCAGTAAAATTCATGTGCACAACTCGTAGCCTGGCAATGTTAGTATCTGTCTTGAGTGTTATAGTTGAAGCTGTTTTTTACACCATGCTAGTGAGAGTACCCATGAAACAACTAACAAGCATCTGGAACTGGTTCTGGGCTGTCTGACAGATATTAACTATCATTTGTGAATCCCGGTATTGCATTACATTGTTTTTCTCTTCATCTCTCTATAAGAAAAGTATTCATATTCAATCATAGAGATTAAACAGCTCTTAAAATGTTCACTTTGATATTTTATTTTAGTCTGTCTATAGGTTGAAAAGAAGAGAAAAAGTGAGTGCTGATGAGAGAGCACCCAAAAAAATAACATAGTCTGTAAAAAAGTTTACCTAAACAAAGCAGGGAATAAGGATTGTTTGGGCTGTATGAGCTGAAACCCCTGCTCTAATGCCAGGATCCCTTTATGCACAAGTGAAAATACTGTAGCAATTTATGTATTGCAAAAGCTTTTTAAGGAGCAGAGATACTGAAATAATAATTGTAGCTGAAATGTAGTGTCTGAAGAGCATACACAATCTGGAAAAGATGGAAATAAAAGTGATAAACTGCAGGATACTTAGGGTGGTGGGTTGTTCTGAGTAGAATTGCAATTGCTTAAAACTCTGTGCATTTGTGAGGGAGATCTCTGACAGAAGAGGGAATAGATGGGTATTACTGTTGGGGTAGAATTGGTACTGTATTATCCCCAGCCTATTTTGACATTTGCTGGTTGGGGATAAAGGGGGAAATACGTGTTAGGAGGCTGTTGAGTATTTTTAGAAAGACTTGGGTATATCCAGTGTTTTTGTCTCAGTGGTGATGGGCAGGAGGCAAAACCCAGTTATTGGAGTGGAAGTGATGGTACACTTCTAAAAAAATTAAATTGCTGATTAAACAGCTGACAGTAGTTACTCTAGTTGATTGTGTAAAATGTATGCATTTTGAATATAATTATCATTTCTCATTGTACTTTGAATAGATATATACGTGAATTGCCCTGTAAGAGCTTCTGGATTCTAAAAAGGGAAATTTTAATTAAAAGGTAGCCTGTTTGTGAATTTTGTTAAAATAGAGAACTAAGGAATTTAAACTCTAGAGTTTCTTTAAGCACAGGCCATAGAGAGAATAAGAGACCAATTAGTGGAAAAAGAGCTCCATCTTGGAGTACAAACAGGCAGGTGCAAGGTGAGGGTTTTGCATGTCCAGCTGAACTGCCATGGCTGGGAGGAAGTGCACCTTGGATGATGGCAAAGCAGCCTGGTAGTGAAAATGAGGGAAGAACAGTTCCACTCTGGTATCTGTGTCAGATCTAGACTTGGCTTTTGGCCTCACTGAAAACTGAGATGATGGTGACGTCTAAAGGGATAGAAGCCAAAGGGTCAGCAGACCTTAGGGTAATTGAACTTCATTTTGCAATAAATGAACTGGAAGCAAATTTGAGTTGAATGCCCAAGGGATGAGGAGTGTGTAATGGGAGATGGGGATTAAGATGAGGTAATTTTCCACTCTGACTTGCAGAAAGTGCTGGTAGGTGAGATTGCTGCCTCAATAGCAAGCTTCAGCTGGTATCGTGTGACTGAAAGGAAGAGATACTGTAGAGAGCATGGATTATTTAAGGTGTAACTTCAAAGTTACCTTCTTTTAATAGAAACATTATTTGAAAAATATCATATTGTGGCGGGAAGCTGTATAGAATACAAAAACTGTTGGTTGATTATATTGGATTAGTTGAATGTTGAGAATTGATTTCTCTTGCAAAGAAAATTGGATTGATATTCTCTATCTCATTGTTACTAGTAACTTCCCCAATGCATTTAGTGTGATGCCATTCATTATAGTTCTAGAGAAAATGGGACATGGGAAAGAGGGTATGGTTCAGAAGAGTAGGTACTGTCAAAAGAGCAACTGTTAACACTCTGATCTACAGTTAGTAGAGTTGGGGAAGTCCTTGTTTTCTTTTGTGAAGCCAAAATGTAAAATTAGCTCACATATTAAATATGTCGGTACTTAAAGCAGACTCCTCTCAGGGAGTTTGGGATAAAATGGAGGAAGAACCAGGTGTCTTTGAAAGACTGTGGTACAGGACTGAAATTGTGAGCTTCTTCTGGAGATATGCAGTTTGGCCCTACAGGGTAGAGCAGGTCTCTGTGCAGAGAAGAGAGATTTGTGTGTGCTGCTTAATTCTACAATGACTGGGGCAGCAGGGAAGTGTGACCTTAAGATGAACTGTGTCATAGAATAGATGGGGCAAGGTTTTTATAGTTGATAGTAAGTGAGATCTAATGCAGTTGTACTTGGTACTTCAGTAAAATGTCCATATTCTTGCTACCTCTATTCCAAAACTGTCAGTTGACACTGATGGAGATTGCTGGTCTCTCGTCCACAAAACTTCCCGAAACAGTCTTAAAAATTGAATAAGTGTCTCTGTAAAATAATAACAAAGGAACAGTGATGGCCCTTTACAGAGCACAGCAGTAAAACATGTCAATGTGGGCAGAGGACAATGGGAAAGAGAAGTAGTGTCAGTAAAAACAAACAAACAAAAAGGATGTGAACATTTGCCAATCGACCTTCTGGTAATTTAAAACCTTATGTACTGGGAGACATTCCAAGAAAAAAATTAGAAATTATTTGCTCTGCTTCCACTACATAAATTGTCCGTACAGAATTTAGACTTTACTGATTTTATATTCTTTGCCAAGAAGCTTGTGGCACTCTGCTGGGGAAATAGCTTGTGTAAACACTTACCTTAACAAATGCTTGATGCATCACTGTCTCTGCTGTCTCATTTGTGGTTACTAAAAAGGCCTCTCACACTGTCCCCTTAGGTTCCTGATGTCATCAGCAGCATAAGACAAGTCTCTAAAGCAGCACTGAAAGAAGATGCCAAACCAGCTAAGGATAGTGAAGATGCCTTCTACGACTCTCAAAAATTTGAGGTCTTGTACTGTGGGAAGGTGACAGTGGCTCACAAGAAAGCTCCCTCCACACTAATTGACGACTGCATAGAGAAATTCAGCCTTCACGAGCGCCAGCGCCTGAAACTGTTAAACGAGCAGCGCAATAATGAGTCGAGTTTGGACTTGCCCCTGTGTGAAGAAAATGTGCCAGCTTCTCCTCTGGACAGCCCTTTTGAGGAGCTGGACAGCCCCAACAGCACCTCAGGGCGGGCTGCAATGTTTACAATTGGCAGCCAGACCAACTTGACCAACCTGGCCAGCACTCGTGGCTTCTTTCCAGAGAGGATTTTGGAGGACTCTGGCTTTGACGAGCAGCAGGAGTTCCGCTCCCGGTGCAGCAGCGTCACTGCAGTGATGCAGAGAAGGGTTCACGACACAAACCTGAAAACACAGTCCCGCAGAAGACACGCAAGTGCTCCCAGCCACGTTCAGCCCTCTGATTCTGAGAAGAACAGGACAATGTTGTTCCAGGTGTGTTCTAGGACGAGCAGTTTCCTGTTATCTTCTTCCCCTCTGCATTTTGAGACAAGATTTGCAAGATAAATTATATGGATCCAGTATGGCTTCATTATTTATCATAAATACTTTCGTATCTGTTCAGAAATGGTTGGAACACAAGTAGCTGAACTTTCACCTCAACTCATGAGCTCAGGCAAATTTTAAGAAAAAGTAATTATTTATGGAGTAATCACTTAAAGGAGCAGAGTTTTTAGTGAAATAAGTATTTTATATGCAGTTCTGGATTGTCTGTGTTGGTGGTATTTAGAACCTAGCTGAAAAATATGAATATTCTTTCAAAAAGAGGCTCAGTGAAAACTACCATGCAAAGAAAACCTCTCTTTTCTGCACTTAAAAAGAAAAAACTTTACATGAAACTTACACAGCCTTGTGTTTGAGCCAGTCTCTTTTTGATAATTTATATTAATGACTCCTCCTTACCAGATGAGTATTCAAACATCTCTGCACTGAAGGCTTCTTCCTTCAGACTCCAGTGGTTTTTTCTTCTCTTACCTGAAATGCATTTCACATCTTTGGAACTTGTTTTGGGAAAACAGAAGGACACATAAAGGAGGTGACCCTTAAAAGGAAGAATCTTTGGACCTTAAAATAACAGTGGGCTAAATGCCTGGATTTTGTCTTTCCATTTGTTTTAAGGATCATTCTTATTTTTATTCTCTTGGAGAAATGATATCTGAAGTAAGAATGCATTGCCCTTCAGAAAGCCACAGCTTACCACTAGTAATGAACAGGATTTAGCTGAAAAAATCTGAGGTCTGTAGAATAAATTCCATGGGCTTGAGGAGCAGTTTGGGAAAGCTGAAAGGTAGTTTGCTGCAGAAGCTACTCTTTCTCATTTGGAATTACTACAAACCAAAAAGTATCATCTTAGTTTCTCAGTTAATCTATGATATAATTTAAAAACCAGGAATCCCTCTTTTTTAAGCTTTTAATTCAGCCACATAGTTTCCTAAAGGTTTTAGTATTGTCTGTCACACATATGATCTTTGGACTAAAATAATTCGAAGAAAAAAGGTGGAAGAGGGGAAGAAAAACTGTGGTTTTTCCAAGTAAGTTTTGTTATTCAGCTGAGTGTATTGTTCTCGCTGAAATATTCTTACTCAACATGGGCAGAATGACAGCACCCTGGCACCCTTGTTCCTGCTGAGTAAGCTGTTGTGCCAAAAGGTACTCTATGTGAGCTAGAAAGGGCAAGATTCTGACATTTTTGTTGCTGTAAATGCTATACCCCCAAGACGGTCATAAATTAGATTTATTTTTCTCTTCCTTAGGTTGGAAGGTTTGAAGTTAACCTCATCAGCCCAGATACCAAATCTGTTGTGTTTGAAAAGAATTTTAAAGATATCTCCTCATGTTCTCAGGTAAGCATTAATAAGAAGCAATATGTTGATCATCAGGAGAAAAAGAAGATTTTATTTGTTCTTCAGCTGTGTTGCCTTGCTGGTCTATAGGCAAGAGAAAAAAAGAAATGTAGAATTATTTTTCCAGAAAAGTACAGAAAATATGAGTGCAAAATAACCAGTCTGAGCTGTGTAATAGCAGCAACTTCAATCACTCATCAGCAAACAAAGTATAAACAATTTCTGATTTGGGAGAGTATTAAGTATGTTTTTGGAAGCAGGATGCTCTGAGTGTACTGTTTGTTTCTGAGCAGACAAGTTCCTCAAAACCTTCAGAGTGAAAGGAGGAGGGAATCAAATCAACCCTTCAGAATAATAGCAGTTCACATGCATCATTTCTTCTGGAGAATATGATGATAGGTGTACCTCGCTATGTTCAGTAATAAATAATTATTTCTTGTAAAGTTAAATGTCAAGGCCAAGATGTTCACCTTTCCATCTTGCTCTTGTTCAGCACTAGTGACACTTTTTGGTTTGAGGTCTTACTTTATTATCTCTTCTACATCATCACACCATCACAACATTTAAGCATGATTATTCTAGTTTAAAGTATGCTTTTGTCATTCTCTAAACCTGTATTTCACCTCCAAGTGCATTCATTTTAATGCTAATAACCAGTCTGCTCTTGCATGAGTGGGCTACCAATGCTTAGACAAATTAAGAACTAGGCAATACTTGTAACTCAAGTGGAGTCTTGAGCTACCAACTAAAGGTCCAGGTCCTTAAATTGGCTCTACATTTTAAATACAATTTGTATTGCTTTTGGTAGAAGAAAAAAGCTGCTGCAAATACAGAATGAGACAGTATAATCAAACAATGTAGTAATAGCTTTATAATAGATACAGATCAAAATGATTCTTAAAGCAGAGGTATGGAAAGCAGAATTTGCGGATGACTTGGGTCTTCTCCTGCTTTTTTGAGTGTACTGAAGTGACACTTCAACCTGGGCTCCTAGGTTGTGTATACATACTTAGAGTTGTCAAACAACACAGTCCTAACTGGAGACAACCTTTTATCTCCTGACTTTAAAGTATGGTGACCAATAAGGCCATGGAAAACCTTCAAGGCCCAGCTTTCCTTCAGGAAAATAACTTTGTACAGTAAACAGTGTCAGCTAATTGTGTATATTGGACTTCGGAGGTGTTTTTCACTCCACCTCTTCACTTTATGTGGAGAAAAGCTTCTGTTACTTTGCATTCAAGAATAACTCAAAGAGGCAGTTGCAATACTTTGAGGTTTTTGTTTGGTTTTTTCTGCGTTTTGGGTTTGTTTTTTTTTTAATGTGAAACAGTTACTTTAGAGAAGTCAAGGGGGTTCTGAGTTCAATAGAAATAAAATACTAATTTGTTCAAGACTAAGCATTGGTTGCATAAACCTCACCAGTACTTCCTTTAAGAAATTGGTGCTAGCCCCAGGGCTCCTCTGTTACGGATTTATAGGACAGTGATTTATTATGTATTGTGGGACTGTGGCTTAGGAATATTTGTCCTTCCAAACTTTACAAACAATGAAAAGGAGATGTTATTGCCAGTTTCCATTATGGATTCACTTAGTCTGGTCTAATAAAGGTATTTTTATCCTATCGCTTAAGCATGGTTGAGCTGCTGCATTCATGTAATTATCCACACTCCCTATGATTGTCAAGCAGCAGACATGATTCATGATAAACCTCTGTGTGTGCAATCTAAACTCAGATATCAGATAGCTTTAGAAGTTTTCTTGTTGAAACCTTCCCCTTGAGGGAACCCAGAACAACAGAAAATTTGGCTCTTTTGTCATGACCTCTTAAATCCACCATCTTAAGGAAATGTGATGGAAGTACTGTTGATTTAGGAACATACTGTCCTATTTGGGCTTCAGTAGGGCAAGTGTCACATCTGCCTCCCCCCTCAAATGTTCTCCTGTGGAGACTAAGAAGTCAAGACAGCAGTAGACTTGTTCAGGCACTGTCAGTAGGGAGGGAACTGGCATCTCACCAAACCATCTTTAATAATTATGTTTTCTTGCAAAACAGAGCTCAACACTTCACTGTTCTGAAGATTAACATGTGTATACAACTGACCTTTTTTTATTTTATGCTTTTGAAGACTTCATCTGTCACGAGAAAATTAAGTCAAGATTAGTTGGACTATGGTTCAGCTAATGCCATTTGTGTCATCTTAGCAGCCCGCTGCACCTTTTAAGTTTTAAGTGGCACAAAAGTGACTTTTGGAATTTTGTTTTTAAAAACAGTGTGTGGTGACAATATGTTCATGCTGTCACGTACTGGATTTCCAATTTTGTCTAGAGTGTTTTCTGTAGTGACAGGCAAGTTGCTTTGCCTCCTCCTCTCTTTTATGATACAGGTGTTTTCTTTGGAGATGGATCCAAGCAGCCATGTTCTGATTTTTGTTGTATTTGAACTTGAGGGATTAGGCTTTCATTTGGAGAAAATCTACCATTACCATACTCAGATGATAAAAACATTGGCAAGAGCTTTAACAATAGTGAGTCATGTTCCATGAATTGAGACTGGGAATATAGTGCTTCTTAGGAAGCAGCTGTCTTTGATCTTCTCAGGGCTGTTTTTAGCAAGGCAGCATTCCCTGTCAAGCTGTTGTACTAAGATCTTGGAAAAAAGTGTCAGTAGTAATGTGTAGTAAGTCTTGAAACATCTGGTATGTAACTCAGTCTCAAATAATGTATTTCAGAATTTAGTTGGAATTCTGTAGGTTGTTACTCATTCCTTTTTTTTTTCCTTTTTTCTTTTTTTTTTTTTTTGGTGTGTGGTCCTAACACAGGAAAGCAAGATTCTGCTGCTACCCTTATACTTCTCCAGTCTTGTGTTTTAGCATGGCTTATAAAATCAAATTTTCACTGTGGAGGGAATTTGAAATACAACCCAGCAGTCTTAAGTTTGCTTTGCTTCCCTGAAAATTCAATTTTGCTGATGGAATAAATTCTGGTCCAGATTTATTGCTGTATAACTTTGGTTTTGATTATATAAAGATCTTTACACAACTTAAATACAAAAAGCAGTTTAAAAATAATTCTACTACCTGTAAAATAGAACATTAGGAGTATGCATTTATAGTTGTTCAAATTTTTGGAAACTATACCTGTTTATAAAATAGTCCACTAATGTTGTTTTTAAACTCTTTTAGGGTATAAAACACGTTGATCACTTTGGTTTTATTTGCCGAGAATCTGTGGAACCTGGGTTAAGCCAGTATATTTGCTATGTGTTCCAGTGTGCAAGTGAGTCTCTGGTGAGTATTTATTAATGATCCTAACCATTTCATCAGAGCATTTCCAAGGCATTTCCTGAACAACAGGAGTCTCTGTTATTCTGCTGTGTCAGCTGAGCCCCAGTGCTCCTGTCTGCTCAGGTGCAAGACGTCAGCTGTGCACATGCAGATTTGCAGTGGGAAATGTGAACATTCTGTTCATACACAGCCATATCCTGCTGCTCTGCTGATGCAGGTATCAGTAACAAATAGATGAATCCGTATGGGTGTGTGACTGTGAGCATATTTGGGCTCTGTATTTGATTGTTACTCTTCCAGTTCTAACTGTTGAGAGACTTGGTTCCCCATTGAACATGTAAAGACATGTATTGAATCAGTAACAAAGCTGATGATAAAACCCAAACCTACCCTTCAGGGCAGGGTTTAAACTGCTGGCTGATCCTGCATGTGTCTTAAGTCTGCATCTGGCTTTAGCTTTTTCCCTGTAGTCTGTTTTGTTCCTCAGGAGAAGAAAATAGCAGCATCTGATCACAGAAGAAGAAAACCATAGTATTCATGGATATGTGTAACTATAAAAAAAGTACATTGAACATTGTATAAAGTATGTATCAATAAACTGAAGTTCCAGATATCACAGATTTTACTCATAACAGGTAGCTCAATAGTGTGAAATGCATACAGGAGATAATTTTGACTACTCCATTTTTATTTGAAGATTGTGACGCTTTAAAAGAAGTTCTTTCCTGTTCTGAAACGTGTTTGTTTGATGGTGCTGTAACAGCTGCTAACTCTTTCTGAGATAAACTTAAAAAATCACTTTTCTATTTAGCTGAAAATGTAATTTGTTAATCCATTGACTAGCTTGAGAGTGAACAGATTTGCATCAATAAAACTTCAAACAGCGAACAGCTCTAGATGTACCATGGCAGCTGAAGCTGCATTTTTGTCAAAATAGGAGCTTGCTATGAGATCAGCTTTATCATTGTAATAACAGAAAACGTGACATCTGACCTATTGATAAATCTGACCATGCATAATTCAAAGGCCTAAGTGGTGTATAAACCCCCCATGTTTTTAAGAACCTCTTTGCTCATTCTTGTGTGTATGCCCACACTGCAATATGAAATAAACGTTCCTGAGCTACTTTCGGATGCAGTCACTCAGATGGACCCTGGTGGCAGGGCAGACCTTTCCAGGTTCTCCACGGCCAGGCAGCCTGTGTTGGGAGACTTGTGTATATTTGCTGTAAGCCTACTTACAGTTTGTGTTACAGTTCTTATGATTTTAGGATAGTCATAAATCCGTATGCTTAGCATTGTTCTGTGGATCTTGCATTGGAGAGGGACTGTAGCCAACTTAAAAAACTTAGCAGTCCATGCTGCAAGATGGACATTCACTGTTCAATATTCTGCTTTATTGCTAAGAAGGGAAAGCACTCAGAAATTATTGGTAATGCTTAAAACTGTGAGGTTTAAAGCAAACAAAACAAACCTACACATACTGGGACACAAACTAGTTCAAATTTCTATATTTGGGTTCCTTTTTTACTCTTTTTTTATTTTTCTCTCCCAAGTAACAGACCCTTAAAAAAGCACTGTATTCCCCTGAAATACATAGATGGGAGCTTCAAGTGCTTTGGTCTGGGAGCATATTTGAATGAATGTGGAGAAATGCTGTGAGCTCAACCTTTGCTGGATACAAGCTGAGCTTTCCTAGTGCTGGTGTGTGGGAGCACAGCACGGCTGTGTTGGTGGGAGCAGCAGAAGGAGGATCAGGACACACTGCAGGGCAGGCCAGCACTGCTTAAGGCTATGTAGTGATAGTGGTGAAGCTGGTAGGCAGTCTGGTTCCAGCAGAAAAGTGAGCTGCTGTGGGACGCTCCTGTCTGGCAGTGGGCATGGGTCTGTGGGGGCTGCTGCTAAAATGGTTTAGTGGTGGGAGGACAGAGGTTAAGAGGGAATATGTGCAGTTTACAGGAGAGACTTGAACCTAAAGAAATTAATGCTTTTTATTTAGACAGCATATATTCAAGCCAAAAATTCTCACTTGCAGCTTCTTAAAATAGTGGGTACTTTCCCAGTAAACTTGAGTAGCTGCAGTTAGACATCAAAATTACACTGTCTGGCAGAACTTAAAGATAGTGATCATTTACAAAAAAGGCAGAAAGCTGTAAATTCAGCCTTGATCTCTTTAGAAAACAGCAAATGGATTTGTATGGTTTTGCCTTTTCCTTTAATTGTAAAGCACCTGGGATGTGATTTATAAATCTTTTTTTGTATATATGGCATGTATTTTTGTTTATATACTCTTTTCCCTCCTTCCCATATAGGTTGATGAGGTAATGCTGACCCTGAAGCAAGCCTTCAGCACTGCTGCAGCCCTGCAAAATGCCAAGACACAGATCAAACTGTGTGAGGCCTGCCCTATGCATTCATTGCACAAACTTTGTGAAAGAATTGAAGGTAGCAGCTGAGTTTATCTTTTAATTGTGGTTTGCTGAGTTTTCTAGAGGAATAACTTAGCCAATATAAGAGTAGAGGGAAAAGTATCACAGTATGCAATTCTTGCTGTCAGTTTGCATTCTCTGTATGTAGATGGAGAGTTAGCAGTAATGATACTGCAACAGAATATTCTGCTATAAATACATACTCATTCATCATCGTACCTTTCTTAAGCAGAGCAGAAAAACCCACCAGTTGACCTTCCATTTGTTTGAGGTTTTTTTTGTTTGTTTTTTTGTTTTTTTGTTGGAGGTTTTTTTTGTTTGGGTTTTTTGTTTGTTTTGTTTGTTTGTTTGGAGTTTTTTTGTTGCATGCTTTCAAAATGATTCATAAAAAGATATTCATGATCAAAAAGGATCTTTCTTTCCTGTGTGTTCCTTCTTTCCTGTATGTGGTTATTTTTTTCCTTCTTTGTATTTATTCCCTCACACACTGCAAGATCTACTTATATTATAGGAAAATAATTTATTAAGTTAGGAGATTAATACCTAATCAAGAAAATTAAGACAAGACCCTGCGTTCAAATATGAATAGACAAACTTTTGTAGTGTCTCTGGAAGTGATGTATGCCAGAACATATGCAAAAAGTCTTACAAGATAGAATTTTTTAAAAAAAGTTAGGATCCTGTTTTTATAGTCACTCTGCTATGTGTCCTTGCAAAGCATTGTATGCAAAAACAAAAAGCAAGCATGTTACAAAAAGCAAATAGTCTTGTATTTTCTGGTGTGGTTATGGTGGTGCTTGATATTTACAGTTCTCCCATTCATTGAAAGTCACTGCTGCCACTTGCTTCCCTCTGGCGGATGAAAAGCCAAGTGTAAAATCTTAGTGGGGTGAAATTTTGCTAGGCTGTGACTTACAGTTTCCGTGTTTAACAAAAGGTACTCAGAAGTGGTAAGGCTAAGCTGGGAGAGTTTTCTGTGAATGATAAACTATAGAGGCTGCTGTATAAGGCAGTCTAAGTTTGAAAAGCACCCAGTATCAAAATAAAATCTCTTTTGGGGGAGCAACTAGAGTACTGTAGTGGTAGCTTCATAAACTTTCTATTTAGTGACTGAAGAACTTTTTTTTAATCCATCTACTTTGAGTTTAGAAGTTTAGCAAAATCAAACCTAAAGCTGCATGATTTTGAAAAATATATTTTATTTGTTCTGACTGCAATTTTCTGTGAATGATATCTGCCTTAGATGGAAAAAAATCTTCATCTGGTTCAAGGGGTTTGTTTTCAATCACATTTTTTTAATTTCCTAGAATTACCTCTGTGACAAAATGTGCACTTGTTGAGTACCAGAAATTCTTTCCTTTATTCTTAATTTTTTTCCTAATTCATAATTTTTCAGTTAAAAGCATCTGAAAAATTCCAAGTATTTTATCTATTGTTTATCTCTCCTGTTATTACCTTGATCTGTTCCTTTCCTCCTCTTCTCCCATACCATTGTCAGGCTTCCAGCTGTCAGTGATCTCTTGGCATTAGGACAGAAATCATTGGTGGGGTAGAGAGCACAACATTTCACACAGGAGCCAGGCACGTAGCTGCTGCTGGTTATATTTTTGCTGCTAAAGAAAGGAGACAAAGCCATTGTGAGGTTTAGCAAAACCTCACTTATTTTGTATCATGTATATGTTGGATATACAACTGTCATACATTTAACTTGTATAAACTCAAGGGCAGGTTTATATCTTCTACTGTCATGTTGCTCAAAAAGTGTTTTGAGAGTTCATTTTAGAATCTTTGATGGTCCATTCTTCTCCTAGGACTCTATCCACCAAGAGCCAAACTTGTAATTCAGAGACATCTGTCATCGCTAACTGACAATGAGCAAGCAGACATTTTTGAACGTGTTCAGGTAGTATCTTAGAAACTATTCTTCCTAATTTGAAAAAGACCACAATAAAATGGACTAGATATTTTTGATTTTGATTTGTTTGGTTTGTTGTGCAGTTGATCTAGAATTTATTATTTTTCCGCCAAAAATCATACTGAAATTACATGCTCCCATTTAAACTCATGTGTGATACACCACTGTTTGAAAAGTTTTGTTTGCCAAATTTGCTGAGATACTCTGTGTTCTTATATAGACTTTATTTTTTGTTCTGAGCTTAGTTTTTCACCTGTAAACAAGTTTCCCTGCTTGAAAGTGATGTGGGAGTAGGCTGAGAGCAGGAGGGACATGCAGGTATCAGGAACATGTCCGGCATTTTCAGAATTTGTCTTTTTTGACTTATTTTGGCACAACATTCTGGTGTAAGCTGATGTACTCTAGTGGATGAAGTATACAATGATTTAGGCTTCCAAAGGCTGTGCTCCTCTCTGGGTTCCTGAAGAATAGAGTGGCTTGGTTTCCTTATGCCACTTAGAGAGCTGTATAGTAACAGGCTTAGAAAACAAAATGTAAGGGCCTAAGGCTCCCTTCTCTCTACAGCCTGCAACATTTCAGTTTTTGCTCTATCTTGCCCAGGAGTGTGAAGGCACACCGACAGAATTGCAATTCGACATAATAATAGTGCACTCTGGTGTTTGGTGTATCAGTGTATTAATTTCAAGGGATACCTACATAGGAAGGAAAAATAAGCAAATCATGACTTGAAAGACAAACTCCTTTCTTTGCTGTTACTGACAGAAAATGAAGCCTGAAAGTGACCAGGAAGAAAATGAACTTGTGATCTTACATCTCCGTCAGCTCTGTGAGACCAAGCAGAAAACGCACATCCACATTGGTGAAGCACCGTCGGTAAAGCTTGGTTTTGTTTTATTCCTCTCCCCCTTCCCAGCCTATTAAAATGCTCTCTTAATTACTTGTAGGACCACTGCTAGATTTCTTCAGCAGTACCTGAAGCTGGGTACTGTAATTAAGAAAGGACTGTACAGGAAGAAAAAAATCTGGTTTAATTTATAGTGGCTTTCCTGGGTTTTATAGTTGAGGGGACACGACAGGAAGAAAGACACCCAATTAATTGTATGTCTGAATTTCCTTATGGTGGGAGGATAACTCTTCGTTTTCTTTCCCCTTTGATCTGCACTTCCAAGCAATAATATCTAGGAAGAGTAGGAATGAAGAGGGCACTGGTTTTAGTTTAAACTATGAACTTATCTTGCAAAGGAAATGGGCAACAGTATTGTTAAATTGATATGCTTTTACAATATAGTCTTTCAGATGGAATGTGCCTTTAACTGTGGGTTTGTTTGTTTGTTTGTTTGGGAGACTGTTTTGTTTTTTTGTTCGGGGTTTTTCTTTTTGGAAGGAAGGTAGTGTGTTTGTGGTGTTTTTTTTAATAAGGCCAAGGGTATTTTGTTTCTTATGTAACCTGGTTCAGCTCTAGTCTTTGGAAATAGTCTTCACAATTAAAAAAAATAATTGCCAAAGCTGAATGGTGTCCTTGCTCATTTCAACAGGTCATTTCTAACAGTGCAATTCCAGAAAGCACCACCAGTGGTGGCCGGTTTAAACTTGACATTCTGAAAAACAAGGCAAAGAAATCCTTCACTAGTTCTCTGGAAAATATCTTCTCAAGGGTAAGTTTAACAACTCATTATCATCAGCTGTTCCAGATGTCCTTGACAGTAAAGACCTATCAGATTTTTCTTTGTTTTGTCCTCAATATGATAAATGCTTAATGAAGCAATATCCCTGTTGTGAAATCTGAGAGTTATAGCTGGGTTTATTGTGACTTGACTGTACTAGAAAGTTTGCTGTGAGGCCACACATATTGAGGGGGAAAAGGACAAATTTCTGAATAATGAACGTTCGTTGTAGGTGGCAAGTGAGCTAGCTGAGTATTGTTGCATGTGTTGCTTCAGAATAGGATTCAGTCAGGGTGGTTGCATGATCCCATAAAGAGACATGTTATTGGTTTTGCAAAGTGTGAATAAATGTGAGTGCATTTGGGAAATCTCTCTATTCTGAGAAATAATACCTTCCAGCTCATAGCTAAAATTGCTCATGTTAGGCACTAAGAATCTTTAGAAGCTAGTGACAAAGTTCCTTTTGCAGGGAAAAAAAAAAGCAATAGTCTTAAAACGTGAGTTGGTATTAATTTTAATGTTCCTAGCCAGATATGACATGAATTTACAGATAATCACTGAGACTCTCTTACATGAAGTAGTCTTTTGGTAAAGACTAAGAGAATGGCAAATTTTGCTTAGTGTCCTCTGCTCAGAAGGGTGAGTCAGAGAATAGGCATATAGAGAAGTACCTGAAGAAGGCTGTTTGCCTGTGTGTCATTACAGAGGAAATGTGATGAGCTGAGTACACGGTAATTTGGACTACTGACATTAAGTTCCTTCTACTATTAACTTCAAAATCACTAAATTACACTTGTCCTGCAGTTTACATGGACATGTCATAAAGTAACCTACAGATGTAGGATGCCATGGTTGTTCCCTGTGAAGGAAACAGAATACTCTTAGCCAGAGAGAATCATTAGAACTTACAGGTAGGTGTCAATGTGATCTAGGACTGAAACTAGCATTAAACTCCCCTGATCAAATTTGACCTCTCTTGAGTAGCAGATTTTACAAACTAGGAACTTGGTCTGAATATGGAGAGAGAGAAAGAGAGTAAAGGGTGATGTACGTAAAAGAGAGCAAAAGGGTGATGGCAGTCAGAAAATTTGGGTAATTCCAACAGTTTGGAATATCATCAAATGGTGACAGCTACAGTTGTGCCTTTGATGCGTCTGGTTTCTTTTCCACATCTAAGGAACATGTGACTGGCAAGTGATCTAACTCTAGTGGTGGATCACTAACCCTGTGGTTACTGTGAAAGAAGTCATCACTGAAATAAAGCTTTTACAGCCATGCTGGCACTCCAGTCATGTCAAGGAAAAGTCATGTGGATGAAATACACTGCTTAAATTGAAAAAACTCTGAAGGCAAATTTCTTATAAATAGATCTTAGGGGATTTTTGGTATAGTATGTTTCTTCTCACCGGGGCTCTGAGACATGCTGCATGTTATAAGGCTCTACCACAGCCCATGATTGAATTCAAGAGAAAGGGACACCTGAATGTGAATTAGAGCCATTTCAAGTTTGCTGTTTATGAAGTGGAATTGTGATTGTGGGAAAGGTCATCTCATCTTTACCTTGACAGTACAACAGATCAGGAACAGCAGTATGTTGCAGTGAGTCATGATACATATAGGGGTTCATCCTTGCAGATCCACCTAAAGGGTACACAATACAAGACCAAGAAAAATTACTTGGAGTGCAGCTCAACCACTAACTATTTGTTTAAAGCAGGTACATACAAGTGTCTCTGTACAGGTGTGCTGTGTGTTGTGTGCATGCATGTGATACACAATGACTGTTTCAGTAGTTCTTATTCTTCCTCAGGCTATTACAACAAGTCTCACAGATCATGGTTAATTCTTAAAGGTATTTAACCACGAAATACTTACTGGTGTAGTGGGTTTTCCTCTCCTGAAGCCAGGTGCAGATGGTATTGATGCAACAGATCTAGTTGTGCATAAGTTGCAATCTTTGTTTAAAAGTACATTTAGTAACAGAGAGACCAAAAAAGAAATTAATTTTTTTAAGTGGCATTCAGTGGCATTTTTAAAGTGGCATTCTTTTAAAGTGGCATTCAGCATATTTTTATAGATAAAAATTTTAAAATAAAAGTTAGAAGTCAGTGCAAGTTGGGGAGAGTCTTAGTTAGAAAGAAAGATGTAGTAACTAGTATCTAGGAACCCTTTAAGTGGTTGGCTTCTTAGCCGGGTAAATAGCATCGAGTGACATTTTAAGCCACTCACTACTTGCCTTGGGAAACATGTTGGTTTCTGTGCCCTGGCTTTACACAGTCCCAGAGGAATGTCACTCCTTCACTTGTTTGTTTTGCTGGACTGATCTTGTTTTTGTGAGGCTTGAACCAAAAACAGGCTTCCTAATGAGGTACCTCAGAGAAATAAATATAACCTTTCTTTGACCTCTTGACTAGATTTCATCCACTCCATGCTGCACTGACCTCTTCTGTTGTTGTTTCTTAACCAAAAAATCCTTCTTACAGTGCCAAAAGTGTGCATTTTCAAAGGTAGTGAGAAACTTCCAACTTATACTTTACTCTTGGTTTTTTTGGAGATTCAGTGAAGAGATGCTTCAGGCAGAGTATTTACTGGTAATGCAGTTAAGTGGGATAATGCACTTAAAGGGCATTCTAAGTCTTGAAAATAACTCCTACCAGGAAAAAGTAGGCTAAATAAATACTGGTGATGTTCACAAAACTTCCCCTGGAGTTGCAAGCATACCAAAAGGAGCCCTGTCTATAGTTTTCCTAATACCTAGGCTATTTTTCTCCTGATAAAGTATTGAAAGCAACTTGCTTCAGCAGTCAGAAGTGTCCAACAGCAAACCTAATTAGGGAATTAACATTAGGAGTGAAAGCTGGTCAAAAGTGTTGTGGATCTATTTCCTTTTCTTGTGAAACTAAAGGACTGTTAAAAATTCAGCAAAGATCCTCTAGCATTTCTCGCAAATTTCTGACAAATTTGCATCAGGTTAATCTGCATTATACATGAAAAGTCTTGTCTGATGCTATTTGCCTGGATTTGCTGCCAAGCGAGCATTTCTCCCCAGTTTTAGTACTTTTGCTCCTTTTGCCTGGGTGGACTTAATTTGTCTGAAATGTTTAGATATTGATAAACTATATCTCATGAGACCATGGTGTGTCAGATGCATCCATCAGGAGCAGTGCATGCACAGTACTGAAGTCTGGAGTTTTTGAACTCAGCTGTTTAAGCCGACTTAGTGATTTTGTGTCAGAAGTGTCAGGAAACACTCACTTGCCTCAAACAATGGAGTGCAGGGTTAAAACTCCTGGGAGCAAAGCGGGAGAAGATGCAATTTGGCCAGCTAATGATGTCACTTTTTTGTAAAGTCCAGTGCTTGACCCATGGTCTTTGGTCTAAAGGCAGACATGTCACATGGCCCGAACTGTCCTGTGTTCACCTGTGCAGGTGCTGCCATCTCTGCCTAACCTTCAGAAAAAGAGGAAGAAGACCAGGTTAAATTTCTTGCCTTTTTTCTCGCAGGGAGCCAACAGAATGCGAGGCCGCCTGGGAAGTGTGGACAGCTTTGAGCGCTGCAGCAGCCTGGCTTCTGACAGAGTACGTAAGGAGCTTAGCGCCAACCGGCGCTCTCGCACACCGCTGTCACTGCAGCGTGATACGGCACCCTGCTTTAATTTGAAGGAAGTAGAACAAAGCACATCAGCTCACAAAACTCAAAGATGTTTCCACTGGGAGGCAGAGGGTGTAAGAAAGCTGGGGTTTATGTATACTCGAAGCTTTAATCTGATTGCCAGCCCTTTTTTCCTACACTTCCCTTGCTTTTACAAAAAGCAAGGAATTTCTGGTTTCTGCCTTGTTTTACTGAAGTAATTAAGTAAGGTCATGTCTCAACAAAAGGAAGTGCTCTGAAGGTGAAGAATTCTTTCTGTAAGTAATAGTTGCTTTAGGGAAGTAAGAATTTTTGACCTAAGCCCAGCTGTTGGGGATGCTGTATGGTAGCAAGAGGGCGGAACTCTGTTCACTTTCTTTTTATTTCCTGTTTTTAAAGTTTTACCTCGCATGAGGGTTGGTTGCTGGTTTTCCCAGGAGGTGAAGATTCTGTTATGGTTTTCCTGCTACAGTTACACATAAACTGGCTGTGTAATAACAGTCTCTCTTCCAGGATGTCGCTGTGACGGTACAGGAAGTATGCTCGCGATATGTCGAGGAAACTAGCTAAAAGCAGTTTCCCTAGCCTTTTCCATTCCTGTGTTTTCCTGAAAGAGAGAGATGTCTGATAGCTAGAATGCCAGTCCCTGTGAGAGGATGCCTGGAGCAATCAGCATGTTGTTTGTGTTGCATACACAGTTGTATTCCTCCCCGCGCTTTCACTTTTTGGAAGTAGGACGCTGCTGGTTTGGAGTGAACTCTCAGAGGATGTCTGGTTTGGGTGATAATTAGCATACAATAGGCCATGACCCAGAAGGGGGAGAGGCTTTGGTGCCCTGGTGCTGGCTGCCTGTGGGTTAAGTGAGAGCTCTCATAGGGCACAGAGCCTCAGGCCTTACTCCGCCAGCACTTCCTTTCAGGACACTTCTCCGGGCGATTCCCCGCCAGCGACTCCTCCAGCGTCCCCCGTGTCCTCGGCCTGGCAGACCTTTCCCGAGGAAGGCTCGGACTCCCCTCAGTTCAGGAGGCGCGCGCACACCTTCAGCCACCCGCCCAGCAGTGCCAGACGCAGGATCACCTTCCAGAACGGGAGGTCCCAGAGCGCCCGCTCCCCGCTGCTGCGGCAGAACGGCGTGGAGGCGGCCAGGTGAGTCAGGGCACGCCGTGCCACCCGCCCGCGGTCCCCTGCCCTCCTCGGGGAGGCTGCAGCAGCCCTGCTTCTCACAAAGTGCCTAAGGAGCTTAGTTCAGGTGGGTTTCTGCACTTCTCCAGGGTTGGTTCGTTTGTTTATTTCTTTATTTTCAGCCTGTCTTCTCTGCCTCTGAGTAGTTCGGCACTTTGCAGTAACTTAATAGTCCCCGAATTAGTGGTTCAGGGGAGGCATCATTCCATCAAATTGATGATTCGGCCAGATGCCCACACCAATCTGTTTATTTATTTATTTGTGACCTCTGAGCTGAGCCTTTTTGGCAGTCTTGTTAGTCACTCCTTTTGGAAAAGAGGCTCTCAGTGCTTTAAGAGGCAGAGATGGCAGCCTGAAACTTTTATGGCAGGATGAAAAAGGCACTAACAGCTTCAAATGTCTGTAGCCATGTTAGTCAAATCTCACAGAAAGTATGTCCAGCATTAAAACTGATGAGGAGTCTTGCAAAAGGACATAAGGATTAAACACATCCACTGAACTCTGAGGCATGTGATTTCCCTATTTGCCTTTCTCCAGAGCTTCCTTCTGTAGCTTCTCTCTGTAACTTCTTTCTGCTTCCTTTTTGGAGACTCTCCAGCTATTAACATATGGAACACTGTTCCTTCAGGAGTTTCTTCACTCAGCAGAAGATGTCCCCACAGTTCATTGTGGGCCTCTTTGGTTGTGCCTTCTTTTACTCTTCTATGCTGGCTACCTGCAGTAAGTGACTACACAAACTTCAAACCCTTTACAAAACTCAGGTCCAGATGAGCTGAATTTTTTGCTGTTGGAGGATCACATTCTCCAACCTATTGTCTGTTTCAGTGCCTGGCTGTAATTCTGTTGTTTGTGAGCTCTTTTTAAAAATGGCTTTAAATAGTAATTTGTCACCTATTTGATGTCTACATTAAAATATCAGTGTGAATGCTGCACCAGCTAGTAGAGAAGGGCAACAAATTTTATTCTGTTTTAAGAGAATGGAAGGGAGTGAAGGGTATGAAAGCAGTCTTTGTTACACTGTGTTTCTAGAGAGATAAATAATGTGTTTTTACTGAGATAAACTTTTTCTTCCCCACTGATCATGTTGTATGCAAACAGGAAACCCTGACAGTTGAAAGTGAAGGACTTGCTGACTGTATTACTTTGTAATAACTTGTAAGAAGTCACTGATTAAGGGGCATCAGCAGATTTTTAGTCAAAACAGTTTGTAGCAGTGTGGTTTCTAGGCTGGGATTTTTCATTCTTTCCTTTTGAGAATTAGTCATAAATATTAAGCAAAAGAAACTGAATTAATTTTTATGTCCCCTCCAATACTTGTCACTACTACTAAGTTATGTTTAACTGTGGAGTAGGACCGCCTTCCTTAATTTAATTACTTCCCAAAAATTTATCCAGAAGGACTTCATTTTCATAATCTCTACTTCCTAATGTGTTGTTTACAAACACATTAGGAAGTAGAGATTATGTAAATGCAGTGAAAGAAAACTGAAGGGAAAGACACAATGTGGGTTTTATTATTGGAAGAAGGTTTCTACAGATATTTTCTGAATGTTTAAGAGATTCTTCTTTTTTTGAATATGCTTTGGCAAAAAATAACGCTAAAGAAATAAGGTGGTCTCCCTGTTCTGCCATGTCATTAAAAAGTTTTTCAATAGAAATCAGCTCTTACAGCAGAATCAATATCCCCAAGGAACCTGCCAGGGAATGCACATGGTACATTTTATCTTCTGGGAAACAAAGTTAAAGTAAGCCCAGATGAGGTATTTGGCCAGTGTCTCTAATCTGGTGGTTTGTTGTTGTATCTGAATCCGTGCTGACCCATCTGCTGTGTTCTCTTGTTGCCTGCGCAGTCCTGTGGTCGGGGTTCGGCGCGCTCTCAGTGAGAGTGAATCTGCGTCGCCTGGTCTCCCCTCCTCTCTCTCTGCCCCTTCTTTCCTGAAAACCTTTTACCAGGGCTCAGGAAGGTTGCTCCAGCACTCAGAAAGTGACCTCTCCAAGAGGTGAGAGCATTGTCTCCTGCCTAGTTCTCCAGTGCCACTAGCTTAACAGCAGGATTCCCAGTGGAATGCAGCACATGGCATCTCTCCCACTCTGCCTTGTGCTCCTGCATTTCTAACAGACTTCCGTGATGCACATGGGCAAACAGGCTTTTGGATCAAAAAGCCTGTTAAAGCTAGAGGCTTCTATGCTGACATCAAGTAGCTGTCACCTATTTCTGTTGCAGTGTTGCAAATCTGCTGCATTGGTTTGTCACATGAATTGCAATGGATTTTAGGAGTGTTATGCCAATTTAATGCTTTCTCTGCTGAATGCAAACCAGCATGTGTTGCCATGATCACTGGCATGTGAAAGTAAGAAAAGAGCAATGTGAAAAGTGTACAGTACTAATGTGGGGTGCCTGTGCATGAGGAAGGGGAAACACTAAGTTTACTGGGTCGATACTAACTGTGAGATGTTTAGAGAGAGTTAACAAAACTTCCAGCTGAAGAGGATTTGGGAAGAAGCAAAGGTATGAAAAGTGGCAAAAAAAACCCCAAACCCATCTCTTACAGACTACCTCTAATTTGGGTTCCAGTCCAGCTTTTTTTCTGTGTTCCCTTTAGATGGCAGAGTTGATCCAAGCTGAACCAATGCCCAGCTCAGTTTGTGCAGGCAGTGGACAACATTAAACCCAGCTTTCTGGGTTTGGGGAATGAAAGATTGACTATTGTATGAAAACTGTATCTTAATGCCAAACTGAAATTTCTGAGATACTGCATTTCGAATTGGTTATGCAGGCAGTTCAATGTGCTGTGTTTCATTATAGTGGAGTTTTGAACTCTTGGAGTGGGGAGATCTTCAAGGGGTAATTCCCAGAAGACTACCATGTTTCTACTTAGGTTTTACAGTTTACATACTTCTGATACCATTTGATCTTTAATTTGTATGGAGACTTTTGTGAAAATGGGATCTCACTAGCTCCAAGTCTCTCTGGGAGCAAGTGGGCTTGAACTGTCATGGTGAGGAAATGGCAATAGCAAAAGTGCACTGTTAGCATCTGGTTGGGTCTGTGAAGGGAATGCAGCAGATATGGTCAGGAAGAAGTACTGAGTGAATAATGCTGATGTGGTAAGGGTCACTGAGGTAATCCATCACTTCAGCTGGCTAATGGAGAATGAAATATATTGTCCAACAACATATGGACAGGGCCCAAAACTTGCAAATGTGTGTTATGCCACCAGGTTTAGGAATGAGAGGAAGTTCTGATTTTTTACAGTGTGTCTTTTCTTGTGGGCTTCTTCTTTGGTTCGTTGGGTTTTTTTCCTTTGGTTCTTTTTCTCAGAGAGGACCACCATCTCTTCCAGCAGGATCAGTGTGAGGTGTTCTTAGCATTCTCGTGTGAGTGAGTGTATGATAGGTTGGAATTTAGCACAGTGTGTCAGTGCTTTGCAATCTGCAGACTATAAACTGTTTGACTATTAGGAACCCTAATTAAAACTTCAGTGCATTTTCCAGAATAATCCTGGTTATGCATTCATGAAGTGTCCTATTTCACAGGAGAAAAATTCTGTAGAGTCTCACTTCTTTATCATATAGCTTTAAGATTGCATGTGATGCAGCAGGCAGCTTTTCTTGGTGTTCTGGCTAACTTCAATGTGCAAGAGCAGAGACAGTTTCAGTTGGAATTCGTTTTAGAAAGATTATTGAATTGTAGCAGTCAGATGGGCTTATGCAAAGAGTGTGTTATAGAATGGTGTGGGATTTTTTGTTGGTTTTTTTGGTTGTTTGTTTGCTTTCATTTGTTTTTTAGGGTTTTTTTGTTGAATCACAGAATGGTTTGGGTTGGAAGGGACCATAAAGATCATTTAGTTACAGCCCCCTCATACAGTTCCTTTCTTTAAGAAATCAACAGTATAGTGAATTTTGGCATCCACATAATATTTATAGGTACCTTCAGAATTTATGGCATTGTGAATATATTTCTCTGGAGAGAAGGCTGGGATGGAAATGGGCTCCATATAATCTTGACTTTTGACAAGTGTGTTGTGCAGCATTGAATAGGATTGCAGATAAGGATTAAAAAAATATGATCAACATAATGGTAAACAAGGCTTTTTAATATAAACACAAAAGAAACATTTTAAAAAATGGAACAATCTTCAGTGTAGGTTTGACTAGCCCACAATTACTCTGTTCAATGTGTTTCTGTGCAAGGATAATTTAAGCTGAATTTGAACAGATGCCTTTTTTAAAAGTAGCTTTGTGTCTCTTGAAAGAAGTAAAATACTTGAGAGTATTCTTTAAATAAAATTGCAGAAAGTAATTATTCAGAATAAAAATATATGACAGAAGTGAGAACCAGTAGAGGGCTGTAAGCTGATAGAAACTGGTTTTTCTTCTTCCCAGGTGGGAGGACTGCTTCATGTAGTAGTCTTACGTATAGGTTTCTGCCAGCTTAAGTGCTGGGAAATTGAATTCTATGCTTGATCTGGGGGATTTTGTACCATCTCAGCCTCCAAATTGTAAAGTAGGTTGCATTCATTCAGTTGCTACTTAGAGCAATCAAGAAGAGAAGTTGAAATGAAAACAAAATGGGAAAAATACAAGTCTTGGCATGAGCAACAACAGTATTTATTCACAAGTCATTTGGCTTTCATGGAATCAAGTGCAAAATAATTCAGGTAAGTAAGGAGTTCACCAGAAATGGGGGGCGGGTAACATTGTGGTTTATAAATACCAGTCTTCGGGAGCATTTTGAAGAACAATTGTGGGAAGAGATTTAGGTAATTAAAACCAAGCAATGAGAATATTTGTAATCTGATCAATTTTTTGAGATTTCTTCTTTCTTTCCTTTTAATTTTTTTCCCCTGAAGTAGCTGTCTCATCTTCATGCTATGCATTACCTGATAGAATAGTGACTGGGTGAAACTGAGTTGCAGTTACCTGAGATAAAACCTTACATGATCAGTACTCTGTACTCTCAAATACTTGGGGCATTGATTCAAACAGCTTAAGGGTGAAAGTAGAGACTGAAATATTTGAGGCATTATACTGAATTTACAGCTGTTCACTTTTTATTGTATACAAGCTGATAAACGTGTTTTGGTTTCTGTATTGGGTCAGAAGTGTAGGGTAAGTAGCCCTACAGAGAACCATTATTCTCCAAACTGACTTGTGAGGCATATGTCTTAAATACAGAATATTACATTGTTATCTTTTTCCAGTGATTCTTCCATTAGGTGACCTTGCAGCATGTTTCCCTTGTAGATGGGAAGATGTCCACCTAAGATGTCTGTGTAGGTGGTAGTGAAAACTCTGCTCTGCTTTTCGGTGGCAATGACTGAGCTCTATTTAAGGAGTTGTTTTTCCTGTTTTGGAGATGCATTGGCTTAGTCTCTCCACTCACATTAGTAAACCTCTTCATTTTGTGGGAACTGATAGATAATTTTTTTTCTTTACCCCCACCCTCTTTAGATAAACTTTTTTTTGCACCAGCCTTCTGAATCTTTTCATTTGGGTAGGAGACACTACCATTTTATTCTGACTTCTTCCTGCTTTTGCTCTGCAGGGTATTTTTTCACACCCTCAGATCTGATACTAAGCTATGAGTTGTCTGTCTTGAAATGAGGAAACTCTCTTTGCTCCCTTTCTACCCTCCCTTTCTAAATCTTGGTGTTTTCCTGGGTTAATATGACAAGGTGTGTTTCTAAGCATTGAAAAAGTTTTGCTCTAATCACTTACTGGACAGCTGTTTGAAAGATAAGGTGATTAATATTAGTTGCTTAAAGTGACAGGGGATTTTTGTGAAGGGAGGATTTAACAAGAGAAATACAGGTCTTCAGAGCAGTATGATTTGCATGCTTCATGAGGTAGTGTATGTGATTAGTTCATCCCAATGTAAACTCCATGACTCAAATGTTGTAAACAGGTTAGTTTCATACCCTGAAATAGCCACCTTGTTATTCTGACTGTTCTGTGAATTTTGCTACTGTAAATGGAACACTATTCCTGGACTGTCTAGAAGCACAGTAGCTGAACCTAGATTTTTGTACATAGCAGTAGAAAAGAGCTTTTCATTCTCTTGTTACGTAGCATCTGTTTAGTAAGCCCTGGAATGACTCAGTTCTTGTGTTAGAACATGTGATGATATGTAGGACTTGAAATAGTAAGAAGTAGCTCTGTTACAGTTATTTGTAGAAACATAAGTTAGAATTATATATATCCAAACTCAGTATACCATTTCCAAGAGTTGTTGGACTGAAATACCTTTGAAAAACAGCACTTACAGGTTCAGGATGAGTGTTACAGTCTAAGTAGTCTGTGTTTGGCTACCACGAGCAGTGGTAACCCATCATCAGAGACACAGAGTTAGACAAAGAAGGTTGTCACAGTTGCTGTTAAGGTTAGTGCAACACGGGGATCTGCTGGGACCACCTACCAACAGTGAGATGCTACAGGGAGCTGGGGTGCTGTGGAAGCTAAACCAGGAGTGGAGGAGAGTTCAGACTATGTGTCATTCAGGGCTCCCAGCTGGGAGAGCTGTTCTTAGAGAGTAGGGGTTGATGCCTTGTGCTGGATAGGTGAGTTTGAAGTCATAGTTATTTCTCTGCCAGGGTACAGAAGAAGGGTCTGATACCTTGGTATGATAGTGAATCTGGTTGGTCATTCAGTTTTACAAATATCAGGGAGCTGTTGCAGATCATTAGCCTAGTGACAGCTTGGTGAATTCAGCACATTCATTGAGCACAGTTTTAGTTATGAAGTGCTGGTCACGATAGTGTAGCTGGTAGAGTGTTGTAGCTGAAACTTCGTAGTCCTCCCTTGCAGATCTCTCCTGTGCAAGCCAGATGAGGAGGGATGGACTCCAGTTGCAAACTGCCATCACCTGCAACTGCCTTCCCACTAAAAACATAGTGAACGTGCTGGGCTTTCTTTTCATCTAACTTTTTAGGATCCTTGCACTATAGCATTGAAATTTGTTACAGAATGAAGGTTTGAGTGTAGCTACTGTTTTGACATAGCAGTTTTCCCTGTGATGAAGGTGAAGCTGTAGAAGCAGCTCCCTCTGTTTGATGCTCTCTTCCTAAAAGCTTGGAATTGTGGCTTGTGCTGTTGACGTTACATGGAAGGGATAGTGGCAGATAATCAACGTGCCCATTGCTGTACAATATCTGTGCACCTAATTTGCTGCCACAAATGTAAAATTCTAAAATATTTCTGAAACTGGATCAAGTACTTATAAAAGCTAAATGTTTTTTCCTCTGGCAGTAGTCAGTAGAAAGGTGTATTTGGTTTGTTCTCCCTGTAAAGCTTTCCTGTATCCTCTCCTTGTTTCTTCCTGCAGCATAAGATCTATTAAAATTAATGTGTAATTATATTTCTGCATGGCAGCTGGGGAGAAGATCTGCCCTCTGTTTGCAGGGTCTCTGTTCCTGATGAAACATGAGGACATGTGTCCCTATTTATCCAAGTGAAACATCCACTTCTTGAAGCTTAGGAAAGAGACTATATGAGAAGGCAGAACATTGTCTCCAATGAAATATTCACCTGTGAGCACAGCATGGCATTTAAAATGGCACTAAATGGAGTGTTGTGCTCCACTGGAGCACCATCTCTGCTTTTAGGGGTGTTACATCAGATCTCTCCCAGAAGACTGATGTATAGCAAAACAAAACCCATTGATGTCAAAGTTAGAGGTGAAGTATTACCGTGTTTCTCTCTTAGCTTCTCAAAAAGTTAAGCTTGTATTCTGAGCTTCCAGCTGAGCTCTGTATGAATGCTATGAATGCTTCCTCGTGGTATATAGTGCAAACTTCACGGCACTGTGCTACAAGAAAACAATTGGGCACTTCAGCATTCAAGGTGAAGCTCACACACATGCTTTGCCTTCTTAAGCTTCCCACAAATGCTCCTGCAGGTTTGGTTATACATTAGACAGAGTTAATAAAGGGTTTTTTTCCCCTACAAGGAATACTGACTTTAAATACCCCATCTTCTTTTTCTTTCCTTCAGTGATGGGGAGGGAAAGAAAAGAACATCAACCTTCTGCAGCAGTGAATCTCTAAATGCTGCGGGGGCCACGCTCACACCTCGCCGCATCTCCTGGCGGCGGAGAATATTCCTGCAGGTAGCTTCACCTATGAATAAATCTCCTTCCAAGATGCAGCATCCAGGTCTGTGTGTGCTTTTAAAGAAAATAAACAAGCAGTTGTTACTTAATACTGTAGTGAACTGCAGTGTGTGCTAATGTGAAAGGGAGAAGGGAGTCAGTGTGGTACAATATTCATGCTAGAACCTTGCCAGAGATCAGTTGTGCTCATTTAGCTTTAGAGTATTTAGGTTTTTGTTGCTTTGAAGTCAGGATTTTGGCATCAAAATCAAGTTAATTGCAATCTGCCATAGCTGCTGTATCAAAGGTGATTAAGACAGGTCTCTTACTGATGAAGATAATATTTTTAACAGTTAGGAAATTTTTACTCTGATCTGTGTACATAATAGGAGTGTTTGGTAAGTTTTATATCTTGAACTTCACATAGCACCTGTTAATTGTTAATAATTCTTACAACTTTGAGCCATTTAAGGTAGAAACTCCTGAAATAGCTGAAATCATGCTATTCATAAAGTCCCATTTGGCAGAACTCAAAACCATAGGCAAATGGAAAGCTTTATATTTAATGACCACAAAATGCTGTAGCACTCTTTGTAGTGCAAGTTAGCAGATGGAAAAAGCAGCTTTAATGTAGAACTCATGGTAAATCATAGTAAACAAGCTCAACTGTAAAGGAGGCTTTATGGATAAATGTCTTGTGGTAACTGGAAGGAGCTGGAAAGGGAATGGTTTGAAATACTGGGTGACCCTTTCTCTAACTGTGCTTAATTTAAATATAGCTTTATTAATGTAAACAAAACACTTAAAAAAATAATTCTCTACTGTTCCACCGCATTTTCTCTGGTTTTGGAATCAGCAAGTCACTGCTGAATGTGAAAGACAGCTATTTTTGTTCTGTTATGGCATAGATTTTCATGATATGTCAAACAATCTGAGTTTCCAGTAATAGCTTTCTGATTCTTTGCAGATGGTCATGATGGAAGTGAATTGTTACCCTTATCCCCTCTTGCTCCACCCCTGGAGGAAGACTCTCTTGTTCTAGTATTGCAAAATGAGGATGGTCCAGATAAAACTGGAGAGAGGAAAAACTCAGAAGAGCTACAAAGTCTGTGGAGAAAAGCCATCCATCAACAAATTCTGTTACTTCGAATGGAAAAAGAAAACCAGAAGCTGGAAGGTTAGCTATTTAGAAAATACCCCTAAAAGCTGTTGCAGATTCTGCTGCCTGAAGATGAAAATGGTTCTGGCGTTGGGCACCTTAAACAGAAATGTGGTTCTGTAACTTTTTAGTTAACAGTACGAGAAAAAAACTGTGTTTTCTGAGTCCTGTCTCACAGTCTACCAGGTTCTCTGTCTACCTGACTTTACATGAGTAATCTTAGTGATAGAAGAAAGTGATACATTTTCCTTTTTGGGTGCATGTTGCAAGGTTGCTCCATGTTAGACAAAGTCTGTGTTGTATCTGTCTGAGTCTAGGAGTTCTAATATGAAGTGGAGTGAGAAGAACAGGTGCTATGTGAACACTTAGGTATGGTAAACCTTACCCTTTCTATCTCGTTTCAGTCCTTTGCAGCTCATGGCCTTTCTCTCCAGGCTCTTTGTTCTTCATTAACCACATCACAGTGGTAATTTATTAATGCTTGAATCCAAATATGATTTTTGAGCAACTGGCTCTTGAGGTATGTCAGAAAGTTCTGGTGTTTGGAACATGAGCACTGTACCCTGAAAATTGAGTGCTGTAGGTGAGGGATCTAAAGTTGGCCATTCTGATTGTCAACTGCCTCAGCTTCTGGCTAGGACATTTTATTAAAGCTGGTCAAGACTCACACAAATAAAAGACAAGATGCAGTGTCTATCTTAGTATGTATAATTCTTCAGTATAATAGAGTAAAAAGCTTTTGGTGCAAGTTGAAAATTCCAGGTGTCCTCTCTACAACTTCTGCCTTCATCTTCTCCTCGATGCTGTATAACCTATATGGTAGTCTGATTCTTCACACTACCATACTACTTCAAACATAATGATCTCGTTAAGGCCAGTTAATTCCTTTTCCTTCTTTAGGCTAGCTTACTGGGAAGGCAGGGAGAGGAAAAAAAACCTATCAGGACAGAAGTCTTTCCGTGTCCCTGCAAGCGTACATCCTTGAATGTATTTCCTACACATGTAGTGTATTTCTCAGTGCTGTTTCTCTCTGCAGTTTGTCTCCCTGTTGACACACAGTTCTGTGGAAACTCCTAGATTCATAGGGAACATCTAGAGAGAACTTCAGACAAAAGCTTAATTTCCTAAACCATTTTAGCAAATAGTCTGTTTTTGTGGGGTGAGGAAGCTGGAGATCTGCTGTGGTGACTAATTTAATGTTGTTCCCTCTGATACTTTGAGCTGCCGAGGGATAAACTCTTTCCTACCCTGTGTGGCTGGGGGTACTGAAAACTGTTAAATCAGTCCAGTTCCTTAAGACTCAGTTACAAGTTGCTTCCATTCTGTAACAGGTAGAAATCAGGTTCTTCCTACCTGATCATTTGTGGTGAAAACAGGAGTGTTGGCAGTGAAGATGCCAAACTGGCACACATTTGCCAGTGCACATTCTTGGTTTGTGCTCTGAGGAGCATGTCTCCATTCTTGTATTCAGGTTCATGAGTACCCCTGCTGAAACTGGTGCTCTTGCTAGCTAGAATTCATCATCTTATTTTCAAAGGGTGAAAAGTAAACTGTTCTAACACCTGTCTCTACCTTTCCTTCCTGTGGGCTGTTATAACAGGGGCCATTTTATGGACAGGACATGGGCAGAGCTGACACATTAAACAAGCATAGGTTTGGGTGGTTCTTTACATCCTAGCCTACAATTAAGTGTACATCTCAGGAAAGGGAAATGTAGTAACAGAAATGCAAAAATTTCTTTACTTGAAGTCAGGTTCCTAGCTGTGAATTTATTGCCTTGTGTATATTAGACTGGTTTAAGACTGGAATTGCTGTGAAACTGTTTCTAGTGGATTTCTGTTAATCATTTGTTGACTTTTATGTACAAAATATTAATAGAACCTCTCTTCCTATTCCTTTTGCTGTCGAGGAGACTTGAATGCTATTAGTTCTTTATTTTACAGAAGGTAAGTTCTGTTAATTGCACAAACTTGCTTTCTTTTTCTTTTCCTTTATTTTTTCTCTGAGAAGCTAGAAGCTCCTTTTTCCAGTAGGTCACCTAGAAATACAAGAGCTGCAAAAAGTAGTAGGCCACGTAGCAATGATTAGGAAAAATGTTAACAAGGATGGTTGAAAACAATGAAGGATGGGGTAGTAGGGAGGGCACATATGATCAACAGGCAAACTTGCTGGCTTTCACCAGGGCTAACTGCACAGAGTTTGTTGTCACACTGAAATGTGTTACTGCTGTCTCGAATCTGTTGCATGCTGCTTACAAGAGTGGGAATTCTTGGGTGAAATCATACAGCAGCAGGGCAGCATTTGAAATCTCCCCAGCTGAACTGCAAATTCCTGTGGTAAGACCACACTCCCATTTTCATGGCAGTGCACTGCACCTTGCACAATACCTGCCTCTGCAGAGATTGAAATCTCCCCAGCTGAACTGCAAATTCCTGTGGTAAGACCACACTCCCATTTTTATGGCACCTTGCACAATACCTGCCTCTGCAGGGGCCCCTGTAGTCTTGAATGGGTAAGATCTCAGAGGTGTAACATTGGGGTTTTGGAAATAATTTGTCATTTTTGGAGGGGGCTAGGCAATGATCATGTGGATTGATCCAATATTGACTCTAGCTGAAGTGAGATGAGTAGGCGGAGGAGCAGATGGTCTTGTTTTGCAGGATGTATAAAAATGTGAGCGAGAGTTTGCTTTCACCTAGAGCTGCTGGTGGGAAAGAGGATACATTTGTAAGAGAAAGGGGGCTTCTGCAAGAAGTAGTGTGCACAGATCAAGGCAAATTTGGGATAAACTCAATTGCAGCTCAGAGGTGATGTTGTGAAATGTACAGTTCACTCCAGTGACAGTTAAATAAATCTCTCTAAATTAAGACATATTCAAGTCTTGGTTTCAGTTCTTTGTGCCAGTAGTTAGAGGAGCTGGAGTGTTTTTCTGCATGTGCATCATGAAGAATAAAATACCCAGAGATAATTTCTTAGTAATGGAAATGAAAGCTGCTTCTCCGTGAAATGCCAGGGTGACAATGCAGCTTTATTTCAGAAGTAGCATAATAAATACTTTGTACCAGATAGTCCTATGCAGCAAAGCTTTTAAGTATATAACAGCAAGAGTTCTGTGCTTCAGCCCAAATGTGTCTTTCAGGATAGGGTTCGTGCTGGTTCATTTGTTAGCACTAGTCCACCTGATGATGCCAGGTAGCAGTGCCAAGAGCTCTTCTCACTCTCTTAAGGGACATGTAAGAACTGAAATCAGTGTGACTGACTTCAGTTCAGAAGACTTGCTTAGCTTGCTTGCCTAAATCTGTAATATAAACATTCATGTGTTTGGGACTTTCCATACTCAAACAGTTGTAATGTTCAGTAAAAACAAGAATAAAACTATCAAAGGTGTTTTTGCAGAGCAAGTGCTGTGAGGTTTTGTTGAGTGGGGTTTTTTTGCCCCAGGCTTTAAAAAATATTTTTATTTGCTTCATGAATTGCTAATATTCATAACCCAGTAAGAGAAGTTAATTTTTTAATGCAACATCTTATGACAACTGCCCCCAACTAAGCTATAAACGAAAGAATTCTAGATGTATTTATCACCAGTCAGATTGTTGGTTAGACATATCCAACTGAATGGGGTTTGTGTATTTGTTGTTATCTTGTCATTTTCTGATATTCTGGTTTTCCATGTGCTCTTCCTTTTTGTTCTGTGTTCTAGCAAGCAGAGATGAGCTCCAATCAAGAAAAGTAAAACTGGACTATGATGAAGTTGGCACATGTCAGAAAGATGCCATAAATATTTGGGATAAGAAGTTACTAAACTGCAGAGCCAAAATCCGATGTGACATGGAAGATATTCATTCCACTTTAAAAGAAGGTATTTATGTACGAGAGATTTTAGCTCTGAAGTCTCAAAATTGTATTTTTTGTTCCCTTCTGATACCAACAGAAATCAGAAATATACTTTTTCCAGTAGGAAAAAATGGTCTTCTTTTTGCAAAGGTGCTGTCTTCTCCTGCAGAGCAGAAAATAGGTTCTGCTGTGTCTGCAGCTTGCAATGTCAGCAATGCAGAAACATGTTTAGTAATGCTCCTGAAAGTAGCATCTTGTTTCCATGTGTCGTAATGTTCCAGATTGAACTTGTAGCCTCTGCAGCCAATGCTATGACCTTTTGGTTTCTGCTCAGTGATCCAATTCTGAGTTTCAGATGTTCTGATTTTACTTGCTTACTGAGAGGGCAGGACCGTTATGTCTACTGTGGACTGTGCCCAAAACCTAGAGGAATCAGAGCCAAGTTTTGGAGAGTCTGGAATATGGTCACTTTGTATTTTGTTTCCTGGAATGAAAGGCTGGGAATTTTGTCTTGAAGCAGATATTCCTGTGGACTAGCTGTAGGTCAAGAGGGTATCCAGAGGGTCTTGTTAGTATAATGCAGCTGTAGGGCCAGATTGCACTGCTCTGCCCTCTTCCATAGAATCTCATGTCTGTTTTACAGATGCTGAAAAATAATTCAGTGTAATCAGGCTGTGGTACAGAAGGGAAGTTTAAATTGCTACCAAAGTAAATTGTTGTAGATACAAAGCAGTTCCTGTTAGTGACCTGCAGAAGTCTGCCAATAAATTATTTACCTTGATACCCTGTTTTCTGCAGTTGGATTGCAGATCAGAGTTGGGAACAAGGGTATGGTTTTTAACTTGTCTTCTTCTTAAATAATTATTTACCTAGAAGGTATTAGCAGAGTTGGCATTTTGACTCTTGAAGGTTGGTTTACAGAGTCAGATATCGAAGGAGGATGTATGAACTGACATGGACAGTCCTTTGCGAAGGGAAAGAGGAGTTGTACTTCCCTGAATTTTACACTTGTGAATTTAGTTCAGCTTTTCTAAACAGGTCATTCTACATTCTGAGAGTAGTTGTGCATCTTTTCCTGCTGGAGGCTAACAGCTCAGAAGTGGCAAAGCAAGGGATGTCTGTACCTCAGTTGCCCAGGATACTGCTCAGTGTAATTACCCCTAAGTTGGTAGTTCATGTTTACTTTGTGGGACTGAGCTGTGGCTACTGAGTGAGCACACTGCAGAGTGGAGTCCACTTTGTAAGGGATCCTCCTGAGTAGTTCAGCCAAAATCATGACAAAGCAAAGTCTTTTGTTGTAGCACTAAAAGCATCCCTCTGCTTAGGCCTCTTGTTTTTTTGTGTGACCTGCAGGTGTACCAAAAAGTCGTCGAGGAGAAATTTGGCAATTTTTGGCTGTGCAGCACCGAGTCAGGCACAGGCTGCCAAACAAGCAGCAGCCTCCTGATATCTCTTACAAAGAACTTCTGAAACAACTGACTGCTCAACAGCATGCCATCCTCGTAGATCTGGGTAAGTCTGTCTGTTCTTTCCCTCTGGTTTTTTGGGTCTTTGAGTGAAAAACACACCAGTCATAATAGAAGCTGCTGCTGAAGATTGATGCTGCTCTATGAGCTCCATTTTCTATGTCATCAGGATACATTCTGTGTATGCCACTTAGAGTCCTGTAAGCAGATGATTCCTTAGGCTATGCCATTCATATTTATGCCCCTCTGCATCTGTCTGAAAAGAGAAATCAGGCAGCTGCTTCTGCAAGTTCTGTGCAGATGAGAATAGTAAGTGGGTTCAAAAGGTACAGTCCAAAATCAGTGATAAGATACAGGTTGATCTGAATGAAGGCAAACTGCATATGAAAGCACAGAGAAGCAGTTTGAAGGAGGAGAATGCTGTTTGTCAGATGGATTGGGGTTTTTCTTCAGAAGAATTGAATATCAACTACTCCTCTCTTTTTGCATCAGGACGGACATTCCCTACACATCCTTACTTTTCCACGCACCTGGGAGCAGGACAGCTATCACTGTTTAATCTCTTGAAAGCGTATTCTTTGCTGGACAAAGAAGTTGGTTATTGTCAAGGTATAAGTTTTGTAGCTGGAGTGCTGCTTCTACATATGAGTGAAGAGCAGGCCTTTGAAATGCTGAAATTCCTCATGTATGACCTTGGCTTCCGCAAACAATACAGACCAGACATGATGTCCCTACAGGTAAGTCAGCCCTTCTGGAGCAAACCAGAGTTTTAAATTACTTTACTTTACTTATAGGGGTTTCTTAGGTTTTCCAGGGCCTTATGAAGCTTCTTATACTGTTTTGGAGGTTTTGAGGTATCTTTGTATTTTACTGTCTCTCAATTTGCAAAAAAGAGTTAAAACTTGCAGAGTTTTTCCTGTCACACAGCCCAGTCATCTCTTCAGAAATTCTGCTTTCTGCTATTTCGCCTTTCTTTTTCTCTTCCTCACTGCTCTCTCTTCCTTATGCCAGAAAAAAAATTGATATACTTTGTCACATATGGATGGAGTTTAAAAATTAATTAGATTTTGTTTTTCTTCAGTCCAGGAGCTCTTGCATGTAGATTTCTCACTTGTAAGGCCAAGTCAATAGTGACACACAGTGGCCAGTCAGTATATTCTGCAGGCATTTATACTTGAGGCTGCTCTGTCTTGACTTCTCATTTCACCTCTTTTTCTCTCGCTGTCTTCTACAGAGAGAGAAAACAGTTGAATTTTAATAGTTTAATTATCTTATGCAATGATGCATGCTCTGCAATATTATTTAACAGCTAGATGTAGATACTTAAGACTGTTTAGGAGGGAGACAATTTTTCAGATCTGTATAAATTTCAGGGTTTAAAGTTTGAGAAATCTTTGACCTTGACATGCAACTGTCCTCTGATTTGAATAATTATAATATGCTATAAACCCTTTATATTATAAAGGAATATACCACTGATGAGTTGTATAATCCACAGTGGAGGAAGAGAAAACAAAGCAGCAGATAGAAAAGTCTCCTTTTTTTCCCATGCTCCCTGCATAGCAAACACTTAAAATTAAGTAAAAATAAAGTAAAGTAATAAGTAAAAATATCATGGCCAGTCACTTTAGGTGCATATTTGGCAAATGTCCATAGCTATGGAATAGTTTGTAGTTAAATAAACTGTGTGTGCTTATTCTAAAAACAATAGAGGACTGTGGATTTAAGTATGCCATAACAAGTTTGATGTTGATGAATTAAGAGTGAACAGCCACAAAAAGCATTGTTTTACCTCCTCTTGTTCCATTTCCCCACATAAATATGTTTTAAACCAATGAGGATCAAAGTGTGATAAATGCATGTTTATGGGTTTTTTTCCCCTAGTAGATGCTCTCTAAGTTAGTGTGTGTTATAGTGCAGTTGTAGACTTTCAACAGTTGATGATCTGAGAGCTTTCACATGCCCAGGATTTGACATTTTCGTTCAAATAAGTGTGACTATTTCATTGGCAGAACCTCTTAGTAAGAACACTCTTTAAATTTGAGTAAGTTTGCCACTTTTAGTACTGTTTGCCTTATAAATTAAATGACCTGTCTTTCCCCACAGTTTGCTTCTAGGCAGTTCTTCTGTTCAAGTAAAGTTTTGTCTGCTCAGGACAAACTAGGCAAGAAGACTTAGAGGATCTTACTATATTGGGCTGTTTTCTAATAGGGGTAGAGTACTGCAAATTCTTTTGGAGTAGTGAAATACAAGCCAGCTCATAGGCAGAATTGGCTTCAGTCCTGTAGAAGAAAAATGATAGATGATTCTTCAGGATAATGAAAATTATTAGAGTTTAGATTTTTTAGTTGTTGCCTGGTAAAAGTAGTAATCTAAATCCTTAGTCCGTAATGAACCATCCCAATTGTTTTACTGCTCTGTGATGCAATTTTGACTTCACACATGTGTTTTGTATTGACACTGTCCAAACTGGGTTTAATTGGCATCTTACACAATTAAAGCAAGAACTCAAATGCATACACAAATTTAGCTGATTTGCCTAAACAAAATTGATCCCACTGCTTGTGTGCAGTGCTGATGAGCAGGTAGCTTCAAGTGCAGTCAACTTTTGGTAGGGAACAAGCACAAACTACTGCTATTAGAAGCAGGAAATAGCTGAATCTAAAGAGTAATTTTCTTATTGAGGAACAGATTCACCTTAAGCATAAAGCACTATTGACAATAAAATTTGACCTGGCAAGTAATCAATATATGTCTGCTTCTTATCTTCTGCTTTCTGAGAGAAGTGTTGCAAGGAAATAACTTACCACAGAGAGATATTTTTAGCCATGAAGAGCACCTTTTAACCATTTTCCCTTGCAACCTTTTATAGGTTGTACAGAAACCCTTTTTTGCATCAGTATCTTAAATTCCACAGGACCACTGGGAGATGTGCTGGGAAATATATTTGTGGTACATCTCTGTGTAAAATGTATTCTGCGGGTACAGAAACTGTCTAAAGTTGTGATGACTGTAGCATTGGAGTTTTAAATGCAGTAAAAATAAGGCCAAAATTCAAAGAATGAAATTGTGTAAATTTAGTCACAACTCATGGAGCATTTTGACATCTTGGAAGAGGTACAACTGCTTTCATCACTGCAAGACTGAAAGTTCTGGTTTGTTGACAAAGTTGAAGCAATATATTCCCTTCTTACCTTAAGCCTGTGAATCTGAAATATACTTCATTAGTAATCAGGTTCAAACTGTTCTTTGTTATTGACTGCCCTGTTGGTTTTAATTCATTAGTGGCAGGTTGTTTATACATGAGTAAATACCACTTGAGGCCCCAGGAGGCAATTAAGCTTCATTTTACTGTGCCATCTGTACTGCAGTTAATTTCCCTTGAATGAAATAAGAATAATTTGGAAAACTGAGTAAAGCTGAACTTTTCTTTCTTTACTTTCTCCCTCCTCCAATCCCCTCATGCACTGTAGATTCAGATGTATCAGCTCTCAAGGCTTCTACATGATTATCACAGAGACCTGTATAATCATCTTGAAGAGAATGAAATCAGTCCCAGTCTTTATGCTGCACCGTGGTTTCTTACACTGTTCGCATCTCAATTTTCATTAGGATTTGTAGCCAGAGTGTTTGGTAAGAAAGTTTATTCTATTAAAATAATAACCAGAACAATATCCATTGTGTTTTGAAGCACTCTAGGGGTAGTTTTCTACATGCTGGGGACATTTGGGGTGAATGTTGTGGGTGGCACATAGCAACACTTTTCATGGTGGCATGTCAGCTCCTTCTTAGAAGAAAGATCCAAAAAGTATTTATTGAAACATCATTTGCTTGAGCAAATAATTTTATCTTCTCTTACTACCTAAGAGACTTCTGAAGTGTAAACAGCAGAAAATTTATTGTTACAAATGTATTTTATGCAAATGTATTCAGTTTATATCAATAGAAAAGTTCATCTTGCTGAACTTGCAAACTGAAAAAAGAAATTGCATTTCTGAATTCTGATTCTAAAGTGCTTTCTAAAAAAAATCAAGCAAATTTGAACTTAAACCCTGGTTTAGGTATTCATGTATATATTGAACAATTTCCAATTCATAATATGCCTCTGATTTAATTTAGATAGTTTTTTCATTGAAAACTCCTCTTCAGGTAACATCTAGTACAGAAGCCTAAATATCGATTATTCCTGATAGTGTTTGTAGTGTCAGGATGTCAAGTAATTATTTTTGTGTTCTTTTCTTATCCATAAGAACTTCCAGCTTAGTCAAATCTCTAGTGATGCACCTTTTTTTAAATTTAAATTTATTTATTACTGCAAAATTAATACAAAATTAGAATTTTTAATTATTAATGCAAGACTCACTGTGCTTGTATATACACCAAGAATCTAAATGCATGTGTAAGGTACTCCCTCATAAATCAGATACTTTTTTTTCCCTTTGATCTTTCTGTTTTCATATGGCACCTTTTGTCCCTTCTTAGGAAATTCAACCTGACTTTGTCTCATGTTTTAATACTGGAATGTGTTAAGTTCTCAATTTGTGTGGTGTGTTGGCTTGGGGGCAGGAAGAGGGTTTTGGTTAGTTTGATTTGATTTTAAGTTTGTTGTTGTTTTTTTGGGTTTTTTTGGTGTTGGTTTGTTTTTTGTTTTTTTTTTTTTTTTTACTCAGTGCTTTCTCAGTTGCAGAGGGTTTTTTCCATTTACAGCAAACACGTTTTGGCTGCTGTCTGGGGGAACAAATAATTGGTGTATCTCTTTCTCAGTGGTGATTTTAAGTTTGTTGTTGTTTTTTTGGGTTTTTTTGGTGTTGGTTTGTTTTTTGTTTTTTTTTTTTTTTTTACTCAGTGCTTTCTCAGTTGCAGAGGGTTTTTTCCATTTACAGCAAACACGTTTTGGCTGCTGTCTGGGGGAACAAATAATTGGTGTATCTCTTTCTCAGTGGTGTACCAGTCATGTGAATATCTATTTCCCAGTGGGATTTCTGAAGTCTGGGACACTTGAGCATTTTATGTTTATCTTTTTTGTTGCTTGGTTTTTTTCTTTCCTAAATGAAGTTTTTTATGTATGGGGAAGATGGGAAGGAGGTTCAGTGTTCACTTCTCTGTAAATATGCTGAGCAAGGCATGTTCCCATTTTAAAATTGAAAAGTTACTGTGTTATTTTAATTCTTAATGATTTGAAGTCCTGATATTACGTGTCTTATGGGCCATTGTCATATACCAGGAGCAAATGGCTATTGTCTACCCTCCACAAATTGTATACTTATATTTATCCTGTTTGAATGTCCATCATAGACTTGAGAAGGGAGAATTTCAGGAGCTGCATTTGAGGGAGATGGCTGCCTCATCAGTGTCCTTGTGCTGCTGTGTGATACTGGATTAGGCCAGGGGTGACCTCTTGAGTATCAGGATCAGGAACTGAATGTCTTCAGTTGTGTAGCCCTGAACAAACACCCTGTGGTGTGACAGAGCCGACAGCTCAGGAGGTTTATTTGGAATGCCCATGTGCTGCCTTCATCTCAGTAGCTTCATGTCCACCACAGATTCTGAGGCAGAATCTCTATTTACTGTTCTCAAGATTCCCATTTCTGTACAATCTGTACCTACTGACCTGCACAGCCCAGACTCTCCTCTCTTATCCATGTAAGATTATCCATTATACCTCAAAGTAAGGGTTTGGCGCTTAGATTATAGCCACTAAGAGCACTACTATAAATTTTGAAAATAATATAACTGGTTGTCGAATCCAAATTTTTTTTTTAAGGACTAGCCTCTGCCTATAGAAAACAGTTGTGTTATGATCTACCCCTCAACTGCTTTTCAGTCACAGGAGCACTTAAAACCAGTTAGCAGATGGTTAACAGTCTCTGGCAGACAGTGGTGAAATGGTTATTGCAGATAACTGCTACAGACACAATAAGCATGCAGTATTTTATTTAATGCTCTCTCACATCTGTAAGATGAAAGAAAATTCATGCTTTATCCTTATGTTGAAATTGCACTTCTGAGCTGAATACAACTGCACTGTGATTGATTACAAAGAACGTCCCAGTAAATATATGTATTATTCCAGTGACTCTAGCTCCCATTTTCAAGATACTTTAATTATTTTCTCTTTTAGACATTATTTTTCTTCAAGGAACAGAAGTCATATTTAAAGTAGCACTGAGCCTACTTAGCAGTCAAGAGACATCTATAATGGGATGTGAGAGTTTTGAGAACATTGTTGATTTTCTTAAAACCACTATTCCAGATATGACTAAACCTCAAATGGAAAAAATTATTACTCAGGTAAGGATGTTTTTCTCTTTACTTTTTTCCCCCCGTATTTAGTTTACTTTAAAAGTATCATGCCTACACTGTATGCAAAAGTCTTCTCAGAAGAAGATACATAAAGCTTCTTGAAAACACTGTCAGTGGCTGGAATCTTCATATTTATAACTTAATTTCCTCTGCATTGAGGCTGCAAATTGAGAGTGAGCCTGTCTAGTACCTCAATTGTGAAACTGCGAGCAGCGCTCCCCCTTCAGGTGGTAGTTCAGAGATATCAGAAGAGCTCTAGAAAACCGTGTGCAGGAGTGGAGTAAACACTTGTGCATTCCTGTGGCTTGTTAAGGTTTGACTCTTTCAGGTGCTGTTAGATAAGAATTTATTCTTAGACAATGTAAATCTTCATTTCCTCACTGCATTGACTGTCTTTGGCGTGCTAAACCTGTGTCAGGCACTTTGGTGTCTTTCACAACTCATTGATTCTGGGAATGACAGAGTGGTAGTTTAACACTTTTGATGCTCTTAGACATTAAATCTGTTCTGTGCTCTGCATGGGCTGCAGAGCAGCCCTGCTGTGTGGGCAGGGTAGAAATGGCTTTGTGCAAAGCCAGGTCTGATAGAGTAAGAATGGGTTATGATGCCTGCAGAGCTGAATGTGGTTACATGCAGGGCAGGGCGGCTCAGCTCTGCTGGCCTGGCGTGTGCTCTCATGCTGAGCAGCCTTCCACATCTGCATTCATGTGTAGGCTGCCTGTATCCTGTGCTGCTACCTAGCCTGGCTGCAGGGGCAGTTGTTTGGCTCAGTGTTGCAGTTCCCAGGACCATTCCATTACAATGGGTAATGAAAGAAAAATGTAGACATTATGTAGATTATGTAGTGATCAGGTAGCTATGTAGAGAAAAATGGCACTTACTGAGCTTGAACACTTCATAATTTAAAGTTTTATCTCATTTAATAAAATAAAACAGTGAAAGTAATACAGAACTTATTTTTTCAGGGAATCTGTGTGTGTCTTGTGTTGACACAAGAATGTTTGTGATCTCTAGGATAAGGAATAGAAAATTGATGTTGCTGTAGACATCCTGCCAATCCTAGTCTAAAATCTTTGGTAATTTTCCAAAGCTGAGAGGCTGTGACTAGGTTTGTAAACAGTTCAGGGTTGTATGTCCCATCAATGTTAGAAGCTCATTTCTGTGTTCTTCACAATGCTTTGTCCCTAATGTATCCCAATAACAAAGTAGTGTGTCATCATGCAGGGATGGAGCACATGGAAACTGTAACCATGAAGAATGTTTTTACAGAAGTCTGTAAATGAGCTCTTGGAGTCAAGGGATCCAGTTTTGAAGGCAGAGATCTGTTGAAGCCCAGATTTAAAAATTTTGTCTTGATCTTCTTAATATTCCTGGGCAACAGTCAATAAAACTTTATCATATTATAAAATTCTTGGATTGAATAACACTTTTCTGCTGACACATCTCATAGTAAGAGATGGTATTTGCTAATTGTGAAAAGCGTGATCCAATTTATTTTGAATTCTATGATTTATTATGGCTACAACTCTGTTATAGTGCTCTTACTGAAGACATCCCCTTAAAATAGTTTTTTGAAGGGAACAGGAAAAGCATTAATCAAGAAGAGTTGACTCTTAGTCAAACATTCACATGGAATAAGTCCTCCCTATTGTAATTAAAAATGATCTTTTCTCTCATGGCAGGTGTTTGAGATGGATATTTCAAAACAGCTCCATGCCTATGAAGTAGAATACCACGTTCTTCAGGATGAACTACAGGAAAATGTGAGTCCCTGTGATGAAGGTGAACCTCTGGAGAAGCTGGAGAGGGCAAACAATCATCTGAAGAGGCAAAACATGGATTTGTTGGAAAAGCTACAGGTAAACTACTTGGGCTACAAACTCATGGTAAAGTCATTCCTGTGATTCAGCCCATAGAGAAAAAAAGTATTGTTATAAGTGTATGTGAGAAGTCTTCTTACTGCAAGACCTTGTGTAGTTGAGCAGTTCCCTTAATTATAGTGATTCACTTCTGCTAGGCATACTTCTAACTCCTTTGTCATTCCTTGGACTTCTCCTTCCTGATTTAGATTTATTTTTTCTCAAAATCTCTCTATCCTTATATGCCATAAAATCTGTTGGCAAAATTTGTTTATCTTTCTGGAAAGTGAGTTCTCTGTCCCTTCATCTCTCTGCTTCCCTCTTGGAAAGGTTTAAGTAATAAGCCATAGTGCAGCAGACTTGTTTGGTCCAGGACTTTGTAGGCAGTGCTGTTTTTTTTTCCTTCTGCTGAAACTCATAGTCTACTTTTGGAAGGTGGTCTCTCCTAGCAGACCTGATTACATCTGAAAGCCCACCAGACTTTGCCTGGTGAAGTTGTGCTTTTAAAATCCCTTCCTCCTTCACTATTTACCCTTTGTCTCATAGCTTGGCCAAGACTTGTTTCAGTTGCAATATGTTGTATTGTCTTACATTTTCTTGAAAGATAAAGTCTTGGTTTTTTCATCATCAGGCTATTTCTTGTTATAGTTGTTAATTTGAACAAGCATTGCAAAGAGCTCAGAAAGCACTTTCAGCTTCTGAAATGGGAAAATGGAAGGAAAAAAGGGAAGATCAAGTCCTCATTATTTTTGTGTTTACGGGCTAAGGGTGCTGTGTTCTTTTGATACTGAAAACAGGAATCACTTGAACTTTTTAGTATTACTGATTTTTCTTTCTTATTTTTCTTTATTTATTTACTGCAGCTGTGGCTTTTACCTCTGTTCTGAAAATGCACCAAAGGCATAGAATAATTGAGTGGCTGATTTGAAAGGCTCTGTCAAAGCTTTTCTGCTCTTTCAGAGTGCCTTACAATAATGCATCTCAGTGCTTAACCTCTTCACCTTTTTGTTTGCATAACTTCTTCATTCTTCTGCTTATACCCTTTCCTAGGAGCAATCAGAATTCTTCCAGTACCCACAGAGGGAACTGCTGCTGCTGTGGATACTTTGACTAGTCAGAGGAAGCTGTAGGTTTTTAACTGGACAATAGGGAGCACACTCTGCTTCTAGACTTAATGTTGAGTTTCTCCTTCCCTCCAACCTCTTCATCCTTCTAACTTACTTTATGACAGAGGTTTCCCCTTGTTCCATCACTGTTAGACAGGCTGTGTCTTCCAGTGCTACTTCAGCTGCTGATTTACTTTTTCTCCCTCCGGCTCCAGTTCCTTGTTACTCTCAGCTGTCCCTAGCTTGCTGCAACTAGTATGTCTCCTTCCCTCTGTAAAGCTTTGAGAAATTCTTCAGATTGATCTGGTCACTATGAGGAGATTTTGTGTATGATACACAGTATTCATTCCTTGTATTGTCTGCCTACACAGGTGTCTCTTAGAAGTAGCTATGTAAAACCATCATAATTTTAATATTATGATGCTATATAATAATATCAAAAGAAAACTATTCAGAATGTATCAATTTATGATAATGTTATTTTTTACAGGTTGCTCATGCTAAAATTCAGAGTCTGGAAGCCAGCCTGGAGACTGTTTTGACACGAGAGAACAAAATGAAGACTGTAATTCAGTCCCTGGAACAGGAGAAGATAACATATCAAAAGACTCTTGAGCAGATAGTGAAGTATTTGCCAGCAGAAGTGTTGTCTGACTGTGAACTGCTCCTGAAGGAAGTAAACTACAACCCAAATAATAAAATATGGAGTAAGCCATAAACCAGGGTTTTCTAGGCAGCATTTCTTCAAAAACAAAAAGGGAACGAAAAAATGAGTATGCTGCTTTCAATAGCTACTTAGCAATAGGCAATGGTATTACCCAAAAATAGTGCTGGGACACTCATAGCTACAGATGGGCCTTCAAGTGTCAAAATGCAAATTCAGGCTATTAATTTTTTTATGATTATGTAAATAAATCATAAGGGGGAAATAAAGGATTCTCACATGTAATTATGAGTAGATGTATATTTAGAGTTGACCTAAAGGAAAGGAGAAATTGGAGTAGACAAAGATAATGGTGATCTGCAAATTCACTTCGGATGTGCTTGTCTTGTAGTGAAATGAGGATAGTGTGTCTTTATATATATGTATATTGAATATGTTGAATAATACTTGAAGAAAAAAAAGAGAATGTAATTTTCCCTCCAAAGAGCAGCATGTTTCACATCTTCTGTGGAAAATCTGTGTGAACTCATGCGTGCCTCTCTTTTAATTCTACTGACATTGTGAGCACAGACCAATAAGCAGAAAAAGTATCATGACATGGTTTGCACAGAAAGAGCTGTAGTGCCATCCTGTGCTGCCTGGGCTGCACCAGTCAGCAGCGTAATTCCATGTGCATGTTGGAACTGGAAACAAGCAAGCATCGCATCATAGCTCCCCTCCATAACCCAGAGCTAGGGAATAGGTGTCTGCAAAGGCAACAGCTAGCAGTGACTGCCACTTCCTTCCTGGCCTGTTTGCTTCCACCTGTCCTGGGGTTGGTGGTGATGAGGAGAGAAAGGAAGCACAATAATGGGATGGGATTTATCCTGATGTTAATTTTCCACTGGAGACTTGCCTGTTGTAAGAGTTAGGTGTATCAGGGGCTCTCGTTTAACCAAAGAAATGCTGCAAGAAGACTTGTCCAATTGTATTGGGATGCAGAAAGCTGTTATAAATTTTGTTTGAGAAGAAAATTGAGGTAGGTTGCAGGAAGTTAAGTGTGAGTGCACAAGACAGGACCAAGCAAGTCTCAGATATTATGTACCTTTCAGTTTTCACATATACAGTGGCTATACATTTCAAAGGGGATCCTGAAGTACAGGCACAGTTTTAATAACACTTTCCAGGCTATTCCTGTTTTAATACTACTTTGTGGTCTTTTTTTTTAAACAAAAGTAATGAATTTGTGTGTTCTGGACAAAAGGTGGGATAAACTCTGATCATTTCAAGGGAGAAATTGTGTTTATAGAGGTATAAAAAGTTGCATATAGATTTGAAAATGTTTTTGAGTGGAATTTTTGAGAAAGCTTAGACAAATGTGTAATAGACAAGTATTTTGGAGTGCATGTCTGAACCCTTAATTGCATTTTACAGTGGCTCATGTTATCTCTTTCTGTTTATACTGTATTTCAGGAAACACTTATTCTTTTTAATAAGAAAACCAATTAAGCAAAGTGCCAAATACAGCAGTGTCTTTTCACATCAGATTGTCCAATTTAGAAAGCAAGGACTGAATATCACTGTTTTCTAAGTATTATGCTTTATGTTACCATAAAAGTGCGGAACAGCAATGCTTACTTGCTGCACACTGCTGTGGAACTCAGGGGCTTTGGCTCTCCTGGGTTTTTTGTTGTCGTTTTTTTACTTCCATGATGTTTTATTTGATTAAAGATACTGATTTACTTAACAGTCTCTCTTTTTACATTTGGGGTGAAAGGTCTTAACACTGTGTATAAAATTTTGTGGAATCTGTCTAGATATTTCAAGAATGTCGTATTGTACTAGATGGGGAAATGCCAAGTGAAAAAGCAGTTCTTTGCAGTTTTGTTCAGAGTGAGTTTTAGCTGATGTGTACGTAAAAAACTAATCCCAGGAACTGCAGCAGCGTCTGTTACAAAGAACCAAGATTATTCAGATGCATCTTTTTTTAAAAGATGCACTGAATGAGCTTTATCCTCTGTTTCACTTTAAAATTTTTTCATGTAATGCCTGGAGAAATCCCAATAAATGTCATTGCTGCATTTCCCATAGCCTCTGGCTAGTTTTATTTTTCTACACTTCAAGTACCAATCTCATTCTCATCAGTATTGTTCACATGAAATTTGAAAAAGATCTGGCTTTAGTTTCTAATTGTGGGGAAGAAAACCTGCAGGATTTGTAAAAGTACACGGAGTACAAGGATAGATATTCTCCTTGGGAAGAATAATCTTACACTGTTCTTAACTGAAGATGAAATTTTAAAGGTATTTTTTTCTGTAGCAGTTCAGTTAGTATATATGCATGTTGAGAACAGTAATTTGATGAACTTTGTGTATCTAGCTTTGAAGGGGAAGAAGAGTGAAACAACACATGGGAATAAACTACAGAAGTAAAACCACAGTGGGGTAAGTGCCTCGTGGCATCAGGACACCTCTGGTAATGTTTGTGTGCTGAACCCAAGAGTGCCTCGTACCTGGGCATCTCTAGGCCATGTAGCTCGAAGTCTGCACTCAAGCAGGTATCCTCCAGATCTCCTTCTGATGGGTAACTGGCAAGATTATCTAGAAGATTGAACTGGATGTGTGTTTGGTATGGACAGCTTTACAATTGTTTTGTGCAGCTGTGAGGAGGGAGGTCTTGTGGGCCAGAGACAGAGCTGCAAAGATAATTGCTTGGGAGAAGGGGCATTTCCTAGGATCAGAAAAATTGTTTTTCTATTTCTATATCTTGCTTTTCTGATGGGAAAAAAAGTTTTCAGAACAAAGATATTGTTCTGTCTGATCTAAGCACAACAGAGCTCTCAGTTTCTGCTCTCAACTTCTGGAGAACTAACTCTTGAGGGAAAAGTATCTGCTGTTTGCAGAAACAGGTGACTTAGGCTGCTTTCTGCTGGTAGAGGGCTTTCTTCAAAGTCTGGGAAGACATATGTCCTTCTAGCTTGTAAACTGGCTGGTAAGTGAAGAGTACCACTTGGCAGGAATACAGCTGAAATAAGTCAGTCTGGTAAACAGGGCTAATGAAGGAGACTCTGGTATTCACTTCTTTTATGGATGGAAAACCTGGACAGAAAGCTGTTTGGTAGGTTTTTTTCCTTCTCCTACAAAGTAGAGTATTTATTTCTCTCCTTAAAAAGGAATGTTTATTTAAGATGCCTGAAAGTTGCATTTGTTCACTTTCATTTAAAAAAAAGCCCATCAGATTTTACAGAAAATCAGCCTTACTTGAAATCACAAATCTAGTTAATCTTAAGTGGTTTGATTGTGCCCTCTTCAACGCAACCCTTCTTAGCTCAGTATCACTACAAGAAAGCTGAACAATTTGTAACATAAGGAAAGAATTTCAGCAGTTTATCCAGGAATTTGATATTGCTACTGTGATTCAGGAGGTCTGCATCTGGACACGTAATCTAAACCTGAAGCCATATAGGTATTTGTGTGACTAGCCTTTTCTGGGCTGAGGTGAATAACCCCAGGCAGTGTTACCAGTGATTATCCAGTCAGTCTTTGTAGTCACAGATGGGTGTTGACAGGCATGTGCAGGCTGTAACATGTCAAGATTTATGCCAGGCTATAGCATCCTTTAGAAGAATTGTAATTGATTCTGTATTGCTGTGCTTCATCTTTTACTGTCAGTGTTAGTTCTTGAATTAGTTAGTTCTATACTTTTCCTTCCTCAGTCTTCCTAGTGACTAGAAAAAACAAAATTTAATGCTCTTTTCAAAAAAAGACATACCCAATGTTTAGCTCCAGTGTGCAAGACAGAGTTTATATGCCTAAAGTTTAGCATGTTAGCTCACTCTGTCTGAAAGTGTGTTGAACTATGGAGCAACACTAAAAAGCTGGGCAGTGAAGCAAAGATTATGGTCTGCCTTGAGCAGCTGACAGGTTGTGTGCTGACTAGCTCGCAATGTAGTAGAATCTGCACAGATTGGCACTTGGTCTGTTTGGTTTTACTTTAATGTTGACCTTAACTGTGGACCACAGGAAGGAGCTGGCAGTGCTCATTTAGCAAAACGTTCTGTGTTGGTGTTTTCTTTGAGTTGAGAAGTCTTCCAGTCCTTAACTGTTCTCTTCACAGCTGTTCTCTTGCTCAGCAGCCACCTTTAACAAGAGTTTTGGGAATTTTTGTTTGTAGTCTTACCATTAAAAGAACTTCTGGAGCTTATCCAGACTGTTTCTGTGCTCAAATTGCAGCTTACTCAAGTCTTCACTCTGATAAAGAAAAGTAAGAAGGTTTTATTATATAGGTTTTATTTTTGATGAGAGTGTGTGCTGGGAGATGACACAAGTGTCATATCCCCTTTCTTACTGGAACTTGCTGGGGGAGAGCGTTCTGTGCCTGATGTACCCCAGAGCATGGTTGTCCCTTTTGCTGTCATGGCTACTGCTGGCTCAAATTGAACTTGCCATCAAACCTGGAGATCACCTTCTGCACGACTGCTCTGCGGCCTCTCATCCCCCAGTTTGTGCATATGACCAGAATTGCCTCCTCTTAGGTAGGCAATACAGCACTTGCTGTTGTGGCATTTCATTGTCAGTGATTGCCCAGCTGTGTAGTCTATCCAGATGTCCCTTTACCCTTGAGGAAGCCCACAGCTCCTCCTAGTGTGATACCAGCAGCAGACATGGGGACTAGAGATACCCTGGGGGACAGTGTGAGGGGCAGATCCAGGCTAGCTGGAGCCCAGAAGCAGCCACAGTAACACCATGCAAAGCCTGGATTGCTAAACATCCAGAAGCAGCCTGTGGAGGCTCAGGGCAGGCTGGCCATCTCTCCATGTTCAGCATCCTTGCTGCAGGTGAGGCCAGCCTGGCCTGTGCACTGTGTGCCCATTTGTTCTGTGCAATTTGTGTTCCCAAATGTTGTTTTCCAGTTTAGTGTTACATGCTGGAACAGCACTGGGATGAAAATCAAACTGGAGAAAGCAGGATGGGGAAATGTCCTTTGAAATGCACACCTGATTGTAATTCAAACTGCTGCTGTGGGCAGGCCCCCAGTGCCAGTCAGGACTCCTTTGGTACTGCTCCTGCAGGATACAAGGCTAGTTCTGTGCAGAGCTGCTGGGCTGTCTGCATTGTCCTCTGCAGCACTCAGTAAAGGGTGATTTTTTTTATTTTTCTTCCCAGTGCTACAAAAGAACATATACGTTCATTTTTATTTTTTTTAAATTATCAATCTCCTAAAGCTGATGTTCTGGAAGAAGTCGTAGTTATTAAATTTGTGCTTGACTATTGCCCACGAGGTGTCACTGTTGGTTTTGTACACGCAGCTCGTGTGTGTGTGTGGCAGTTTTGTGGTTGCTGTGGCCCTTACTTTAGAGAGGAGTATGAACGCTGTCTGATGAAGCATGATGCACTATTTGCATGCTGTTTGTAATAAAGTGTGATGTTTGTGCTCAGAGACTTTATTATAACAAGAGGACTTACTAAATGACATGTAGGTCTTTCTCAGAAATTAATGTCTTGCAGTGTTTCATCTTTGCTCTTGTGTAAAACAATTACGGAAACGCTTCACCCTTAAACAGGTGTATATTGTTCCCAGCAATCTGATCCCAGGTGTCTTCTTTTCCACTGTTCTGTTTGAGCAGAATTTGTGTTTCTTGAAAGCAGCATCAAGTTGATCTGGCAAAACTACTGTCTGATTTCACACTTAACCTGTTTCTGTTTTTTTAAAACAAGGCTTCCTTGCAATAAGCTTCCCCATAAACAGAAAATCTTAACTAATCAGTTCTTTTTTCCTGGTTTTCTTTTAATTATCTTACTGGTTTTAGTGGTTAAAAGGAATGTGGGGGATGTGCTCCTAATTTTCCTAGCCCTACAGAGAAAACATGATTTGCTGCTTCCATTTTCCAGTTAACACATTTTCCCTCCAACAGCATTGCTTTCACAGTGAGCACTGTGCTCACTCTGAAATGTGAGGACATATTCAGATAATGTGATGTTCCCACCACCCAGACGCAGCTGTTCCCAAATGCATCTGGACAACAAGCACGAGTCATGTTTACCTCTTGACCAGAGCCCCATGTTCAAACCATGCTCATGCAATTATGGCATCAGCAATTCCCTGGGGACCACTGGGCATAAGCAAAAAAGACCAGAGCTCTTCTACGATGCGTTTGCTTTTCTAAAAGCACCAAATTATAGATGGGCCTAATGGGTTGAAGGTGCTTAAAGCAGGGCCAGTGCACTTCATGTGCAATATACCATCATTTGAAATGCTATCACGTTGTGGAAACATCATTCAAGGGCTAATTTAAATAATACTAACATCTGAAACGAAGGCATGTTCTGACATTTATAGGTTTAATGTCTATTTCTGCACTCTACCAAAATAGATGGGCTGTGGGTGGTTCTATGATTATTGCTGTGCATTAGCAAGACAAAAATCGTGTAGGCAGCTGCTATTATGCCTGAGTAAATATAGATGAGGGAGAATCTACAGAGTAATTTTTTGATGTCACATGTTTATTTAAGATATAATTAACTTCAGCAGTGCTTAAGGCTTTGGAGAGGGAGAGAGTATCTTAAAAAATTCAGTGACCAATATGCCTCCACACTGCATAGCCGGGGGTCTTGGTAGCAGGGATAGGGTTGCACAGCTCTGGGAGCAGTGATTCCCTGCAGCCCTTTGCCTGCTGAGCAGTCACAGCTATTGAGGCTGGATGCATTGTCAAGCCATCATCCTGACCAAAATGTGTGACCTTTGTGTCCTCTTCCTTTGCAGTGATCCTGAAAACTTCAGAGGGCTTTGATAGGCTGAAATGGGGTATTTTTGCAATGACTTTTGGTATTGCATGTTGTGGAAGGAGGAAAGGTAGCAGTTATTTTGAAAGAACATAATTTTATCATGTTTTGCCCTAGATAAGTAAAAGCTATATCCTTCCTACTCTAAATGGGAAGGGAAATGAGGAATGCTGAGCCACTGAACTGCTCACAGTGGCATAACTGCTTGTAGTACTTTATATCCTTGGCAGGAGGACAGGATCTTTTTTTTCCCTTCAGGCCAGCTGACCCCCATGTGTGTAGGCACTGTAGTCTTGTTCGTATTCTTCACAAAGGGTGACATTTCTGATAATTTCCTTGACTTGTGGGTGATGTTCTTACCAACCTCGGCCTGCTAGAGAAACGTAGCATGTAAGCTTCTGTCTTTTCCTAAAAAATGTATTTCCATCAGTTCAGTGGACAGTAACATTGCTTTGCATCTTTTGTGAAAATTCAGAGAGCCTTGTCTGGCTGTTCCTTGGGGTTAGTTTGCATGCTCCTGCAGAAATTGTGCATAAGCAATGCTGGAGGATGTTTCATTAAAAGGCCCAGGGTTTGGATCTTGGTAACACCCCTAGTAAATGCAGGTGTTGGGGTTTTTTTTCCTAGCTGTCTCTCAGTGAAAGACAGCCTGATGCAGTTAAAAAGCCCTGGAGCAAACTTCACAGAGGGGGTTGGAGATGTGTAAAGTGGTTGTGTGTGGGAAGGAAGGAAGAAATGGAATTAAGGTAGGAAATCATAAAGGAGATGTGACAAACACTTCTCCTTTTATAGCAGTTTGTTTATACCAAAGCTCATAATACCATGTCTATTTTTGAGGAATTCTGGCTTCTTGACATTTGTCCTACTTACCCCTTACAAAAAGTATATATTTTTCCTAGCACCACCTGACATGATCATAGCATCCTAGAGAGCCAAAGCACTCAAATGGTGCAAAACTGCTAGGAGAAGAACACTTCATTTAGGAAACTCTATTTATTTGTGATGTAACAGAGCCTAGAGAGATGCTACAACATAAATCTCATAAGACAGCAAAAGATGCACACTGTCCCAAAAATTTACCATTAAATCAAAGAGGTGGGAAGAGCAGCATCAGCCCAGGGTAATTATGATCAGTTTAGGCAGATGTACAACTGTATTGTAAGTGCCTGTAGAGGTGGAATGATTTGATTTAACCTTCATCAAACTTTTTGGGCAACACTGACTTTGTAGAGATGCCTCCAAAGAGTAAATCTTATTAATCTAATTTTGATGTCCACCTTATTCTGTCTATGATGATCCTAAAATATTTACTCCTTCCTTCTCCCCCATCCACTGCAAATAACAGCAAGAAAAGTATAGATGCAGCACCTCTTTTCACATCCTCTATATTATAGCCTAATGGTTAGCACAATTGTTAAGGAAACAAAAAAACCATGATTTCTGGTCAAAAACACATCTTGGAAAAAATTCTAGCAGTGGAAACGTAATATGGACAGCTTCCACAGCTTCTTTGTTTATGTTTATATTTAAGAGATTCAAATAATGAGCAGGACTGAACCCTCAAACGATCTCAATTACTGACCCTCCCAGCCCTCTGCCCCCCCGTTTATGACATGCTTTGAGGTAAATTATAATGAACATGCTATTAAACAAAACATGAGCCCTCAGGCTATCAAGGTTGTGGCAGATCCTCTGCTCCTTTGAGTGTGCTCCCTCCCCTGTCTGAGCGTCAGTCCTGACAGGACTTTCCAGCCCATTCTTACTCCCAGACTCCAAAGTTGGGATCTCTGGTCACCATGCTGGGGAGGCAGGAAAATGAGAAGAGGGAAGTGTGATGCTATCACTGTCTCTCCATGTATGCTAAAACTGCTGCTCTTCAACTGCAATGTCATCTGAGCTAGTAGTTTCAGGAGGGTTTATAATTATTTTTATTTTCTTTCTTTTCTTTCCCCTCATCTCAGGGGTGTCTGAGTCTGAAGAGAGTCTCAGTGTAAACCTCTGAACACAGAAATAAACTGTAGTCCATCCTGTGTGCAATAGGAAAATGAATAGCAATAAAACTTTGCCTGGAGCTGGAGTGAAAGGTGAAGGAGGATTTGCTGCTGCTGCTGCCTCAAGTAGATAGAGTATACTGAAGTTTAGGGCCTGGTTCCACGTATCTGTTATAAAATAAATGTGTGCTCTATGACCATCCGCAGTGCGTGCACAGCAGCAAACCACTGCAAACACAGCTAAAAGTGTAACAGCCCAGAGGCAGGGAAGGAAAATGAGAAACAGACAAGAAGGAGGGAACATATACTGCAGGAGAAGACAAAGGCTGGGATGGCATTAGGCATGTGAGGAGAAACCCATGCCACTTTGCCTGCTGGAGGTGCCTGTCCCCATAAGGTCTGGAGTCACAAATCAGATTGGGCTATCTTGCTAGAGCTCTGCCAGCAACCCTCTCCAAGCTGTAAACGTGTCAAGATACAATGTTTACTGCCCTTTCACAGTAAGGAGGTAGGGAGGAGAAAGCACCTACCAAAAAAATCCTTTGTAGCCCTAAAGCACACTGATGGCACAAGCAATCACTGCTCCCCACAAACAGGGTTCTTTTTCCCACAGGAAACAAGTCACACGTGAAGTTTTGCCACGAACACAAAGACACTGTAGCACTGAAGTGGGTAAAACATTCTCCTCTTCCCAAAGAGCAAGTTCAGCAAGTTAACTTAAAACTTCTGAAGTAATGAAAAGGAGCAGGTGAGCTTCTGAACAAAGATCCAGTGCACAAAATCCCTGCATCTCTTTGGCTTGGCCTCTGACCTGCAGGTGAAGAGGAGCTCTCATTTTCAGAAAAGTCCAAATGCCAAGACAGAGCACACCACCTCCTTGGCATTAACTTTTTTATAACCGTCCAAATGTAACAGCATCCTTATGGTCTGATTGTTGAACTTTTATTTATTCTTTAATGTCAGAATATACATTGGTCTGTGCATGTAAATGATCAATATAATTTCATTACAGAGGAATCAAGGATGTGTAGCATATTTCTTTGATTTTGCAGGGCCAATAAAACTTGTGTACTGAGAGAGCTTCCTTTAGTCATCCTTTTACAGAAGCTTTTATTACTCCCTTTTCCTTCACATGAAAAGCCACACATAGTCATGGCTATTAAACCATGTAGGATTAACTGAGCTTGCAAAGGTTTGGGATGTTGAGCTTTCTGCAAAGTCTGCTACCTAAGTATTTAAGCAGTCTTCTCATTTACATAATCTAATTGTTACATTCATTGAAACATATTCTCTCTTCCAAATCCTACATCTGATCTCCACTAGGTAAATGTCAGAGCAATTAGATAGAAATGAATTAGATATAGATGGGAGGAAAAAGAAGATCACCAGTTTCTTAGCAGGGTCCACAGCCCTTTAACCACAGTGCAGTTGATGTGATCACCAATGTGATCCTATCCCCTTATTCAATTTTGCCCCTAATAATTCCCTAATGGAAATAAAAAAATGTCAGTAAAAGTAACTGTTTCACTCAATTCTTTCCTGACCGCAGCCTGAACTAAAAGCTTTATTTTCTCTGCACTCTGCATGCTGGAGGGAAAGACAGAAGGAAGCCAGGTAGCTCACAGAGGGCAAGGTTCACCACAGCTGTGGCAGGGAGGGATAGAGGGGCAGGGCATCAGGCAAGAGATGACCCAGGCAATTGAGATGTGATGTAGACTTCAGAGAAAACAAGACCATGTCGATGTGCCCTCCCTGTCTGCCTCCAACCCCGTGCTCCTTCTGCTGCAGCCCTGAAACCTGGAGTGAAGGGGCAGGTGCAGGTGGTGGTGGAGCAGCAGCAGAGAGAGCTCCACAGAGGAGTGTGGGCAGCCAAGGCAAAGTGGGCTCTTTAGGGCTTGAGGAACACTCCTCAGCTTACCTCTGCTCTTTCACCAGCTCTTTGCAGCCCTCTCATGTTGGCTGAGAGCATTGTGAAGCAAGAATGGGGCTCTAAGGAAAAGGCATAGGCACTGAGGGCTTTGGGAGGGCACTTGCCATTGATATGGAAACAGGCAGAAGGCAGCAGGGAACATTAAGCTTTGGGAGAGGAGAAAAACTTTTCTTTAGAGAAAATGGGGGGGAAGCAAAAAACAGAATTGAGGGATCATACATGTGGGTTGTGGAAGTCATATCAACCAGGACGTCAGTGTTTCCCAGATGAAGGCTGTGCAATGCCCTCACTGGAGTGTGAAGTTCAATGGGCTGTACTACTAATAAAAATAAATAAATAGGGGGAAAAAAAGAATGAAAAATATGGTCATATCTCATAGCCATCAGTAGTCTCGTGTTATAGAGTACTTGATGAAGGTGATAAAAACATTTCATGCTCTTTTTGTAAGACCCTTGACTGTGAGAGAACTTGATAGGAAAGAGTCAAAACTGTTGCTCTTAATTTGTCTCTATCACCCAAATAGAAAAATAATGCCAAAACCAAAAAACCAAACCAATAATAAAAAAAACAAAACCCAAAACAAAAACCGAACAAAACAAAAAAAAATCCCCAGAATTTTATTCAGTCCTCTAACAAAGAGAGTTACATGTAATTGCTGCTAGGTTTCTGGAGACTGAAAAGACTAATGAATCCAAACCTCAGGCTTTGTACATTTGTAAATTTGTACAATACACACAATAATAAAATTTTATAGATTTTTTTTTGTTAATCTATGAAGATTAAATTAACCACAGGGCTGTTGGCTGTAGTGTCTAATTTTTATCACCTTGATTTCCAGATAAATACTTTCCAGGGATTCCTGCTGATTGGAGTTACCCACACAACCAGGGGTTTGCCCCATGTAGTCATGAGCTGTCGCTTCAATACTGCCACTGAGGCTTTCTTTAGAAACTGATGACTGGGAGCTAATATTAATGGGAAATCATTTTAGAGTATCAAGCCATGACTCAACTTTCTTAAATCCAAAGAAGATTGGGTGTATGTGAAGAATGATTGCTGCTAAGAGCAGGATTGAAAGGGAAGTACTGTATTAAATATATGCTTCATAAAATGCTTAATAGAATATATACTTATTAAAGTAGGTAGTGGAAGAGAATAGTCTCACCTGAAATAGTTAGGTAGGACTAGAAGTCTTGGCTGTCCTTCACACTGCTGCAAAGAGAAAGTCTCATCTCAAATGAGGTGGGTTAGAGGACAGCTTTTGTCCACATTTACCCCACAGTGTTTAGGGACTTATTTGAGTATTTCTATGCACTCTTTGCAGGAGGGGAAGGATGGGAGAACTCCAGAGGATAATCCTGGCTTTGTGGTATCTTTCAGGGAGTTTAGTCTAAGGCTAGAATTACTCCCTGGAGGGACCTCTCTTGTTTCAGTGACTTTTGAAGAAGTGTTCAATTAACTGGGTGTGCCTAACTTAGTTGGGTAAATCTAGGCCTAAACTATGGGATTTCCCTGTTGTTGAACTGGTGCAATTGTGCCATGCTGCGTTGTGGCTGCTGAACTCTTCCTGGTTTTACGAGTCCCTCTCAGAACCTTGGTGGTTGTGATGGAAGCCTCTGTGTCAGAGACCTTCTGGAGCTCCTGGCTCTCCTCAGTTCTCCCTGCCAATGGTGGTTTTTAGTTCTGAGTGGTTTTACACCCCAGGGAAAAGTGACAGGTCTCACCAAAACTCTTAGATTTCCAAATGAAAGGATGTAAGCACAAGAAGTATTAACAAAATCCTGCTCACCAGGGTTAAATCTCTCCTGCTGTCAAGGAATCTCTCTGAATAGCAGAACTTACCTGTGCTGTTCAACACAGCTGGAGACAACAGGGTAAATATTGCATAAGGATGAATTCCAATATGTTACACAGATCTTTTTAAAGGTACCTGTTGTATTAGTACTGTATTATTATTTAAACAAGAAGCTTTTCCTCTGGATACTGAAAGCAGCATAACAAAATTAAAATTTGTTTTGTTTTTTGGTTTTTTTTTTGTATGGTGTGTGCAACTTCCATCATGTTTCTGTATTTCAGGGCTGAAATATAATCATAAAAGTTAACACAGCTCTTCAGATTGTTCTTCTTTCTGTAAGCATGGCTTCATAATGGAGATTTAGTGGGCTGTAAACAGGATGTCATATGGTGCTCTCTGTCAAAAATTAATGATGGCAATGAAGATTAAATTATTCTTCCGTGAAAATACAGCACATATGCAGGGAGATGTTTGCAAGCAGGCTTAAAATAGTCCATTCCCTGAGGACAGCCTGGGAGTTTACTGGCTGCTCCCTGTTCCTTGTGAGAGTCTGGGTCTACCACAAAGAGGAGCTGTGTTTAATTCCTGCAAAACCCTGGGACACAAAGGGAGGCTTTTGTTTCTCTGCCTTCCAGGTGGAAGCTGTAGTCTGTGATGCCTGGATAATCTGATACTCAGCTACCTGCAGTGTGCTCCCAGCGCTCCAATTTGCACTGCTGGCCTCCATTTGCTGCCCTTCCTTGTCAGAGCTCAGAGCATTTCAGTCTGTGAGGATTCATTGTGAATCTGACTCTGCATGTTGAGGTGGGTGGAGAGAGTGGGAGAAGGGATTTTCCACAAATGGAATCCAAAAACCTGCAGCATATCTGTATGAAAAAGGCTTCCATTCCATCATCTGCTCCTGATTTTTTTTCCCCTAGATGCAGCACGAACATGTCAGTGGGAGAAGAAAATATTACATTTCCTGAGACAGGTTTGTCCTGATTCTGGCTAGCATGGATAGCTTGATGTGCCAAGCAAAGCTGTTTCCTGTGAGGCATGGTTTTCTGTAAATGCAGCTCACAGGAAGCCTGTGGGGCTGCTTTCTATTTCATTTGTTGGCAGTAGATGGCTGTCTGCCTCTGCAGAGCCTCAGACCAAGCCAGAGTATTCCCCAACCTGCCTGCTTCTACACTCCCTGAATCTGTTTTCCATATTACCACACAGTAAAGATGTAAATATTAAGCATAAGATTTCATGCCTTCCACAAGGGCACAGCTTTCTCAGTGAATTCATTCCTGGTACTGGGGAGAAAATTAGGAAACTACATCTTGGAGAGAAGACGTCATTGTGACCTTTCATTCCCTTGTGAAAAAACTACTACCAATATTTCAGCTCAATGATCTTTGTCTTCTCACAGCTTCAGCAGTTACTAGTTAGGATCCTGAAATGCATCAGGTTTGGGGATTTTTACATTTTTTAATGTTTTTGTTTTTTCTTAGCCTTGTGAGCTGCCTTGATATTTTTTTATTCCCACCATTTATATCCTGTGTGTCTTCTCATGTGAATCCCCTTGTGAGTAGATCTTTATAGCTGTATAATCCTTTGAGCCACCTAGCCCTGGGAAAACACATCTTTCCCCCTTGTTTTTGAAGCCTGTTGTCTGTGTTCACGTATGCTCAGAATTTATGAGCCAGTAAAAGTGAAAGAGGGGGAAATAAGGTGACTGCAGTACTGACTCCATCTCCTGGCACAGGGAACACAGTCCTTTGGGGAGGGAAGCAGCTCATTTCAAACAGGTACTGTGCTGGACCTTTGACACATATGGATGTGTAAACTGAGTCATACCCAACATTTCAACTCTCCCTTGAAGTTTCATCACTACAGCAAAGCAAAAATATATCGATATGTAAAAACCGACCAGTCCCATCTCTGCTCCTTCAACTGCTTACATATTTCATGGGGAAAATTTTTTACAGACTTAGTCTCTCAGTAAGCAGTGAATATTTTTTCTGTTGCTCAGGAACTAGCTGAACAACATAAATTATTCTCGTAAACCAAACAGCATGCAAGCGTGTCTTTCTGTTTTTACCTATTAGTTAGAGATTATCAGCACTGGCTCCTGTTTTGGGGCAGAGGTGACTTTTTCTTCCTCAGGCAAGGGAACCTGGCAGGGCTTCTCAGTTTTGCCTTTCAAATGGGGAGATGTGTGGTACTTTCAATGTTGCTGTTCTTCTATATGGGGAGTTGTGTCTTTAATGAGATTTTTTCTTCTCAGAAAAGTAGCAGATTTTACTTGATATGCTAAGACGTGATCCTTGGCTGTTCCAGTTGTTTTGGGGAAACCTGCTAGCTGGAATGTAACCACCTAGCAGGGATTGTCTAGAATACAGGATGAGAGCAGAATAACCCCCTGCCTCTGTGACCATTGCCCAATACACTGTGTACTTCTGTGCTATGTGATAGACAGCTACCTGCACCCATTTTCAATCTCCATCATATATACACTTTCAAATTTTCCTATTCTGGTCACTCTGTTGAGATCTCTGCCATGGTTCCAAACTCTGCATTTTGCACCTCTGGATTTAGCACAGCATGTTTTATTATATCCTGTGAGCTGTATAACCATTTCTGTGCCTGTGAATGCAGGTGAAGTCTAAACCACCTTCACAACAGAATCCCTTCAGCCCTGGCATGGATCAAGGATTTGCCACCTGCTCTGTATATCCAAGTTTTCAGCTGCTTTCATGGCCCAGAGATGAGTATCTGTGGGCCTGGGACAGAGACCAGACATGTAGGCGGCCTGTGGAGAGGGAATGCCAACATGCTCCAAATGGCAGAGTGAGGGGGAGATGTCTGCCATGAGTTACTGCAAGGCTGCCTTCAGATGGTGTTTGGTCTGCTGTGTGAAAGGAAAAGAGATGGTCAGAGCAGTCATTTGTAGATCACACCTGCTATCCAGGCCCTCTGTTTACAGCTGTGCTATTTCTAACTTCAAAACAAAGCTTGTGTAACTGGGGGAGGTTCTTTTGCTTTGAATTCCCTCCAATGTAGAGTGCTTGTCCAAGCATCCCTTTACCACAGCTGCCTATTTCTCAGTAGGATGGGCTGTTTGAATAATGTATTGGCACTTCTTGTAGAGCCTGTCACACGTATTAAATGCAGACAGTGACAACAATAGATACTGAACTGCATTTTCAGATAACTCATCTGTATTTCTTCATCCATCCTCTGAATTAACTTGGGTTGGGGAGTCTCACTCCAGAAGTCCCAGGAGTTGTCTTTAAGCCTCAAAGTAGAAGATCAGCTGAAGTTTTATAAGTACTACCTTGTTTTACTCCAGCTGCAAAACTGTTCAAGGAGCACAGTTTAAGGGGTGGTGTAGCTACTGCTCACACTGGCCCCAGGATGCAGGTGGTTACCCTGCCTCCTGGATTTGCCAGACTACTGAAGTCAGTTCTGAAATGTGATTAAATCAAACCCCATTTTATTTAATAAGTAATTTTCCTTCTAGCTTAAGTCAATTAAGCCGTTATTTCTACATTTTTAAAGAAATCCCGTTGGAATTTGACCAAGGAAAGCCAAATTCTGGTACTAGCCATACTAGAAGGTAAAGACTTTACCCCTAAGCAATGTGCAGCTGAGCTGAATCTAAAAATACTGTTTTGTACTCCTTGACTGAACAAGTATATGTAGTGTTTTCAAATAAACTATATTCTCCTCGGACATGGTTATCAGTGAAATAGAATCCTAACTACTACTTCAGATGTGACCTACCTTGAAGGGAGAGTGGCAGAAAATATGACATTTGTTGCTTGCAACATAACAACTGTGATTGCAACAGAAGCAGCTCTGGAAAGACTGCTGTCCTTCATGTACCAGGTGGAAAAACAGAGGTGAAAACAGTCAAGAGTGAATTACCACCACTAAATTTCTGTGGAAACAAATAAATAAATAAATATAGTCCTCTGTAAGGGTAGCAATGAACATAAATAGGGAAGAAAGTCTCACTGTAGGCAGTCTTCTCACATATGACAAGAACAACTCTTGAAATTATTGAAAGGTTGGATATATATTTGGGAAATTGTCAGCTATTATCTGTTTATTTCAAATAAGCCAAAAAATGGATGGTTATCTGAATAAAGGATCCAACTTTTGTCTTCTATTTCATCTTTCTAGCCATATGAGTAAGGCTTTCAACATCAGAGGCTATCTCAAGCCTATGAGAAAGTAGCTGAGAGGAGATATTTTCTTTCTTCATGACTTATCTCAGAGAAAAAGCCCATGAATAATTTCACAAGTTTCTGACACAGTGGACTGCAAATACCTACACAGTGGAAAACATCTCATTGCTGCTGTATATTTTCAATTTTTTTTTGAAGTTCTTCATTGAAGAAAAATCAAAATATGTTTTATCTCAATCCTGTCTCTTCCCCCCATTCACTGAAGGAATCTGTTTCTGGATACCTGTGTTCAATAAATTCAACTCTGTGTATTCAGTTGCAGTATAGAAAGGGACATCAGCTGTGACATCAGACTTAATAACCTCTATTTTTTGTATCTATGGTGGTCACAGAAAAGTACGAAGGGAGATAAATATATCTCTTCTCATCAGTACAGGCTATATTTGGAAGATCTCATGTGATGTAGATTGCCATTGTTTAATCAGTCCATAAAAAAACAAAAACCAACCAAAAAACCACAACACAACAAAAACAACCAAAGAAACCCCTTCCAAGTTCTCAACCCCTGAAACAATGATGGAAAATCATGGTGTCCCCTGTGTCTGTGGGTCAATGTGTCCTTCGGGAAATTAGAGGTACCTTTGTGCAGCATTTACAAGATTACTGTGGAACTAAATGAGGGCTCTCTTTCCCACTTGAGTTGCTCTTGAACCTCAATGAACCAGATGTAATCACCAGCTCTATGTGTAGGGCAGCAGAGGCTGTCAAAGAAACTAGGGAGTGTGTGCTGTTAAAACAGAAAATGGGTAGCAGAAAATGTCAAAGGGAAACAGACCATAAGAATGGCTGGTCTTGCTTGCTCCATTTCTCAGATTGTGCAGAAGAAATGAAAGGCGTGGGCTTTTTTTTTTTTTTTCCCACCAAGTTACTCACAAAAAGAGGCATCCCCTTGTAGTCTTTATTCTGGAGTAGGTGGGAAGCATGGGCGGTGTATTGTGTCCTATTTCTTTTCAATACTGCAGTTTCATTCACCCTCCCTACCCCTGGAAAAGCCTAGATAAAGTGTGATTGATTACCTGCTTGGATCTGCAGCAATTTATCTCATTCAAAATGCTAATTTGGACTTATTCATGCCCAGGTGAGAGAGTATCATTTTAAAGGCTTGTTTAAAATCTTCTGTCAGTTCCTAAGTTCTTTATTAGCATGGAGGGAGTGTATTAAATAAATTCGAGGTTTTCCCCTGAGCTTTGGAGTGTCACGCTGTGTCAGGCCCATGAGATACATCATGGGTGCTGTGACAAGGATGGTCATCTGAAACACAAGTTCATGCTTGTATGAGGCCCAGTGAGGACACGATGCTGCAGCTCACCACAGACCTTATCCAAACACCTTCTCCAGCCTTTGGAAATCCAAAGAACTCTGCGTCACCATTAGTCCTGAATTTGAATTTTTGTTGAAGTTCAACTCAAAGAAGAGCAAAGTGACAAAAAATCCCATGTCACTGGAGAAACAGCCATCACCTTAACAGGATGGCTTTGATTTATTTAAGAATCCCAAGTAAGATTTCTCTTTATTACTAAATCGTTTGTAATGAAAATAAGCCTGGAAAAGCTGGATCCATTACACATTTCTTAGTGTTTCTCTTCATTGGTTAAGATTTCAATTCCTGAGTTTTCAACAGTTCCTTCAAAAGGTGAGTCTAAATTTAGTCATATTCTGGACTGCATTTATGTTTGATAATTACATCAAGTCTAATAAATATTGTATGCAAACACCAAAGAGAATGTTAATTTCTAAAGTGACTAGAATTATCTTGGGGCTGTTAGGAAGGAGTTAAAATATTTTAAACATCTGAATTTGAAAAAAATTAATCCCATTCTCATGATGTGATTGCCAATCATTATAATAACATCCAGATTTTTTTTGACTGGAAAGCTCTTTATAGAGGAGGTCGGTACTGTTAGCCCTGGTTAAGCTGAGAAACCTGGGGTAGAGCAAAGGAACTGGCCCAGCATCACTCAACCAGTGATGGAAGTGACAAGAACAAAGTCCAGATCCCCTTCATCCCAACTCAGTGAACTTTACAGAGGCTATTAGACATCATTGTCCTCATTTTTTGAAGGGCAGAAACTGACCCTAAACAGACTGTAAAAGCATGGGACCTCTGTCCTAGCTGGCAAAACAGGATGTCTCACCTGGGGGATCACCTTCCCAGCTCAGACTCTGGGCATCCTTCCATTCTTTGTACTGTTATTCATCCTGATTTCTACATAGTCTGTTTTGTCATTTGTCAAAAAAAAAAAAAAAGAAAAAAGAAAAAAAGAGAAAAAAACTAGAAAGGGGAAAATACCCACAACCCTTGGTTTTCTTTTCTAAATTCCAACCAGACCATTATGCTGAGCTGAATATTTCTGAATTGAAGCAAGTCCAACTGCACTGGCCTTGCCATAGGCACACCCTAATTAACAGCAAAAATTTCCATATGTTCCACCCTTCACAAGCCATGACTGTTCTGTGACCCAAATGCTCTCATTTGTCTCGTGTAGGAGAGTTTTCACACTGGGGGCCACTTTGACTTGTGTCATTGCCTACATCTGCTTACCTTTCAGGTGGTTTTATCTTTTGCTGTCAAGCTTCTGTGGCTATTTTCAAAGGCATTTAGAAGCTGCTTTCAAAGGCTTGCTTACCAAGTATTTTTAACCCCACTGCCTGTTTCTTCTTGCTTCATCTCATAGTAAAGTTATGATGTTAAATTTGTGGCATGGCAATTATTTAGATGATGACAGACTGGCATCATAAAGAAGAATTATGGTTACTTCACTGAATAACCAAGCAGTAGTAACCCAGTTCTGGGTAGAGAAAGTTATTTTTAAGAAAACATTAATATCTTCAAAACAATGGGAGTAAAATAGTTAAAGTCAACTTGCTAGCTGCATGAACAAACCTTATTATCTCTCTCCTAGTGAGCAAAGCCTTCCACTGATGCACAGTAGATTTTTGAAAAACATGCAAATCCTGGAAACTCTCATAATGCTTATTTGCAGTTTACACTTATATATTTAGATTTTTTTAAAGAAATTACCGTGCAGGGATGGGTCTTGAAGCCTTTTGCTTTAGCTTTCCATTGCTGCTATTATAACTATTAGTGTTCTGTTGTATGTATGGGGAAAGAGGTGTTCATGGGACTTTTTGGTGTAATGAAATAATGAGGTTTTGCCTCCAACTATCCTGAACCACCTAAACAAAGAAAGTGAAGCTTGAGTGAGGCTGGAAATAAACTCTCCTGTGGTAGTTCTGTACTTGGAACTTCAAATGCAGGCAGTTAATGATACTTACTATTTGCTCAGGGGTTTTAGCCAGTTTCTCCTCCTTTTGACCACAGCACTGCATGCCTCACTAGTGTGGGAACAGGCTGGAACAGGTGTGGTCCTTCTCCCCCTCTCTTTCATGAAGACATTGTACATTGGGCAGCCTCTGAAATATCCAGGCTTGTGACAAGATATGGCCTGTACAATATCATAAATAAATAACCAACAGGAAAGAATAAGACCTGATAGTATTTTTTTTTTTTGTAAACATATGCAGTGAACAAATCACACCAAAGAAGAGGATTCTTGTAACTGGACTTCTACTGCAGAAATTCATCACTTCTATAGCCCTTGTGTTCCTGGCCAATAATAGCTGATCCTGCCTTGGAGAAAATTGCTATGATATATTTATCTCCCCTTCCAGGTTCTAGTGATAGCTGTGTCTTATGGCTTTTGTGGGATGGTAGTTTCCAACACTGCCTCGTGTATTTTTAGAGGGAGTTGGAAACACCGTGGACCTCCAAGCCAGGCTTCTCTTCTTTAAGGGGGTGTTTTGTCTGCACAAAGGATCTATCTCCACCTCAGCTGCAGAGCCATCAGGGGTTAATAGGGTATTTCATGGATCTCAAGGCAGCCCACTGCAACAGGAATGAATTCACTCTGATCCTGTTCATGTTAAACCCTATGCAAATACAACATTCAACATTTCTCTCCACCTGGCTCTGAACCACCTACCTTTATTTTTTGCTAACTCCCCAAAGCCCTAATTTGCAGTGCTGGTATGAAAAATCTGACAGGAACATATGACAGCTCTGGCCAATCTCTCCCCTTAGATGTAAGAAAGACAGTTAATAACCTTTTTAGAATGATGAGACAAAGAGCCTGTATATATCATCTCTATGTATTAATATGCTACATATGTGGCCTATCCACTGCATCTGTCTAGGGAAAACAGAGGTTTCTGATGTTGCTGTAGGCTGCTATTTTCACAGAGCAGCAGTAGAACGTGTTGGTGCCATCTTAGCCAGTTAGGTCAATCAGTCACCTGAAACATGTCAGTGCTCCAAACCATTCAGGCATCCCAGCTAACAGGAACACACCCTCTACCATCATTTGAATCTGGGTTTTATAAAGAGGATATAAAGAGATTCTTCATGTTGCAGATTCTCTTAATTTTCTATGTGTTTGGGGGAAAGCCCAAATTTTTAGTATTTAAAATAGTTACAAATTGCAGCTTTTTTCTTACAACTTTTATATTTATCACAGAAGTTTCCTAGGTATATTCTAAGGCATTTTAATGGACTGTATATTCAGTGACTTATCCTGAAAGACCTCTGTAAGGCTGCAGAGCTCTACTGGGGTTAGTCAGCATCAGCCAAAAGGAAAGCAGATTCTTGTGAATGCAGATCCAGAGGCATTTGGCAGTGGTCTCTCAATGTTAAAAATAAGGTAAGATGCCTGTATCTCAGCCTGCTTTTCGGGTAATACAACACTCAGAAACAACCTGGACACAGCAGAGGTTTAGCATCAGCCTCTGAACTGCTGCAACCGAGGCGGGACAGGATTGTGCTGGTGCTGTGCCCATCAAATTCCTTTGCCTTTCTTCCTTCCAAGGATCTGGCAAGAAGTGCAACAGAGTGAAAAAAAAAAAGTTGCGTTCAAGGATCACAAAGCCAAACTGCAAGTCAGATTTAAAAATATTAGCTTACAAATGAGAATGGAAACACTCCCCAAACAGTTCAAAATTTTTGGCAGCCTGGCTTGGCCCAGGGCTGTCGATACCTCGGACCAGCAGAAGTCAGTGGGAAGGGCTGTGTCTGTGCGTGCTCGCTGAGCAGCCCACAGCCCGCAGGTTTGCTGCAAACCCTCCCATGGGGCCATGGCATGCACATCAGATCCTGGGATCCACCGGTGAGGAGGGACAAAGCCGTGAGCAGTCTGTTATCTTGCCTAAATATCTGTGGCGCCAACAAACGCTGTATAATGATAACAGCTATTTGATTCCCCCAGTTTAATTGTGTCACCAGAACATCTTTATTACGCGGCTGCCTGGTTTCTGAGGGCGGTGCAACAAAATCCCTGGCACGGCCAGAGGCTCTGTATTTGTCAGCAATTTGCGAGGCTCGCCCACGGAGTGCTAGTTTTGGGAGGGTGTGAGAGAGAGAAGTGCCAGCCCGACAGCGTCTTCCTAAAGTGAGCACCGGGGTGCCCCAGCGAGCGCTGTGAGGCCGGAGAGAGGAGACAAAGGGAGGCAGGAACGCGTTTCCTCACCTCGGGAGCAGGGAAACGCTCGCCTGCCCACTGCCGCACGTGATGGAGGCAGGAGCAGAAGGGAGATTTTCAATCCAGCTCAGCTGTCTCCTCCCGGCGCTCGAGAGCGGTTGCCATGGATATCTGCTGATGGGAGCAGCGCCGCGGCTGCGGGACCTGTCTGGGGTGAAGGATGGAGTGGAGGATGCTCATGGGTGTGGGGGGCAACAGCAGGGATGTTTCCAGAGGCAGGGAAGCTGAAGCGATTTTGGAATGGGATGAGGCCTTCCCAAGAGTGTGGCATCCCCCCCTCCACGGCAGCACTGATGGGGTGACTCAGGCTACTGAGTCTTGGGATGAATTAGCAGTGCCCCAAGAGCTGAGAGGGTTATTTCTGAGCCATACCTTTGTTATTTCTCTGTGTGTGTGCGTGTGAATGTATGAAAAATTTGTCTTTGAAGCCCCTGGTTCTGCTGTCTTGCTGCAAGGCAGGTGCAGAGCTGGCAGTGTCCATAAAGCTGGCATTGGCAGGACTGTGTCTGCATGTGCAGTGCTGGACTGGAGGTTATGGAGTGTGGCTTTTTCCTCTCCGAAACAAAGAACCCAGTTGCAGAACTTTATTTTTGTGATCCTGGCTGCTGATTTCAACAGTGGTTTTGGGTAGATAGAAATGTTTCTTGTGTGAATGAAAATGCTGTGATTGTTTGAACCTGTGTATTTCTTGCTCTGCTGCTCATGTGCTGCAGTCCCAATCCTCTCCTGTTTTACTGTTGCTCAGAAATGGTAAATGCCCATGTGAAGAATAACAAACTGCAGTTATTCTTCTGTTTTGCTGAATTAGCAAGAATGAACTCAAGGTATGCTCTTCTGAAACACTATTTAATAATATGTGACTAATATTATTTTACAGCCCTGGTCCTTTCAAGCCCTGTACTCATTGGGTTGCCTGCTGCCACAGTAGTTTAATTCAAACCTCCCTGTTTGAGCTCTATCCCAGCATGAACCTATAAAAATAGGACGGAATTTGCCTGAAATATATGAAACACATAGATCTGAACTTGTAATCATGTCCTCCTCTAAGTCAGTCCTCATAAAGTGCTGTTAAGGGCTGTGCTTCCTGTGGGTAGAAACCAGCATGGGACACAGAGGTGAGGCCTGAGGAGGCAGTCCTGGCCTTAGCTGACTTGTGACTCATTTAGCTGTGATGTACTGGTGATAAACTAGTCTCACTGAGGACACAGGATGGATTTACTTTCATTAAATGAAAAGAAATACATACATCATTGGTTCTTTATACACTGTGCATGGAAGCACATCAATGAAAATTTATTCCTAGGGGTACGCTCATCTCTAGGCAATGTTCCTGATTCAAGATGCTCAGGAGCTAAGGAGTGATCCGGAGGACATGAATATGCTTAACCTTAGAAACATGAGTAATAGCCACATTCAAGTGTCATCAAAGTCAAGCTTTTGCAGGATCAAAGCTTTAAGGGTGCAGTCTTGTAGAAACACTCCACACATTCTGATTTGATGCACAGGAGCATTTGAAAATGGCAATATTTTATGGCTAAGGACATTTTATGATATAAAATACCAGGGCAGCTATTATGTAAAATACTGAAGGCAGCAGCTTCCCAGAGAATATTTTTGTGATGGCTTTCTACACAAGTGATTATGGGTACTGGTAGATTTTCACTTTGAGGAAGACTTTAAGCTAATAACAGAATGATTATGGAGTTAATGTGTACCTGCCTGCACCCTTGGTAAGTGCAACATGTGCCCTAAATGTCACAAGACAAATTAATCCCTGGTGTAATATTGTTAATGGGTAGGGTTGTGTGAATGATTAGTCCATTATGAATCACTGTAAATCCATTCTAGCAACTGGGAAGATTTTCTTGTTTAGAGGAATAAAAGGAGACAGAAATTGTGTTTCTAATCAGCTGTCATAGTCTAAGTAGTAAGGATAGTACTGAATCCTGATTTTCTGTATTTAATAGGAAAGGATTCTACACAAAGGCCAAGAAAAGGGAGATAATCCATCTGCTATGCTAATTTCCTAAAACTATGGACACCAAAGCTATCAACATTCAAACCCAGAAGTAACTAAAGCCAGATTTAACTGAATGTTAAGAGGGGGAAGCTGCATTTTTTGGAAGAGTGACATATGTATATTGATGTACAAAATTTAGGTAATTAAATTCAATCCAAATGGGAATGAATGCACAGCTAGCGTAATTACTCAAAAAAAACAAAACAAAAAAATAACCCAAACCAAAACAAGACAAAAAACCCCAAACCAAAACAAACAAAACCCAAACCAAACCAAAACAACAAAAAACACAAAAACCCCCAATCCCAAACAAACAAAAATTAACAAAACCCCATTGCAGCTATTAAAAATAAGGCATTTGGGGTAACACATAAAATTACAGGGATTTAAATGTAAAATATGAGTCCTTGGCAGGCAGAGTCCCAATACATCTTGTCAGCATAAGAGGGGGCCTGGCTTTGAGAAGAAATGGAGGTCCACAACTAGGACCTGCTGAATATTGGAACTCAGCTCATATGAGGAATTTCTTTCATGCACTATCATTGTACATGGAAAAGCAGATAAAAGATATGGGAAAATTGATTTATACTATTATTTACTAAAATAAGCTTATGATAATTTTGGAAAATGTCCTTAATCTGGTTCTCAGACACTCAGCTGCAGGAAAATGACATACTCATTGTGAGTTTTTACTTTCCTGTAACTTACTTCTCAAACTCATGTACAGACTCTTGTCCTGCTGCTTTGCTCATCACTGCATCATTGTTCTGCCCATCTTTGCCATACTCTAGCTCTTTGTTCTCTCCGTCTGCCTTTTGCAGTATTATTTCTTACTACCCACAGAACAACACAAAAAATGCTCTGCGGTGATTTAAGCATTTTACATAATTCTTAATCTGCAAGGAAATATAATATGAAGTGTGGAGAGAATGGACATAAAGCCATGCTAATCTCTTTGCCATTCTTCATCAGCTGAAGTGGGCATTCAACTCATAAGCAGTGCTGTCCTTTCTCAAGTGCAAGGACAAGCTAATGAGCCAAAGAAGCAAATCATTTAGGTCTTTTTTGCAGAAGCATAGCTTAAGAAGCGTAGCTTAAGAAGCATAACATTTCTTATCCAAGAGAAAAGACTTATCTAATTCAGAAATCAAAGGAGACAGAGGTAGTTGACAAGCAATTCTTAAGTCTACAGAAGTTACAGCACAATCACATAGGTGTTTCTTTATATTTTGATCAGATAATGTTGCAAGCTGTAGGGAGCAACTGCACAGAATGTCTCACTGTCTCCTCACAGTGCCTAGAGCACAGACTGTGGCAGTGCAGTGTCCTGCCATGCCCATAGAGCCAGCTTCTGGAGTAAAGGGAGTACTCAATCATTAGCTGCATGCTGAAACCACCGCGAGTGTCATCTTGGGTGATTTTTGCTATGAAGGTCAGTTGACTTCAGTCTGGACTCAGAGTACTGGGTCATTGCACTGGAGAAGTAATTCCTCTTGACCTTGATATAGAGGAAGAGTTTCCCTCTGCCATTGCAAAGGTGTGACATTGAAGGTGACAAAGCTGCAGACAAACAACAGTAGCTTTGTAATGGTTGGAAGTTCCCCCAAGGTTTTCCTCTGTTCTGGTTTCCATGATGAGGCTGGTTTTGAGAAGGTAAGTCTCATGTTTTGTTGGGGAAATGTGACTGCTACAAATTTTAAAGTAGACAATGTCAGCATGACATAATAGCAATAATTCTCTATTTTCTCATTGCATGTCATGGCAGACTGCAGCATGCTATGATGTAAATGTTGTAAACTGTGGTGTGTCTCTCTGCAAAGCCATGCAGCTACGTGTCTCAGAAAAACTACACAGGAGTCATTTCCTTATTAGAGAATTGCTCATGAAAGCTGTAGTTTTGATAAAATGAACACTCACATGCATAATTAAGCAGCTACATGGTGTTGTGTGTCACACCAATTTGATGATCAAGATGAAGTGCAATGATTTTCAAAAGTAATAAGGGAAATATAAACAGCAATAATATAACTATGTACAGCAGGAACAGCACTGAACTGACATTACTCTTTATTAGAACAAGGAAACATCTTTGCAGATCCACAAACAATATGATCTCAATAATTTCTGAACTTGGAAACAGATGTACAGTATATTCTCTCCAGCAGTATGATTTTTTTTTTTATTTCATCTGCCAGAGAATACAAACAATGAGAAAGTGGATGTGAGGGGAAAGAACCTAAGAAAATCCCTTATCTCCAAGAGTCTTGCCATGGCAGTATGTTTTAAAAAGCCACAGCAGTAGCCACTCAGTACTCTGAGACATTCTGCATTGAAATGCACCAAACTAAAAATTATTCCTCGTTCATCTTTAGGACAAGCTTTGTCATGAGCAATAAACCAGGACTCTAATTGCCAAGCCAAACTTGCAATTTGTTATGGGGCAGCTTTCCAGGACTTACTGTCAGTACCGAGCACTGTTAAATATCTGAGCCATGGTAGGAATGACCCATAGTAGCTTTAAACTGGTGAAGAATGACATGTCAAGGGCATGGATGGTATAGAGGTGTGTGTTACTTGTGTCACTGAAGTGACACAAGAGGTGGAGAAAGGGAGAAATACCAGTGAGATTAAAATACCAGGGAGAAATGCCAGTTTTCTTCTCAATATTGCATTAAAACAGGTCTGAGGTTGATCAGGAGAGATGCCCACCCACATTTTATTGACTTAGACTATTTCTATTTATTAGCACTCTCTAAGACAAGTCTAGCCTATCAAACATCATAATTCAGCATTTGATGGGCTCATCTAAGGCTACACTTCATTTCTAGCAACGCTTTTTTCTGAGCCTCCTTTCTGTTTTTTTTTTTTTCTTTTGTTTTTATATCATTTTGGTTTTAATATCTGTCAGAGAATTTTGAGGCAACTGAAAAACACTTGGAGCTTTGTGATTTTGTCCCACATTTTTCTTTGAATAATGAAGTCCTGTGTCCAAGGAATGGAGAGATGTGTAGAGCCATAAAAATGAAAACCTGATTACCTAGTATTTATAGCCTTTCATTCCTTTATATAATGGTGTGTTAAGCTTCTCTCCACTGCGTGTATCTGTGCCCCTGACAGGCACTTGGGAAAAACTTCTATTTGTTCCAACTTCTTGTTCTTCAGCTGTTACAAAGAGGACCATTCTCCTTCACTCCATTACCTTGAGGATGACACCCATGTAAGGAAATGTAAAATAATTCACACCAGAGATAAAAGAATGCCTCTTACCTCATCCGGTCTGTCATGCTAGCTAAGTATTTTCCCAATGCATTTCCAGTCTATTTGTATGCAGTAGGGACTTCAAATATGGTGTAAAACACACCACTCATTTTGGAACAATTATCCCCAACTATATAAAAATAATTCTCTCCCCAGATTTGAGGGTGGCCAGCTTTAACATAAACAGTCTCAGCAGCAGCACAATAGCAAGTATGACTGTTTTGTCAGACCTGCACCTGTAAAGGTACTTCTCATCTGTCTCTAAGACATATGGAGAGTGTTAATAATAACTAAGCAAGGGTTTTCTTCTACAAACTCCAAGCCAGCATCAGGAATCATACTTCAGAATCACATTATTACAGCAGTAGATGATCTATTGCCAACTACCTAAGTACAAAGAAAACTTGCCGCAGCTTGAAAGTGCCCACTAGAGACCAATGCTTCCCTGCAGCACTTCATCTTTTTTAAACAAGGGATAAATGCATTTCTTTAAGTCCTCGCTCAGGATTTTTCTTTTCAGATTTCTCCCAGTGGGGAGTGACTCCTGCTAAAAAATTATCTGGGGATTCAGGTCCCAGAACAGAACAGAATCTGAGATGTGGTGAAGGTTGCAGACAGCCCTGCAGGGGTTCTGGTGCATCCAAACTGTAGCTCATGCTCCTTCTGGTCCCTACACGGGGTAGCAGAACAAAGAGACACTAGCTACTGCTGATATTGCTTCAGAGCCAGTGATGCACAGGAAGCATGTGCCTGAAAGAGAATCTGCAATGCTTTTTCGAGCTTTAATCAGGATAAACAGATGAAAATTTGTGGGGAAGGGGGAACAACTTGAGAGAAAAAAAATATTAAAAATGGGTTGAGCAATTAGGAAATTTTTGTTCCAGATATTTAGGCTTTGTGATGAACTAAAGGAACTAATTCATAGAACAGTTCTTTTCAACAGCAAAAGGCTATCTTAAAAACATGCACATATTAATAATTTCAAGTCATAGAGGACAATCTAGTGCTCATAAATACACCACTTTCCAGGAAAAAAAATGAAGAAAATCAGAGAAAAATCCTCAATTATGAATACTCAGCCATGCTGCACAAAGATTTCTGACCCCATAATTTCAAAATCACATCTGGTGGTGCAATGAAGAGAGCCCTGGAAGACAAAGTTCCTCCCTGCCTCCCTCCCTCTCTCTCTCCCATCCCCACCTGCTCCCCTCTGGGCTGCTCATGTCCTTGTCCTTCCACTGGGGCTGTGTGGTGTAGATCTTGTGGCATGCCAGTTCAGGGAGTTAATCTGGCAGCAGAGTAACTACTAAAATAACAAGAGGAATATTTTCCTGCTGGTTTAGCTCCATGTGCCTAGAGATATGCCAGCCCAGGGAAGAAGGATGGACTGTGTGCCTTGGATGGGAGAGCCAGAACTGGCTGTGCAGCAGCCACCTGGGCTAGCTCTGCTCTATCCCAGAATCACACTGTGAATTTAGTCTGGATCAGGGTGCAGAAGCTTTTTTAAAAGTCTTCGAGGCCTAAGGTCCAGCTAGAAATGTGGTTTTACTCACCTTTGCAGAAGTGAGAAATCAGAGCTGATGCTAAATATAGGCAAAATAAAGGGCACAGGGGAGAATAGCAATACACTTTTAGCTTCCTGAACTAAGATGTGTGAGAGCATATTGTACTGCTCTGTGAATTCATGTAACGTTTGGGGGTTCCCTGACTATTATAACATGAGGTAGGTATAATTCATCATGTCCTATGGCCCAAAATATGCTTTTACTTTGAGAAGCAGTAGTATAAATAGCACTGGGGTGACCTAGGATTTTTTCTCACTAGGTTTCAAGTTTCATTTCAAAACAAATGTTTGTTTGGTTTTCCCAGTTGTCAGGATCTCAGCTGAGATTCAAAAGATAACTGTACTTATTTGCATATCAGAACTGATCTTTTTCCTTCAAAGGTATGACAAACTAATTTTTACACCAGTGACATTTGTCCAACCTGATTCTCCTAGGTAAAGACAAAATGCAGGTATTACATCAATATTTTTCCAAACACTTTGTAAATTAGGCTACAGAGGATACTAAGGAATGAAGACATGATGCATGTTATTTCACAGGAACACAGCAGACAAGCAGAAGGGGTCCTAACTTGTATCCTAACTTTGTACTGTCTCAACTAGACAATATTATCAAATGTTATTTTTTGGGAAAAAAAGATTTTTTTAATAACAAATAGAATGCATGTTTATATCTTTCTTCTGCTGATAAATTCTGTAGAGAGAAAAAAACCCAACAGTTTTCACAGAAGGAAAAAGTTGTTACTACAGAGTCATCAGATTTACTAGCAACACTTTATTTACTATAACACCTTTTCAAATGGAGCCCAGCTTCATCAGAGTAAAAATAAAATAAAAAATGAAACTCTAGAAGATACATTTAGTAGTTCTTGCTCTCTTCATGTTCTAGTTGGTATCTGCCAGCCCTGTTTCATCTAATTAAAAAAATCTAACAGTGTTCATCTAAGAATTTCTGATACTTCATATTGATTTTGAAACAGTTTTGTTTAAGTGATGCAATCCTTTTGAATGAATTGCTGAACAACCTGAGAATAATCACTTTTACTGTTTCTTGAAGGGAAAAAATGACCCATCTCCTTTCATTTTTTCATGTCCTCTTTGTTCCCCTCCCTTCTGTTAAATGTATGTCCCCAAGCATATTTTTAAAAAAACCATATTTTTGGCAAGAATTTTAAAAGCTGTTGCTAGCAGTTCTGGCATTAAGTTATAATTTCAAAGGCTTCTCTGGCTGCCAGTCAGGGACCGAACAAGGAGTCAAAGCAGCTGCCACTCCTGGGCTGTGTCTCTCCTGCCTGTGTGACAGAGCAGGAGGTACTGGCCTGTCCTGCCACACCTTGGGCAGAGCCCAGCTCCAGCCCAGGAGCTGTGCTGTGGGCAGAGCACCCTGCTGAATGTCCCCAGCCACCTGCAGGGCTTTGGGGTCCCAGCCAGTGCTTCTGTGGGTCCGTGCTGCATTGCACAGTACAGCTGTACAAGTCAATTCATTAGTACACTGAGGAAAAGGGGATCCTGAGACTGGCTGCACCTATGCTGCTTTCTAAGAGACCAGGGCCGTGCAGAGAGCTAAGGCCTGGTTTGTTTTTTTTTCCTTTTTTATTCTCTGTCTGACTTTGCACTGAGGAAAAGGGGATCCTGAGACTGGCTGCACCTATGCTGCTTTCTAAGAGACCAGGGCCATGAAGAGAGCTAAGGCCTGCTTTGGTTTTTTTAATCTTTTTTATTCTCTGTCTGAGAATAAAACACCACTGGGCAGGTGCTGTTGGTCCTGTTCAAGCTAATGCAAAGATCTTCATTTTCTCATGTGAGCACAGGATATTATTACAGGAAAATCTAAACTGGCCTTGGACCTCTGCTTTAAATACACTGCAGATGTAGCTTCTGAGACAAAATAAAAGTCAGTTACTGTGACCTAAACCTAATTGCCCTGGAGGAAAATTGGCAAAAATGATTACTAGAAAGTTGTGCTAAAGAGTGCAGGCTTATAACCTATGCTAAACATTGGGTATCTCCTAATGTAGTGTAGATCCATTGTGGTGTAAAAGGAGATAATATTGGTCTATCAAAAGGCATAACCTACTAGGAAGAATTTGACTAATGAAAAAATTGATTTTCTGCCTTAAAATTCAGTCTTAGAATAGGAGGAATATTGTTCTGCTGTGTATTTCATGGAGACATATTCTAGGTTAGGCACATTTGCCACAACAATTTTGCTCTATAAAATCCTGTGATCAGCTGCAGCTTTAAGATTATTCACAGCAAACAGAGGAAAATGACAGTGCAGACTTTTGTTTTGAGGTACTAGGAAGAAAAGCCTTAGGAAAATACAGTCATTATAATGGTGATACTAAGGATTAGTTCACTTCAACTGAAAATCTATTACACAAATAATATTCAAAGGCCTTTTGAAATATGGTCTTCTTTTCCTTTCCTATTCCTACAGTGTTTCCAATATTAGGCTTTCTGTTATCTTATTACACCATGCTTAAAACTTTATCAACCTACTGTGTAAGCCAAAAAGATAATCAGATATGCTTGCATAAAGAGAATTATACCAAATAAATTTTTCTGTACAAAACATTTAATAAGCAGACCTTTTTATTATTTCAAGATAGTTTGGATTGAAAGAAGTCCTAAACCCATATTTTAATGTATGTAGTGTGCATGCAGATATGATACATATGAATTTATGAAATTATATGTAAATTGCCTCTTCCTTTTGTTCTCTGTTATCTCCAAACTTTTGTTTGGAGATTAAGCCTAGGCCCCCAATATTAAGCCTAGGCCGCTAAAACTGAAATAAAAGAGGTATAGATTTAGGCACACAAATTGTGAACCTAAAGATACCTATGCTGTAGAACTCTTCACTGCTTCACCTCACTTTAGACAGTGCCAATATATTTGTCTTTATGACTGACTAGTGCCATGTGTCATTCAGGGAGTAGCAGAATGCACTTCCAGGTTTACCAGTCTCAGCTTTACACCACTCATGAACTCCTCACCAGTGGCTCTTTCTCCAGACTTCTGAGTACCTTCAGTCTGTAATAGGCCATACAACTAAAACAAAACAAGTGGATACTCTGCAAGTATATTTCACTCACCCATCTAAATACAGGCATACATTCTATAGGCTGGGCAAAATTCAGCTTGTGATCAGCAGTTGATTTCTATTTACACTCTCTATAAAGCTAAAATAGGAGGTTTATCCCAACTGAAAAGATAATTACTCAGACCTCCCATGGACTGTAGGGAGCTACAGCAGTGCTGCCTAAAAGAAAGCTCTGCAAATACAGAACTGTTTTGCAGAAAACCAAACAGTAAAATGTCACTAAAATGATTTAAATTACTGAAATTAGGAACCTGAAAGTTAGCTATTTTTTTATATTTGATTCCTCTCCATTACAAAGCTGTCTGCAAGTAGGGGCTGTCCATAAAATGTGGGCAATGTACTTAGGTGTACTTCAGCTTTTATGGTTTCTCTCTGCTTGCTTCATGCTTGGGGCAGGGGATTATTAACAGACAGGTATTATTAGTGTGATTTGGGGTTGTATGAGCTCAAGCCAATGTTACAGGTGAGGAATGGTATAACAAGTTATTTATCTGAGATGGTCAAAGTCAAAGCTGGTACTGTGGCCCTTGGTCATTCCGGTTCAACTTTATATTGATGTAAATCAGAAGAAACTTTGCTAGTGCCAAAAAACCTGTGCTGGCATAAAGTGCACTGAGATCAGACCTGGGCCTCGTGGGACTGGGGTGGTGGCAAGTGCTTTTGACAGATTATTTAATATGTTGCCCAAATCATCTGAGATACATATTGACAATTGAACTAGCTGAATCTGGATGTGGGAAGGAAACTTCACAGATTTCAGCTTTGTTTGCGTGGGTTGAAAGCGATTCTCCAGGGTGCATCCACCTCTTGTAACTGCTCAGCTGTAAGTCTGAATGAAGGCTGCAGAAACAAAAAGCTGCCTATGTAGACTAAACCACTTGGCTCCATGCCCTCCTCAGTGTTTACCCAGGCTGCAGTCTGTTTTAGCAAAAGAAATCAAAGAATAAATATGCTCTAAGGTCTAAAGATTCTCTCAACTATGTAAAATCCAACGTAGGGGCTGGGAAGGGCAGCTGCTTGTTTGCATTCCTGGCATCCACGGCTAAGGACTGGAAGAAACTGTAAGAAATGTTGGTTTTGAGATGCATGAATTTTTAAAGGAAAACCACAGTTAACAGAACTTTTTTTTCTTCATTTTTGCACTTTCTGTGCTCTTTAAACACATATTTGAGATGCCCTCATACCCAACATTCCTTATGCAGCATGTGTGTTTGTTTTTGTTGCTATGCCACGTCTCCAGGCACTTTTTCAAGGTTAAACTCTGCAAGGCTGTATCTTCCTTTGGCCCAGGGTTTTCATCTCTCAGACACACTTGACTCGCCCTGGTGACTTAACTTGGGTGTTGCTCTCTCAATTACCCAGTTGATGAAGGCTATTGCTCTCTTCCTCCTTTCTCCAAATTGGAAAAGAAAAGAAAAGAAATACAAAGGTTTCCTTCCAGTAAAATATATCTGTAGCACTTTATACCATGGAAATTTTTCTTTTCAGATTTGCAATGCTTCTGAGCCCATCTGGGCTGTAAACACCAACACTCAGAGACCATTTGTGTTGACTAGAGGAAGTCTGGTCAGGAGAACTGAGCTCAGAACTGGAAGTATGAATTGCTAAACTTTCTCCATCTCTGCCTGTAATGATTTATAGGCATATTTTGTCCTAACAGAACTTCCTAATATTTATAGTATCTTACTAATGATTATCATATCTTCCAGCATTCAGATGGGTAGAAGACAATGGTGCACAGCTCATTTTTTTTGACTGGTCCCCAGTTAGATTAACAGAAAGAAATGGAAAGATGCCTTTTGTCTGTGTTGGCCAAAGAGAGCCTGTGCCACACTTACACCAGTGGTTTTTCTCCAGCAGCTGGTCAACATCACAAAGCACAAATATCCCTGTATGCCTCAGTAGGCCAACGAGATGGAAATTCCCATTCTCTTCTACTTTAGCAGAACTTGAGAGCCTCTGGTTTTGTATTAAGAAAATATCAGCCTCATTTTCCATACTGAGGTGCTGTTGAGATTTGATGAAAATTTCAGAGCAAAACTGAGCTTTTGTTTTCCCTGACATTTGGTGTCGTCAGCACCCAACCCTATACAGGCTTTCTCTAGTAGGAAGGCCAAGAAGATGAAATCCCAGCTTACTTGAAGTTAATGGCAGAGCAATCATGGACTTTAACAGGGCCATAATTTCAGCACCTAACACCATAAAGCAGCCTTTGGTACAACTGATTTCCTGAATTGCATTTGTTGAATATATGGTTTATTCTAAGGTGTCTCAGTGTTTTTTGTTCAGAAAGTACCCACAGTGGCTTCTGGCCTCTTTTTCTTTTCCTCTGTAACAACAATTATATAATTTAACACATTAATTTAAGGGTTTACTTTAATAAAGGATAATAATTTTCTAAACTCACAATGGCACAAAATCACCACCATTAAGGTTCCACAGGATTCTCCATGCATTAGCAAATATAATTTTGCAATCAGAAATCCTCTCATGCCCCAAAAGCAGGATACAGGACTGTCTTTTTCAGTAGAAATATGTTTTATACTCAAGCAGTTGAGTCCAAAAAAAGCTAAAAATCCTTACTAACTGCTCCATATATCAGGACCAATCCTGAAACTGAGCCTTTATTTTGAAGCTTTGTTGAACTGGAATTGAATCAGGACAAGTTCAACTGCCCACAAATGAGAACTCAGAATCTTTTGCTAGTATCAGTTCATGAAAATGTGATAGATGTCTCATCTCAATGGAGATGAGAAAATTAAAACTTCTTTAGAATAAGAGCATATTATGCCATTTTTGCATGAAGCAAGTGGGAAGGATGGCACAGGCTGACAAGCAGCATGGGCAAAACTGGCTTGGCAGTGGTGTGAGGTGCATGTATGAGGTGACTGAGACAAAGCTGTGCCTAAATGAATTTCCAAACTACACTTGTGTCCCTCCAGATCCTGCCCCTTAGCTGAGAACTAAGAACTTGTTCTCCAATAACACTGCCTTTATTAGCAGTCTCACAATGCAATATATTTGGCATTTTAGTGAATAATTACATACCACAACATGCAACATTGCACATTGCCATGTGTGATGCTTCATATTACATAGGAGTCAGTTATCCTGTGTAGTGTATAATTCATCCAAGTATCAAAGATACTTGATTAAGCACATATAGTTTCCATGTGAAATCTAAACTCGTCTAATACAAATCAGTAGTAGAATCAGCACAGCACATTCAGCAGAAAATGGGTTTGAAAAACAAGGTTAATAAAATTTTTACCTGTAAATCACCCAGAGTAAAACAAATAATGTTGTTTAACTCTATGCAGTCAAGGAAAGAATCAGCAAATGAAAGGAGTAATCTGAAAATCAATTAGCATCTTGTCTGAAAGCACTAATAGATTAAACACACATTTTTTTTCTGAATCACAAAAACACATTACAGAGAAACATCTCACCTGATGTCCACAAAGCTGTCTAGACATGAAATGCAACATTGCTGCTAGTAAATATATATATGCCTTAATCAAACTACTGCAGGTAGAAACCCACAATTTTATATGAAAACATCAAATAAAATTACAGTACAGTTTATCAACAGACATTCACTGTGTATCTCTGATTATATTTTTTGTGGGTTTATTCTGCTGAGCTGAATCCCACTAATAGTATTCAGGGAAATATCTATTTGCTTGATTTGTGAGAGGAGTTATTTTTATTCACAATTCAACTTCCCAAGTGCAGATGAAGCTCTATTCAATGAAACCTATTAAAAGCACAGAAAGAGACCTCTTCCCTGCCTGGTGGCACATTCTGGCTCTGTCTCACCCACAGGGTGTTGTACAACACAGGCACGTACAGACAGGGTAGCGTGGGCCCATGGGTTTGGTGGCTTTTTTGTTCTAGGACAAGGTTTTATAGACTTGAGCTTTCAACTGCAGACCAGCTTTCTAGAAAGCAGGCTGGACACAAACTGTGCTCTAAGTCAAGCTGCACAAGGTTTCATGTGGCCAGTTTAGAAGGTGGTGCCAGATCTAAAGTGGCAGGTTGGTTTATCTGTCTTGTTGGTAGGCTCTTAGGAGAGGACATATGTTTGTTAGACCTCTGGCTGAGCTACACACAATAGTCTCTGGAAGATATGATGCCATTATTCTTAAAAGAACCAAATAAAATGAAAGTAACTGAACTGCAGTTTATTTGGTTTCTCCTGGTCTCATTCCAGGGTGTGCAAAACAGGATAAAAAAAGGAGGCATTTGCAGAGAGCTCATGGCCCACCCTTAGCTCTGGCAACCACCCAAGCATGTTCACAGGACTAATGGGTAGAAATTGTGTTTCCTTAATGAAGAACTCAGGTGGCCAAGGTGACATTTGCATGGATGGCCCTTAAAACCATCCCTGCACTTGTACGTCAAGCCTAGCCTTGGTCACAGCCAACCCTTGACTTGAAGGCACGTGGCTGCCCTGAGCAGAGGTGGCACATCCAGCTCTTGAAAGAGCCCTGGTTCAGGCTGCTGGAGTGCGAGATGTTTATAGCCTGGGGGGGATTTATGACGATGTGTTTGTAATTTATGAGGTTTTTCCCCTTCTTTTCCTCTCCCTCTCTTCACCTCTCCCACCCTCCCACCTTCTGTCACTGGCTACATTTTTAAATCATTGATGTGATTCTCAGTCATTCTTGTTCCAGGATATAAATCACTCACCTACCAACAGCTATTCACATGGCTGCAGCAAAATGCTTTCTGTGTGGTAATTTGAAAGGCAATGAGGGAAAAGTGGTACAGATCAGTAATGTAGGATTTTTGGGGTGTTTACCACAGAAAATGGAATGAAGGATATTCTTTGAGGATAAAACATCTGCTACAGCCCATTACAAATAGAGGAACAGGGATTTAATGGTGAGTCTGGCACGTGGCACTGTTATTGTCCTAACTAAATAAAGAATATGTGTTTACAAGGAATACATTAATGCTTAATGAGGCATGGATGGCACCATAAAATATCAGTTGTTTCATGTATTTATGAGGTGAACAGTGACTTTGCTACATTTTGTAAGAAAGTCTGTCTTGCATTAAAAACCTCATGATGAGGAATTTTATAGCCTTAAACACCAAGGACATTGAAAAAGACACAGATAGATGCTGCAGAGTCTATAAGAAAATACGTTGTCTGAAAAAATATTCTTATTGCCGTGCTGTGCTTTAGAATCCTTATTTTTCCCGTGTGGGTCTGAGGTGAGCAGACATAAACTTGGCTTTCCCAGGAGAATGTAGCAAAGCAGCAGCACTCTCCCCTACACTGCAGCACTCTCCCCTTTCTGCCTCTGAACCCTGCAGTTTGTCCCCTGGCAACTCAAGTGTGACACCTCTACTGCCACCACCACTGCCCTGGTTAAAATCAAGCCAAATCTTCCTGGTTCCCTTCCACGAGAGGTGGGCCCTGAGATGCCTCTTTGGAGCACTACAGGAAAGAGTAGTGTGGGTTTATGGGATGCTTTTAGAAGAAATAACCTACATTTAGAATACCTATGTTAAGGTTATTTCTTCTTTTACAGTGTAATATTTTTTAGTTTTAAAAAGCGCTAAGGGGAAAGTTTTCTTACTTGAGACATCTCTTAAATAGTCTATAAGGGAGCAACAGATTACATCTCTATGTGACCTGCAAAGAGAAGACCTTTTTGAAACTACTTTTATTTTTTCTGGTATTGGAGGTGCAGGACTGTGGAGGTGATAACAGTGGAAGATAGGTTTTGAAAAGAATAATTTTGGCAGCTTTATGCTGTGAAACCTCACAGCTTTTTGCTTCCACAACATTCTAGCAGTGGAGTGCCATGCATTTGTTTGGGTTTTTTTTTTAGGCTGGAAGTAAAGTTTATTATTGCAACCCTTTTCTTACTCTAAGAAATGGGTCCCCTAAGCTGGCATGGCATGTAGTTTCTAGAATACTGTTGAATAAGGGATACAAAATATTTCACTTGACACTTCATATTGCCCTGATTGCCAGCTTGAAAATTGCAACAGCAGTGACAAAAGCTGAAAGACCCGTTCTGCTGGCCTGATTCATAGGAAAACAATATATTTTTGTTCAAGCTGTCACAGCAAAATCCCCTTGAAATGTTACTCAACATGACTGGATTGCAGAGTCAGGTCCTCTTTGAATAAAAGTCTTTAACTTTCAGAAGAACTCAAGGAGTATGGTTTCATCATTTTAGGAAAAAAAAAAAAAAGAAGAAGATGCCAATGGAGAAAAGATTAATTTTCTCATCTCTTGTTGAATCCTTGAAGACTTTTATATGATTCAGTATGTTTTATGAGCTGTGTTTCCAGGGATGCTGGCAGAAAACAGGGTAATCACTCTTTCACCATCATGTCAGCCTTATTTTAACTGGCCTCCACTGACTTTTGGGAAAATGAGGAGCAATTGGAGCCATCAACCAGCTCAGTTTGTGCATACCTCTCTCTGGTACCTGACCTCACCAGTCCACCTGCTTTATCGACTTTACAGCACACATGGGCCCCATCAAATTATTCTGGGAGGTAGGAGCAGGGAAAAGCATGGAATAACTTTGTCCTTTGAGTGGAGGAGGCAGGAGTCCTCCTGGCAGCTCAGCCAGCAGAACTAGCCATTTTCAAATCTGAAACTTGCTGTGTTTTCTGCTGGTGGCTGTCTGAAATGTAAGCTGGCAGTAAAACCCTGCCCTTCCCCTCCACCTGTCCTATACCTGTTTCATTTTATATGTTTTTATAGGATGGTGAGATGAAATATATGATGATTTTTTAGGTTGTCCACGCCAGTATCTGCTGTTCATCTCACCCCAAAAGAATGCTTCGTACATATTCTCTGTGCATATATTGTATCCTGTGTTCTCTGAAAGGGATGCAGGTGCACAATTATAAATATCCAGTACCCTCCTAAATGCCTTATGCAGTCAAGCTGTCCCTGAGTGAATTGACAGAAAGGAGCTTAAAAGAGCTCACTTTCTCTTTTCCATTCCCTTCCACAGTAATTCCTGGGTTATCCTTCCCTCTGTGTTCCGACACTTGACATAAAAATAATTTTATCATTGATCAACCAAATACAAATTCTGAGTCTTAAATGCTGCTGTTTGGGTCAGCCTGGAAATCTCTCGTCCTGCCTCTAATCATGACCTGTGACAGATGCTAGAGGAAAGGGTGACAGGATAAGGATGTGAACAGAGTGACCTTGAATTTGCTGTACTCTTCAGCTCACAGAAATCAGCTGCTTTGGGGCTTTGGAGATGTGAGTTGCATGCAGATGATTATTCAGAGGTGTCACCTATCTGATGCACACTCAGTCAATCACTTTCTAAACCCTTTTTCCTGTGGTGTCTCTTTCCACAGGCTGTCAGTGAATGCCAGGATGCTACTCTATGCTGTATAAGAAAGTGTTTCCTTCTGCTTGCTTTCATGCTCTGGATAAATTCACTGGGACCTCTTTAGCTCTTATTTTATGAGAAATGATAAGTCTCATGGCTTATTTAATCTGTTCCATAGTACTTAGGATTTTAGCATTTGTCATATGCTTCACACAGTCTACTGGGATGAGCCTTTATATGGGAGCTGCTTCATTCTCTGATGATCCATATTGCCCCTCTCCCCACCTTTCATAGCTCTGTTAGACTGCTTTGGAAATGGGGTGACAAGAGTGATTGCACTATAAAATTACACAGTGACATAATGACTTTTTTTTGTTCTCTTCTCTTTTTGGCTGCTGTGGAATGTTGCAATGCAAACTATGAATCTGAGCAGACTTGCTTAGTACCAGATATCCAGGTTTCAGTGACTTAAATTTTCTGGTAACCATTTAAATGATGCTAGCTTTTCCATACAGAAGATAAACTGATTTTTTTTTAAATTTTTTTTTTTTTTTTGTTCTTTAGCTTATACCTAAAATATAGCGCTGAGAAAAGGAAGACATTAAAATGCTTAGGTATGTTCTAATTGTGATTCTTAGTTTTCTGATGTGATGGAGCTCAAATTTGCAGCCTGAATGAGTTGTACTGTGTTGAATTCAATATCTTCAACTGTCCCAGAACTAAATATGACTCATTCCAGACCCCAGGAAAGCGTAATTATATGGAATAAAGCCCGCATTTGAAGGGGGAGGTGGAAAACTTGTTCTTAAACCATTTGTTGAAAGCTGAGTAGAGTTTGAAACATTAAGAGGTGCTCCCAAGGAAGATGGATTAGTGACCAGAATTCAAGAAAAGCAGTCAGATGTGAATAATAAATTGCATTTCTTCAAGGTTCTGTGGTTTTTCACATGGGCACTTACATGCTACAGTATAAAGCTATATATATGAGGTATAGTTTCCAGACTTTTTTTGCTTCACTTTTTGTATCTGTCTCACAGGCAGAATGAATGTGACGTGTTTTGTCCAGCTGAGCCCATCCATGGAGCGCAGCACAGCTCCCAGTGTCACGGACAGTTTGTAGGGCAGTATTTACAGCCAATGCACAAAATATCAATGCCACAGCCATCGACCTGACGGGGCCCGTGAGCACGAGGGCTGAGCCAGCAGCCACTGCCCGTGACATCAGACTCTGCTCTGCCTGTCAGTCTGGCAGAACAAGCTTTTGCTTTTCCATTGTTCACTGTCAGCAGAAAAGTCACACGACACTGCTGCCTGCAGGCTGGCGTGGGACCAGGAGCCAGGGACCATAATCTCTGTGCCTGTGAGTAATAAGGTGTGTGCCTGTGCACTGGCAAGGATCACATTCACAAAAATACAAAAATATGTATTTACTTCCTTTTCCATGCCATCAGGGATTAAGGAGAACTCTTGCTGACTGCATGAGATCCAGCTGTTTCAGATGGCTGGGTTCTGGGCTCTTGCTGCTTAGAAGGAGTGTAAAGCAGCAGGTCTGCACCTGGGATGTCTGCTTTTGAGATCTAGAGATAAGACACCAGTCCCAAACCCAGAGAGTTTGAAAATACACAGGATTTGAAAATTGGATGTAATGTAACAGCAATTCAGACAAATTGAAAAAATATTTTAAAAATATTTTTTCCTGTGGAAATTATTGGCATTTCCAATAAACAATTATGATTGTTTATTTTAATAATTTTAAATTATTTTAATGGAAATGTATGCTTCCCCATGGAAAACATGGTAATTTCTTTTAAAGAATTCTCTGTGCTTGAAATTTTTTAAGGTTTTGGTTAGAGAAAAGTATTTTTAAAAAGGTCTTTCAAAAAAAGTTGAAAACAATCCAACAATCTGTCCAATTTTCTGACCAGTTTTACTCCATGAAATTGTAGAGCACTGATGGGCCCTTTGAGAACACCCCACATATTTCTCCTGTTTGCTTCTATGTAGGATTAGAACTATTTTCTTTGACATTATGTGAACTCTTTCCTTGTAGCAGCTGCTGTTTCTTTATGCATCCTTGAAGTGAATTAAGACTAACGGAGTGAAAATTTTTGAGTGAAAATTTGTTTGCAAATATAGAATGGCTAGAAAAAAGTAAAAATTTAATAGATTTGGTGCACATTGGATCAACATACTAAAAATACACCATTGCTCTTTGTAAGATTTTGATATTTCACATAAACTATCCTAATATTTTGGCTGTTCTGTTTCTGTTTCCCTTACCTCTAGACAGGACTAAAGTATGTCAGAAAAAAAGTTGTAAAGATGACAATAACGGATGAAGCATTGATAAAGAAAGAGAACTCATTTAGTTTTTCCAGTTTCTTTACTGAATATTTATGTCTCTCTTCCCAAGTACCATGAAATGTTAATAATGCCAAAAGTCTTGCTGTGATAACTTGGTTTGACATCGCTCTATATTTTGGCCCTGGTGTGATCTGAAGCTATGAACTCATAGATGAGAAAAATCCAGAGGTGGAGTGCATGTGGAGATAACATCTGTTTGCCACCAATGTGTCTTTTAAAGGGTAATCCCTTATGCGTGGAGCTGAGTGGGGCTGCATTTCACGACATCCCTTACTGTGATTGCTGATCATGTAGACATACCTCAAGGTAACTTTAAATGTCTCATTTGGGTAGGGTTACCAGCAAAGCACAAGAAATTTGGTTTTCAGTACAGCCTGAACCACCAGAATGTTTTTTTCAGTGGCTGGGTACATTTTGCTATCAGACAGAACCAGTTTAAAAGAAGGTTGTGTGTTTAAAATAATGTCTGTGTGTATTTCAGTTATGGTTTTGACCACTGCAATTGAGCATCCTGACTAGCACAAAAGTCCACTAAAAACTCTGTAAACATAAAAATTGTCTTTATATATGCTCTTATAGAGATATTATGTAACAATGTTGATGTCCAATATGCCACTTTTACTGCCTGCTTCCCTTCAATACGTTAAAGACCTGATTCTTCATTCCTTTGTACCACTTAGTGGAGTTGGTCATTATACATCTCTGCCTACAGGCAAAATTTGAGAAAGAGGCATCAGCACTTTTGTCAGGTGGCTACATAGGGTGTCCCAGGATGTCATCCTTTTCTAAATGGTCTTTTCCAACTGATGTCACAAGAAAGCAAAATATCTGTGAAGGAACTGAGCAAATTTTGTTGGCAAATTTGTCCCATGTAGTCTCACCAGTTGGAAAATAGCATTTTGTTTCTCTTCTTCCTCACCCTCCCTCCCTGCCTGCTTTTTTTTTTTTTTTTTCCTCTAGAAAGTTCTTTGACCAAAAGTTTTTGCTGAGAAGTCAGGGAAGGTTCATGCCTTTTTACAGGCCTTGAGACTCTGTTTCTTTAGCTGCTTACCATGCTTCCTCTGGAACTGGTTGTTTCAGATTGGCATCCTAACTTTTCCACATTATTTTTGAGGGAAAACAAAGGGGCAAATTCCACCTCTCTACCCTCCAAGCTCTTCACAGAAACTGAGTTTATGAACTTGTTAATCAACTCTTGTTTATCAACTCATCTTCCTGCCCACAGGTCTGGCATTGTAGAGGGGAGGAAATAAGTTGAGGGGAAGATTACCTCTCCTTCCACCACATGGATAGGGGGTCTCTATGCACACAGGTTTTCTCTCTGTCTTTGTCTTCACACAGCAGGGTCACATGATAAAAGAATAACAGGTTGGAGAGACATCTGTCTTCAGTTCAACCTACTGCTCAAAGCAGGACCAGCTTCAAAGATTTCTGGGCTCTCCCACGAGATAGTTGTAGGCAGCAATAACCTCATTTTCCTCAAGGCAAACAGTCTTAAGTCTCAGAGTTTCTCCTCGTATGTCACTGCTCCAGCCCCCATCCAGGCTTGTCACCTCTGCTGTGCTCACTTCAGTGTGCCCATGTCTCCCTTGCACTGATGAGCCCAGAAGTGGACCCAACACTGCAGATGTGTCTTGCCTGGGCTGTGCAGAGGAAAAAGACAACTTCTTGAGATGTACTGGCCAACCTCCCAGTAACATATCCCAAGATGCTGGCTTTCTTTTACATAAGGAGACATTAGGGGTCAATATGGTGTCCATAAAGATCTTGTCCTTCTTTGCAAACTGTTTTCCACCTGGAGGATCCCCAGTGTGTCTTGTAGCATGGGCTTATTCCTCCCCAGTTACAGCTTTGCATTTGACTTCAATAAGGTTCTTGCTTGACTGCTTTCCCAGCTGGCTAAGATTCCTGAGAGAAACTCCTGCCTCCCAGCATCCTTACCACTTCCCCCAGTAGCCAACTATGATGTTATCTGTGAGCTCCTAATTTCTCCTATGGTTTATTTTAGTTTTTTAATATTTTTAAAACTTTTTTTTGAGGTAGGGGAGTATTCAAGTACTTTGGCCACTTCTGCACAATTAAATTGCATATGGCCTTTGCTGTTCTAATGTGGGCTGGCCATCTGACATGGAAAAGGGTCTTAAAAAGGGTAATAAAGAAATAAATTCTCTCCCACTGCAGAGATAGGACATCCTCATTTTTGCCAAGATGGTGCCTTGCTTTACAGCCCTATTCTCTATTTTGCCACCCTTGCTTTAGTTTATGATCTGTCTCATATTTTCCAGTACAGATGCATATGACATCTTTGTAGCGACAGCCAAAACAAGTCAATTTCTTTCCAGAAGAACTGGCACAGTATTTTTCTTGGAACCTGGGACCAATTTAATGGAAACACTTAAGGAAATAATAATTAAAGTAGATCTGCAGTCAGATAGGAGGAAACAGTGACCCTTGATTGGTGGAGACAGGAAGAGGAAATAGCCTGGTTGTGGAGCTGGGGCTAGTACTTCTTCCCAGGGAAAACTGCAGAAGTAGTCCTTGTCTACAGACTCATTAGTCCTCTATTTGCTTTACAGCTCAGATTCAAAGAAAAAAGTATCCCTCTGGTTCCTTCACTCCCCCAGTGCCTACTGTTCTGCTTCCATTTAGGAAAAGTGACCTTCTCTGTCCTCATATGTTGTGCTTCCAACACTTTTGGCTCTTTGTCCACAGCAAGCGCTAAATGAAATTAAAACAGAAGCATAAGCTAAACTGCACCCGGTAGTATTACAGCCATGTGTCCTGCAGCCACAATAAAATACTACTAGTGATAAATCTTTAAGTAGGGGTCAATAAAGCAATAATACTGTACAGTGGAAACTGATCATTTAATGTAATGACTGATTTATTACACCATTAACTTGTCCTTAGCTTTGTCTTAGGACAGTTTGCTGGGTGCTTGTTAACTACTGAAATAAAGTGTTTCTTGGTAGAAATACTTAAATAAGAACCTGTAAATTATTGACCGATGTAAGGTTGGTCCTTCAGTCTACCAGAAAATTAAAGTCTGTAGTGCAAAACAAAACACATATTATTTGTCTATTTTCAGTCATTATGGTATCAAAGACAACATGCAAATGTGTGAAAGTAAATACAATGAGTATATAAGAGCCTAGAGCAACTGATGTATAAAAATTTCGCCTTTGGGAAATAATTTTTATTTACCTGCAGTAATTAGGAAGTATGACTGGCAAAAATCTGGCAGACAGTGCCTTTGGCCAGTAGAGCCCTGTCATGGGACTCCTGCTTCTGGTTTCATTACTAGAGGAATGTTGCAGGAGGACAGAGGATGGCTATGTCAAAAGCGAGAAGAGCTTGAAATCTCTGTGAAAGGATGTAATTATTGTGGTAGGAGGGGACAGAGATGTCGTACCTGTCATCCAAGGCTCCCATATTTTCCTCTGCGTGGTCAGGAGCAGCCAGTCCCTGACTTTTGCCCTTGCCACCATCTCTTCACTCATATCTAGCCTGTCTTTGTTACTAATAATGGAGTGCTTCAAAACATTCTTAGGCTGAAGAGGTGTAGGCAAGCCATAGTCCAGGCTGGATCTAGACATCAGGGTAGATTATTTTCTGCATTGAGATGTGCTCACCAAGATAACTATTTGTTTACTCAGAGTGCAATGGTTTACTAAGGTTTGTCCAATAGAGATAGGACCTTACTGTGAAACAGTGGAGTGTCTGTAAGGATACAGCTTTAAGAACACCAGATGTGTTTGTCACAGTTTTCCCACACAGCTGGCACAGAATGGCCTTTGACCATACAATTAAACCTTCTAGCTTCCAACCCAGGTGTCAGCATTCAAACTGAGCGTGGTTCCTGACTTAGGGTCAGGAGAGAACTATTTTGGGAGAGTGCTATTCTGTACTGGAACCATGCCAGGATCTGCTCCAACAATACTGGGAGATGATGAATTCTATTACCCTGAAACATTTCCTGACAGAAAGTAATTTATTTTATGCGTGGAGTTTTAGAGGGCTGAGGCAAGTATCTGGGATCTGTACAACCATCTTACTTTTATTTCTTGCTAGTGTAGCTCCACTGGCTTCAATGAGGTTACTTTAGATTCACTCTGGTGTGATCAAGATTAAAGATTTCTTACATTTGGATTTTGGAAAAGAAACATCCACTTTCTCCTGCTTATAAATAAGTCTTCTAAAATTCAATGCATGGAAGAATATGAGAAAGAAAACATCAGAAGAACCAAGAGAATAATTATCTTGTGAGGGATATATGTGGGAAGGGATGGGAAAGAGCGAAGATGTTTGGGGCAGGAAATAGTGATACTAGAAGTAGAAATATACATAAAAAGAGTCAAGATCTAGCAGAAATAAAGGTAAGATTGATACAGCATATACATTTTCATGGATGGCAGATGGGAGATCTGGAAATACAGAAATGATAATGGACAGGGAGATAAAGCAAGTGAGCCTATAAGGCAGTGACGGGAGAAGACAGGGTGCAAAGGAATTGGATGTGTGTCAAGTTTGGAACAGGCTCTTGAGACTTGTGAATGGAGAGGCAGAGGAGACATCTGGGCCCAGCAAAGAGAACAGAGAGGCTAAGCTGCAAAGCTCAGAGAAAGAGAGGAAACTTAGACAGAGTCTCTGTTGGATGCAAGGAAGTGTATGACACACTGGGCTTTAAAATGCTTATAAATCAGCGTCAGGAACAACATCCTGCCAACAAATGCAGGATGAACAAAACAGAAACTGAAAACTTCACTATCATCCTGGGAAAAAACGCATTTTTAAATGCTGCCTGACTCCTACATGGAGCTGAATGCATCTGAAAATATCCTCTAATTTGCATACAAATAGCTACATAAATTGGACTTGATCTTGCTTGTGGTTGTAAACAGAGGGATGGGAACAGGAGGCAGCACGGCACAGAAAATGTTATGCTGGCTTCGACTTGCAGCTCTGCTTCAATGTCATTTTCTGACCTCATGGGCATAGGCAGACCAAAAACTTGAGAGATCTGACTCTTTCTGGGATACTTAGAGTAGGACTGTCTTCCTTTATTTGGGGTATTTAAAAGTTATACACCTAATATATATAATTGCCTGAGACAATTACCTTAGGCTTGATTGACAGTGAATGCAGGAAAATAGGTGGAAAGCTATTCTTCTGACCTATTATTAAATGCTTGTCTTAGCAAAGGTGAATTACCCTTAGGAGAAGGGGTCTATTAGCAAAAATAAAAAGTACACAGTGTAAGTACATTGGATTCAAGTGTCCAAATTGTAGGCATCTGAATTACAGCAGAGGACTCCAACCTAAATTGCCTCTTTTTCAGGATTTTGTTCAAAAATATTTATTGGCAATACTTAACATTCTCTGTAAGTGTGTTGAGATCTTCAAATGTGACATGTAAACATACATATTATTAGTAGCAAAAATAGCCTCAAATTTCACATTTTTAGCACTTGAAAGGTCAGATCTTATAACAGCTAAAACATTGAAATCTCAATATTTCAACGTGTTTTTCCTCACTTCTTTTGCCCATCCAACTTTAGTCATTGAAAACAAAAATATTTATATGCTGCTTCTACGCAGGCCAAGTAACACTGCATGCAGATGATGAGGTTTTCTTCTAGAAATATTAAGTCTATTATAAAGTAGCTTCTCTGACACTGTTATTTACAGTCTCAAACAGAAAAAATATCTATATCTAAATCTAATCTAAATCCATGTATATACATATATAAATAAAAATTTGTGTAGGCATTTGTTGTCTAAATTAAAACGGTTTAGTTTTGTCTATCTAACAGAGAGGTCTCTCTGAAAAGGCAAGTCATTTCATACTAAAATGGGCACCCAAGACAGATGAAGTGAATCCTTTGTAAGTGCATCTTTTTTTTTCTACTGACTACTGGGAGAACATGGTTTAGACTGGGAGATATTTACATGCCTAAACTGCAGACAAGTGTCTCATGTGTCATGATCTCCTTGCAAAATCATTGCCATCAATTTCAAGAGGCCTCAGGATCATCAGTGTTACTCCTACCTCCACAGCATTTTCTCCAGGATTTTGGAAGCAGTGAGACTACCAACATCACTGAATTAACTCCTGTGTTGAAAACAGCAATGATAAAAACATGTCCTCAGACACTTTCGTAAACCCAGGCACTTTTGTGTAGCATACGCCTTGTTTTGTGAGGCTGGTTACAGTATCAGTTTTATTTGATTTTACTTTTGTCAGTATTACTTGCCCCAGCATGAAGAATGATCAGCAGATCTTTGCTGCTCCTTTCTGGTTCCTCTGTTCCTTTGTTTGAGGTCCACATTGTATACCTATCCTCTTGGCAGACTGCACATCTCTCTGTGCCCTGGATGTGCTTCACTGTCAGACCTGATGGATCTCCTAGGAAAGAGCCTACAATCACGACCAGACTCCAGATTTTTTCTTTTTTTTTTCTGCAACTGATATGCTTCTCTTGTCCTTTCTCTTCATCTCTGCCTTTGGATGCACATCTACTATCTCTTCTTTTGTTGCTGAATTGCTTTTTCTTCAGTTCACATTCTTCTCTATTACCTAATTCTCAAATATCTCTATTATCTCACATTGCTTTACCTCATAGCTAGTTTCTTTCTTACTCAGTGTCACTTCAACTCTTTTTTTTTTTTCCAATTATAGTAATACATCTTCTCCAGCATAGTATCTGTCTGTGTATCACACTGTTTATTCTGTTTTGTTATCATGCTCATTCTCCCATTTGTGGGTAACCATTTTAATGTAATTTATGCCATGTCTTTCTGTTCTCCTGTACTTTTCCTGTTTCTCAAAGATAGATACCTATAGTAGAAGCAGGCAATCCCCCAGCCAGAGAATAATACACTCTGACTCTGTGATTCAGAAAGCTGAACAACTGCTTAGTACAGCTTAAACTATACTATATTACACTAATACTATATTAAAACTATACTATACTATATTATACTATACTCAAGAAAAACCTGTGACTGTCTGGGACAGCCAGGACACAGCTTTGAGCGATTGGCTAATCACTCAAAGCAACTTCCACTGGTGTCCAATTAACCAAATCACTTTCAGTAAACAATCTCCATAACACATTCCACATGTGCAAAAAAAGGAGCAGTGAATAGAGATAAGAATTGTTTTCTCTTCTTTTGTGAGGCTCTCTCTGCCTTCCCCAGGAAAAATCCTGGGAGAGAGAATTATGTCTCTTTCTGTTCAGATAATGTGAATACCACAGATACCCCCACTAAAACAAGTCTAAAGCCCTGAACCCTGGACAAATATCTGAAAAATTTATCAGAGCAGAGTTGGTGAGAAGATCTCTGATGTCTGAGTAAACATTTCCATAGAATACCATAACAGTTTTTAAAATTCTCACCATTAAGGGGTGATTGTTACATCCACCAGTTTCCAGAAGGTCCAGCCCCACCCATAAAAAGAAATAATTCCCTCGCTAGAACGAATATATTATTACTCCTTTGTTAGAGCTGAGCTGAAGAAAAATCAGGGGAAGTCAAAGCCTTTTAACTGTGCATAATATTAAACTGTTGCAGGTGGTTAAATGTTTTTGCCCAGATAGTTTACAGACTTGAAATCAGCTAGCACAACTACAACCCCATTGCCAACTGTAGATGCAGAGAGTGAGGCCACATCCACTACTTTGATATTCACATCATAATGCCCACATATATTCACATCCCAGGATATTCAAAAAAACAGGAACAAAACAGAAAGTATATGGAAAAAACAATGCTGAAAAAGATCAGAGAGAAGAACCAAAAAGATCTGAGCAGAAGTCACTCTTGCTATGCTCATTTCAGAGGGTTGGGTCTTTCAGGCAGGTCCTCTCTGATGGGCTGGATGTTGTACTGCCCCTTTGCCTGACAGCAGACCCTGACTCTCAGTGTTGTCTCAGACTGAGGGAGATTTCTTCTGATATTAGAGAGCCAGGAAAGCAACTTTATTTGCTCACTTCATGAGATGGTTTCAGGTAGACAGTTAAGAAGTTCATGTGTAAGGGACTCAAGAATACATTACAAGATTTTACAAAATTTTATGTGAAATTTGCCAGAAGGTTAGCTTTAGACTAGACTGTTTTTCCTTAACCCTCTAAGTGTGAGATAAAGTCAAGTGTCTGACAGAGGCATATGTCTGAGAGCTGACACAGATCTGTAACTCTAGCAGGGTAGGAGATTGGTATGGAGAGTAAAGGTGCAAAGGATGTATGGGCTGAAAGGCAGAGGTACTCTGAGACCAGCCCTGACTCCAGCTTAGCCACTTTCTGTTTCTGAATTAAACATTTACAATTCTACTTGAAACCAGTGGCCAATTTAGGTCAAATTGAAAGAACAGCTCTGACTGAAGAAAGGCAAGCAAAAAAAGAAAAAAACACCAAACACAAAAAGTGTTGGCAATGTCAAAAAGACTAATTTTAGCATTCTCCAAGCAAAATGTTTCAATTTTTTTCAGTTGGATTCAAAAGAAGGATCTGCTGAAGTAATTCCAGCTCTCATAATCCTGGTGATTAGGATACCGGCCCAACATATTGAAGACCCCAAAACCCTACCTGATTTGGAAAGGGAGTTTGAATGTCTTTCTTCTAAGGAGACTTTTCCCACTGAACAATCAAATTCTGCTTCTTTAGTTATTTAACTATTATTATAAAGAAATATTCCCTGTGAAGAAGGGGACTCCATAGGCTGGGAGTCTAGAGGAGGGAAACCTGATCTCAAGTCTTTCTTCCAAGTTTAATGACAAGGGGAAATTGGTCCCAGATGAGTGCTTTAATCAGCTTATTCTGGAGAGAGGTGACAAATGCTGCCGCATGCTTTTTGTGGTGTTTTTAATGGCTCCAAGTACTAGTTTTTCATACATGCTTTTTTCCATTTTCCTTATTTTGTTTTTGTTTTTGATTTTGGTTTTGGGGTTTTTTTAAATTCTTCTGTATCTTGAAATAAAAAGAAACGTATCAATTTCAACTGAATGACAATTTTCATACTTTTTTCATCTAAACCTAATTTTATTCATTTTGTGATGCTTTTCCCCCTCAAATTGTCATTTTACTTCCTCAACTTTTTAGTTTGTGTGTTGAACCAAAGAATAAGTAATTTCTGTAGGATACATTTGGCTTCATACTGAACTTCCAATACAGTGGAAATTTATACGGGAGAAACACATATTTTATATTTTCTTTTCTGCATACAGTCAATAACCAAATCCCTTTATTAGGTCCTTGTTTAAGAGCACTCTACTGATTGTGTAAAATCATAATTTCATTATCAGGAATAATGACCTCATTGTCTGGCCCATTAAAAATAGCTCATGAAGGACACAAACCCCACAGATTATATTACTCTCCATTGCTCCATTTTTCTGGGAACTTTTTCTTTCTGTCATGCTTTATTGTACAAGACAGAAAATAAAATTGTTTTGCAATAATTTCTGGGCTGTTTTGCACAGTGTACTGTGCATCTTTTTTAGTGTTTCAAATTCTTCAAGTAAGAAGCATATCCTGACTTTACAGCATTGGCTTTCCAGGATCTTGTGGAAATTAAGGATTTAGAAAGTCTATGGTAAAGGCATTACTACATATTACTGTTGCTTAATGACTATTACAATGTGCAAATTCAGAAGCCAGTGCCAAATCAGCACTTTCAGCAAGTAGTAGAGGAAATATAATAGAGAGGAAAAATTAGAGTCACTAAATTTTTTAAACAGGAGACAGGCTATTTCCTTGAGGATATAAATTTTTGTTTTTATTTCTACATGGCAACTCAGATCTCAAGAATTTTGAATCTTCTTCTGGATGTACCAAACTCTTTGCTGACTATCAAGGGAGGCAAAAGAGCCATTTGGGTACTTAATTGGCTAAATATGGACCACATTGCCTATTGCCTGTTATTTTTATAATTGATGGAGAAGGCTGAAGGAGGCTTCCTGCTCACTGGGGCTTCCTTTTTGCCATGGTATTCCTCCTCAGTGGGCTAAGGTGCAGGAGCCCGGAGACTGAGGTAGAGTTTTCCATGCAGCTGTGCACACTCTCTCCAGCTACCTTCCAGCCAGCAACAGTGATGCAGAGCCACAGTTCAAAAGGGAGGATTAATGATGAATATGAGCAAGAGGGGGTCTTGAGCTCAGGCTTGCTGCATGGTCTCATTTTCCCATGTTTCTCATTTTCTCATCTGTTGAAATAAGGATGATGGTAATTAACTTGCAAAGGTGGTGTGAAGTTTAATTATTGCATGCACTCCTCAAATGCAAGACAGCTTAATGTTCTATTTCTGTAGTGCCACTTTTTAATGTTCTGTGGAACCCCACATTACTCAGAAGCTGCTTGTATCTGAAAAGAAGGAGAGGTAGAGGAGGGTGAAGTAAGAGCATGTCTTTCAGTGTGTTGACGGTATTGGTGTGGAATGAAAAAACTAATCAGCAAACCCATCTTTTTAAAATATGTCCTTTGGGAATAAAATAATTTTGAACTATTACCAAATACACATGGATCCACTTGCACGTCTAGTGGCCTATTGGATATAATACAGTAAGACTGCCTCAATAGCAATAACATTTTGGACAAGAAATGTAACTCTCAAATCCTCTCCTGGTATAAACAGTGCATTTATAAATTGCTTGGCAGTGAAGGTAATTATCTCCTAATGAACAGAAAATTGTGTCTAGGGAAAAATCATGATAGAGAAAGAGAAGTAACTAATTTTTTAAATGGAATTATACATGTATTGCTTGTATTATAATAATTACTTTTCTCCTGTTACACTTTTTTCTTTCTATGTTCCTCTAGACTATTAAATCAATAACAGTCTCTAATGTGTCTGAAAAAAGTTAAAGAAAAATGAACTTTCCCATATGGATGTAATATTTGCAGCCATAAATAAATTCTTACAATTTTTGTCAGGCTTTTCACACACCCACAGATTCTGCTATCAGCTAGTAAATCTTTGTGTAAGACACTATGGGATCAGATTTCCCTGGGTAAAGTGTTGGCCAAACCAGGGTGTAAATAATGTTGCAGAAAAACTAGTGTTTCCAAGTTCTGTCTTCCCTTCCACCCCAAGTAGAATATTTTCTTTCTGCTTTTCTTCAGAATTTCCAACCATGATGTCTTACTTGGATGAAAGGCAAAGCAGATAGTCTTGCTAGTGTGCATTTTTTTTTTTGTGATAGCAGAGGGAATCTTGCTGTTGGACAGCTGGAATTTGAAAAGTCAGAAGTGCAGCAAGTCATCTGGAATCTCTGCTGTATTTTCCTCTTCTAGCAGGACATTTGCCCAGCTAGATCAGTCAATGTGCCAAAAAGAAAAAAAGCCCTCCATGATTTCTCCAGTGATGTTTAAGGGTATCTCTTGAGATTCCTCTGCATTATACACAGGGCTCCTATGAATGCTTTCAGAAAAGGTTTCTTGCAACCAATCACATAATACTTCATATAATACTTGATATAATACTGTACTTTCCTCCAGACCATAGCTCTTCACCAGTAAAAACTTTCCTTGGGAGTCACATATGCAGATACTAAAGCAGGGGGGTTGCAAAGCATACAATGATCTCATCTGTGGTTCCACTAGACAAAATAAAATGGTATCCTTTTTATCAAAGAGAGGGGGAATAGGAAGTATTGAACCTTGTTATCTTCCTGGAAGTCAGAGCAGTATGGTGTTAATCCTGAATAATCTATTTATTTTTGAATCAAAGGATGCCATTAATTTCTTATTTCTGGCGAGGGAGTTGCTTTCCCCAAAAATACTTCCTTTAGATTTCTTTCCTTTTGAAGCCATGGCAACTGTAGCCATAGCTTTTACCACCTATAAGAATTATTAATGCTCCACAGTTGAGCTGTCTTTAGTAATTAACAGATGAAAGGCAATGGCTCAATAACAATAAGACCTCTAATCAGCAGGGTATATCTTATATGCACACTGGGCTTGTGTACACAAGAAGGATTTGATGATGTCAGCTACAGATTGGTTCCTACAATCACAGAAAAGTAAATATCTCTGAGGGACTCTATAAAATCCCTGCTCATCCTCCTGCCCTGAAGCTGGAAAAGTTACAGGATTAGTTATCACTTTGCTGACAACTTGACTGAATTTTTCACAACTTGTAATCCCAGTATCCCTGTGATGGAGATTCCCCCACCTACCTCTGTTGGCTTGACAGTCTCATTCCAGTGCTCTGTTATCTCAGTGTAGACTCTCCCTGATATGTCCACAGAAACATAGAATATCCTGAGTTGGAAGGGACCCACAAAGAACATCAATGCCCAACTCCTGGCCCTGCAGAATGCCTGTCCCTCTGGTTCCCCTCACAAGGAAGTTGTAGACCACAATGAGGTCTCCCCTCAGTCTCCTCTCCTCCAGGCTGAACAAGCCAAGCAACCATCCACTGCTCATACAGCTTCCCCTCAGCCCTTCACCATCTTCATAGCTCTCTTTTGGACACTCTCTAATAACTTTGTATTTTTATTACATTTTGGTGCCCAAAAACACACACAGCACTTGATGTGAGGCCACAGCAGCACAGATAGCTCTCTTTTGGACACTCTCTAATAACTTTGTATTTTTATTACATTTTGGTGCCCAAAACCACACACAGCACTTGAGGTGAGGCCACAGCAGCACAGAGCAGAGCTGGACAATCAGTCCCCCCTTTCAAGTGGCCAGGGATGCGTTGCCTGATGCACTCAGAACACAGCTGTCCCTCCTGGCTGACCTCCTCACATCTGGAGCTGAAGTTTTGCTGGCACCTTTCTTTCTGGCCACCAGAGATTTTAAACTCAGCTGCTTCCTGGTAGCAAAGTGTACCTGGGAATGCATCAAGGTCCTTTCAAAACTAGTGTTCAACACACCAGTTCTGTGTGTTCAATACAGGGCAAATAAATAGTTGTCTCAGGTATGTTTTTCTACATCTGGGCTCATAACCTAACCCCTGGTTCTGTATTTGTTCACTAGATAGTAGGGCCTAAATTCTGTTCCTCTTTTAACAGTTACCTAAAATTCAGAACTTAACACTTTCCAAGATAACAGTGGCTGGAGGCATCTGCCATCCCTGTTTGTGTTCAGATCTTGCCTATCAATAACACTGTGACAGATTGGAAAACAGAGGCTGTATCACTGGGCATTACCTAGGTGATGTGCCAGATGTGCAATTAAGTTTGATGCCATATTAAACTCCCTATTCATTAATTAAGAAATTTGTATATATATCTCGGCCATCTCCTGCTGAAGAATTAGTCAATCAATGCCCTGAAGTGCAGTGCATGTTTTGAAGCTGTCTGTTAGCAAAAGCCATTAGCAGATAGGCATACATTTAGAGATCTGTCGTGGGATTGAGGACCCCAAAACCTCTCATAGCCCTATCATGGTTTGGATAAGGCTGCATCTACCCAGCAGAATTAAGACAGGAGCGTGGCTTTAGCTGGAGCCGCGGGCTAATGTAATTCCAAAAGCTACAGTAACAACCAATACCAGTGACAATGTTGTCAAGTTTGTACTGTGGTGTAGCCCTAAAAGTACATCTTGCATCTTGCTATTGATTTTTATCAGTGCTAGCAAAATCGAGGTAGGAAAGATGTGCCAGTTTCAGCTATGAGGCATGCACAGAAACATTGATTTAAATGCTGAAAAACACCTGTGGGCTGGAGCAAGCTGCGTAATCCAGGAAGAGGAAAGAGGCCAGTTGGCAACTAACTTCTTGCTGCCTTTATTTCTCCAAGAACTAAATCAATTTTCCTGTCTTAATGGGATTGCTGAAAAGCACAACCCTTTTGAAAGCTATTTGTCTCCCCCCTTCAAATTCCCTAATCTAAACAAGTTCCAAACACTTCCCACTGGAAGAACAGTTTTAGAAAAATCAACGGATTGAAGTAGTCCAAGCCAGAGAAAGAATTTCCATTTGATGAATTACTCACCTGAAAATAAGTTTTTTTAATGGAGGAAAAAAGTAGAGGAAAATTATTCCTTATCATAATTTAAGCCATGTATTTTATTTCTCTTTAATGGTGGGGCTTTGTAAGCAAAGCAGTATATGATGGCTTTGCATTCTCTCTCTCTCCGTAAACCATGGAACCATGAAATAAGTTATGTGTATTTGCTTCCTTGAACATGCTCCTCAGTTGTACTTTGCCTACTAATGTCTACTGGAATTACTTCTAATATTCCAAACCTCTGTCAAAATGTCAAACAGCTTCTTCTTCTCCTGGTAGGACAGAAAGAACTACCACAAAAATATTTCCTTCTTTTCCTCCAAAGCCATATTTTTTGCATATGAGGTTTGGAAATGACAGTTCACTCTAGGATTTATCTTTGGCATGAATAGGTTTTAGATTTACAGTGTTTTTAAGTCCCAGTAATTAGGGAAACAAAAGAACTAATTGAAATTTGTGCCTTGTTAAGATACAGATCTGACAGTGTCTTGAGCTGAGGATGTGGAATTGATTTTGTAGAACAACCAACTGGAGAAAAGAATGCTGTGCCTATGTAATTTTTACAGCTTATCTTTTTGCCTTTTTTTCTGTGTTTTTGCCAAACATGGTGGATGGCATGGAACGAACTCTGTGTTTGTCTGTTGAGGAAAAGTAGAGTGGGCTTGTCATCAGTAGTCCTGCAGGAGAGTCCTAGAGCAGATTCCTGCAGAATGCTGACAGGTCACTCCATGAGAAACCCTAACAGGGTCTTTTAAAGAAAGTGTGAGACTGTTGAGGAGAATCCACTTGGCCACATGTAGATGTGACATGATGAAAATTATTTCTCATATCTAGTCACTGCCATAGGCATTTGACTGAGGCATGGTGTCCCAGGAAAACCACATGCACAAACTCCTCCCACAGCACCTGCTTGCTTTGCAGGAAACTTGCCTTCCATCTCATATTTCATTTAACAGCATCAAGCCTTCTCAAAAGAGCCCAAAGGAGGGATGACTGTCACATCACCAGCTTTTGCTGGTGGGACAGATGAAGATTAGAGCCTGGCCCGAGTGCAAGGTGTGCTCTAATGGGTTAAACAAAGCCAAATTCTACTCCCTAGAAGCCAAGAGATCCCAGCTGGCTCATAGGTACTTGAAGCCCTTTGTACAGGCAAAGTGGTGTGTCAAAGTCATTCACATGGTTTCTCTCTAATAACAGGGCAGATGCATCTCACAGGTCTAACTTTTCAGAAATGTTAATGAATGCCAAAAAACATCCCAAGACAAACACACAAACCCCAGAAACAAGTCCTGAGAAACAAGAATGCTCAAAGATAGAAGGAATAATTCTAGAGATAAATAAGCTGGAGATGAGTTAAGACATCCAAGTTGTGGCAGCTTTTGAGAAAGAAAAAGAATAGAAACCCCAAATGATGAAACATTTCTGGTTGAAGATACTAGAGACACATGAGGAATAACATGAGACATAACTGAAGGGCCGAGTCTTTCAGAATAATGCAAAGGTAACACTGAAACATCTCTGGTGGTGCAAATGAAAGCCTTTTATTGTACCTGTACCAGGGTGGTCTAGACAAGCTAACCATGAAAGTAGGCTGGTTTGATGCTTTAATTTGCCTCTTTCACCTCTTACATCTCATTGCTTTCTTATACATATGAAGTAAACCACACCTGGGACTTGAAATACCATTGGTCCTTATTTTCTCTGGTTGCAAATTCTCAAAATGAAGAAATAAAGACACTTGAAACTCCTTGAATTCACTTGGTAAAGCAAAAGGGATACTCTGCATAGAGCAGCCAGATCCCAGCCTCAGAATACTGTGAAGATTTTGTGAAGACTATCACCAAGTAAACTGAGGAAAAAGGAAATATTTGAGCTCTTTAAATGTGGCACAAACATGCCACCATCTAGAAATAGCTAAGATACCTATCATATTTTAAAGTATCATAGATTAAATGCCTTTTCTAACTTCTTCAGGCTTAAAAAGGTTTACTGAAGACTAAATCAGCCTTGCAAAGTCCTTATGGATGGTGATGATGAGCTTTTCATGATGAGTGCTGTATTGGGATGAGCATGTGAATTATCTTTCAGGTTTTTTAATTGTTCCCAGGCCTCAGAGAAGGAGCTGAATCAGAGGAATTTACATAAGAATTTTGATATGTTGCCCTATTGTTTTCTTAAAGGCTCAGTTTAATATAGAAAACATCTGCTTGCCTTTGAGTGCTCTGTGGATCATTTGGTTGTTTGAGAAGTCCCATTTCACTCCTTTTCCTCCATTGCTTGGCTGAGAAGTGCCTAGTCTTGGCAGCTGTCAGCCAAGAGAAAAAACATCAGAGAAGAGAGAGAGAAAACAGGAAGAAGAGAAAGAAAAGAAAAAGAAAAAAGAAAAGAAAAGAAAGAAAGAAAGAAAGAAAGAAAGAAAGAAAGAAAGAAAGAAAGAAAGAAAGAAAGAAAGAAAATCTATTTAATGCATTATCAACATATTTTCCTACACTTTGCACAGTGTGCATCAGAGAAGCCCTAAGCCCTCATGAATATTCAAGGCCAAATGTAACAGAGATAATAATAGATACTAATTAGAGTCTTCAGGAAAACTATTTTGATTTAAATGATGTTGTTAATAATATAAATAATAGCATAGATTCCCGGACTTGCTAGTTAGGCCTCATATTAAGGATGACATCCCTAGTTTGTACACAAGCAAGGCTCTGTATCCACAGAATTTCCTTCCCTTCAGAAGAGTTAATTCTTACTTCTGTCTTCCAGTAGTTAAATCCAACAGCCCCTTAGGGCTTCCAGAATATGCACTAGTTGTGTTTAACATTTGCTTAGCAACTTTTGCATCATTACTTTTCTGTAATTAGAACACCTAGTGGCAATGATGATAGACACTGTACAAATTAGTGTTATAAACAACTAATTTCTCTATTGGACTCAAAGAGAGAAATGATCTTTGTTTTCCTATTTGATTTTGGCTGTCTCATGATGAACATACTTTTTTCCATACATTGTTGGTTATTTTACAAAAAAAGGGAATAATTTTTCCATATCCTATTACTTGGTTTTTGTTATTCCCCAGATGTTACATGTGACAACAAGCTATTCTGCCTTCTATGCTGATGTTTTTTCTTTTCTGTGTCTTCCATGAAGTTGTAAAAAAAATGCTGCTACACTTTTCTAATTTTGTCTGACATTTCTATCTTAGATAAAATTTATAAAATAAAAAATAATCCAAAACTAAGAAAAAAAATTCATAAGCTCAGAAAAATCCTGTTACTTGATAGTGTAGAGAAGCTAGACTTTCCTCACAGAACTTTGCACAGAAAATGGATTCATTAACAACTTTCCTCTAGGTTAAGATTCAGTTACTTTGGTGTCTTATGCTTTAAGATGTTCAAGGGAGTCCTGCTACCCAGACAGCTGCAGATCTGGAGGGACTTCATAATATTTCTCCTATTTTACCTATATAAATTTTAGTTAGTTGTATTTCTTGCAATGCATCTTTTCTCTATTTGTTTTGGTTTCCTTTTTTTTTTTCATTCTCAGTAAGTGCAAAGAATCATAAGGGATTGCCCAACGGACAAAGGTGTTGAATTTTTGACATAGATTTTGTCATCTGTTTTAGTAGGCATTGAAATTAAATATATGTTAATAAAGATTAAGCTTTTGTTTAGAGTCTTATGACTCTAAGCTATTTTTTTCTCTGTCAGCACTTTCTTTGTTCATTTCTTGCTATAGTTCCAAGTTTTTTTACAATCACAAGTGCGCTTTTATGATAAGTATGGTCTTTCTTTTAATCTACCACATGTACTGTCTTTCACAGAACACAAAGAACAGCAGTGAAATAGCCCAACTGACCTACTTGATATCTCCTGCCAGCTCCATGTGAGGCTCCCTGGGCTTTCCACTCTCTCCTGCTTTCTAGCTAATAAGCAAACACAGCATTGAGCCTGGAGTCCAGGACTTGTCTTAAAACATCTGAGTGCTAAGACATCTGATGTTATGTGTGTAAAGAGTGCTGTTTTATTCTCTGCCATGCACTTGCCGTGTGACCTTGGCAAAGTCACTCACTTTGCATTTCAGAAAAGGCTGTAGGAACTCGAGGTTCAGCCAGAAGCGGAAGGCAGTGAAGCTGAACTGCAGCAGCAAATGAGTCCCTGAGATCCCAGATGCAAAAGGGGTCACTGACACTGCCACAGCTTTGTGTGGCCTTGTGCACCCAGCTTAGGATGAGCCAAGGTGAAGGAAATAACACATTATTACAGTATCCTGTCTCCTTCTGGTTGCCTGGAGCACTAGAGCCACTGGGATGGTCTCTGTGGTGAGGTTGCATAAGAAATTGTATTCTGGCTTCTCAAGCTTGAATTAGACTTCACTGTGTGGTCTCACATACCTACTGCTGTGGCAAAGTGTCCTTAAATTAATAATATTATCCATTTTAGACCACTCAAATGTTCAGTGATTAAAAAGTCAGCCAAGCATAGGGAAATGTTATGCCAATATGGTCAGGATTATATAGCATGATGTAGATGGAAGTGTTACACTTGGTTTCTGTTGTAAAGGAATATATGTATATTTTTAATTTGTTCTTAAAGATAGTCCCATTTGTTATGTTATCCTAATGTTATATTATCCTAATGTACTTTTCATTGTTGTTTTGTCCTAATATGTACTTTTCATTGTTGTTTTCTGAAAGCTTGGCAAACCTCGAACACTAAAATACAGACAGGCTGCAGTGCAATGCAGGATGTGAGAGAGGCTCTGCTGTCTTCCTAAACTCCTTGTAGTCTCTTCTTAAACTACATGAACACAATGCTGGCCAGTTTACATCAGGTAAGGAAAACAGTGTAGTAAGGAGTTTTGGGGGTCAAGAATAAAGGAGAGATGAAAGCCTTAGGTGGAAATGCAGAAAGCCCCAGATAAATGTGGCTCTGATTCCCTCTATCTGGGCAGTTCCTCCTGGGAAGCGTTGGACATCTTTTAAGTAGACCCTTCTTTTACACCAGACACTCTTAGGTGTCTTGGGCTGCTGGCTTTGTAAAAAACAACAGCTTTAATTGTTTTTTTATACCCCTTAATATTTTGTATCTTAATATCTCTTCCGTGCTTTAAAATGAGACAAAAAGACACCATTTAATTCCAGCAGGCTTTTGGTGTTGTGACCTTTGTGTGATGCTGGAGTTATAGAATAAGGAAAAGCTGTCCCTGTCCTGCATTACAGATTCATGAATTTCTAAACTCACAGTATGGCACAACTGCTGTCTAGTAACAATAGGAAGCTGGCATTCTGTACAGCAGAATGTGAAGTCCCAGGAGAGCAGGCAGAAAGCAGTAGGACCTGGAATAAAAGGTGCATCTGTTTGCTACAATAAGAAACACACTTTCCCTTCCCTGTTTCTTGTCTCGCCACTTTTACCTCATTTTCTTTGTGTATACCTAAATACTGCCAATGGAAGTAACAAGAAGCACTTATGTGAACTGGCAAAGAACAAATTAGCATCAAAGTGAATTTATTGACTGATATGGCTCCAGCAGGGGAACAAGAAAGTGTTGAAATGTAGAACACTAAAACTGCGAGTTTTGTTGAATCTACAACATTTTAAAAGTACCTGCCAGAGTTCATTTCTTATGCTATTTTTAATGCTAGTTACAAGCAAGTACAATCTCTCCAGCCACTGAAGTCTGGTAAGCATGTCTGTGTGTGTACCAATATTTTAATTTTTGACTGGGAAGAGCAAAATATCTGGATACTTCCACTTATAATTGCAGGAAGCACTTATGTGAATTGGCAAAGAACAAATTAGCATCAAAGTGAATTTATTGACTGATATGGCTCCAGCAGGGGAACAAGAAAGTGTTGAAATGTAGAACACTAAAACTGTGAGTTTTGTTGAATCTACAACATTTTAAAAGTACCTGCCAGAGTTCATTTCTTATGCTATTTTTAATGCTAGTTACAAGCAAGTACAATCTCTCCAGCCACTGAAGTCTGGTAAGCATGTCTGTGTCTGTACCAGTATTTTAATTTTTGACTGGGAAGAGCAAAATATCTGGATACTTCCACTTATAATTGCAAGACTTTCTTTTCCTACTTTGTACATCATGATTGTGGTCATGCATATACCCACACAATCACTTCCACCTTCCCTGGTGCGACAGGAGCTTCATCTTGTTAAACCAAGGTATGAGCATCATTGCGAAGGATCAGTGTGGAGGTGATGAACAGTCTCTCAACACCAGAAAAACTCCATCGAGTTCAGTTATCCCAGGGCAGTTGCAGTTAATTTTCTGTTGCTTTTTTTGTGATCAAGCCCAGGATCATTCTAAAATCTTTTAAATTTCTTTTATGAAGTTTTAAAGTTATCCCAGGGCAGTTGCAGTTAATTTTCTGTTGCTTTTTTTGTGATCAAGCCCAGGATCATTGTGTCTAAAAACTTTTAAATTTCTTTTATGAAGTTTTAGGCAGCCGACACATCTATTTGTTGCTTCCCTTTCAGCCTCAAAGGGGTCTTTTTCATGTAGTGGTGGGACAAGGAAAAATAGCTTTAAACTGAAAGAGAGTAAGTTTAGATTAGATATTAGGAAGAAAATCTTTACTCTGAGGGTGGTGAGGCACTGAAATATGTTGCCCAGAGAAGTTGTGGATGTCCTATCCCTGGAAGTGTTCAAAGCCAGCCTGGATGAGACTTTGATTAATGTGGTCTAGTGAGAGGTGTCCCAGCCCATGGCAGGGGGTTTGGAACTGCATAATCTTCAGGTCCTTTCCAACCCAAACCCTTCTATGAGTCTATGAAAAATCAGCTACTTACCTCTGAACAAGGTTTGTCCTTGTCAGTATAATAAGAAAAATGAAATTAATATTTATATCTCAGTGAATGTGCACACACAGGATAAGCACTGCTTTCAGAGGATTGCTGTTTTTTTCAGCTTGTCTTTTTCCTTTCCAGAGGTTTTCACATCAACTCCTTTTATTATCACAAATAAGATAATTGATCTTCTGAGCACTCCTGGATACATTAATTACCCATTCTATGGATAAAAGCATGTGAAAATAGGGTAAGAAACTATTATTGGAATCAGAACAGAATGCCTCTAGGAAAGAAATTACCATTAAAAAAAGGATGGAATAGGCAGGAAAGCATTGTCTGGTTTCTGACTGAGTTTCAGAGTTCATACTGCTGCAATGACTCACTCTGTGGAGGAATCAGTTATTTTTTACTTAGACTGAGTAAGATTTCTGTTTATCACTGATACTATTGAGGTGATTTAAGTGTTCTACAGTATTTTCTCTGTGTGGATGGACTTGCTGATAATGAACAAAGGATTTGGGGTGTGGTGTTTAATGGTTAAGGCTGAAATTTTACTTTGTTTATCTCCTAGAAAATGAATTAAGTGGGATAGTTCTAATTCATCCCAGATTCATTCAGTCAATATTTCAATAAGAAACTTCTTCAACTTTTTGAATCTCAGTGTACTACTCTCCTGACTCTTGAGTGGCTCCTTAAATCTATATGCCTTAATAACACAGACATTAGAGTCAGTCAATATTTCAATAAGAAACTTCTTCAACTTTTTGAATCTCAGTCTACTACTCTCCTGGCTCTTGAGTGCTCCTTAAATCTATATGCCTTAATAACATAGACATTGGAACTTGTACCAAGTGCCCTTATGAGAAGCACTACAGGATTATTTCAGTTCCTTGTCGATTGGAAAAGAAATTATAAACCATTTTTGGAAGACAAACTAGAGCTACTTCTCCAGGTAATCTTGTGCATTACCTGGGGTTTTCTAGCCTTGGGCCATGTGCAGAAGAAAGTATCAGATATGGAGAAGCTTCAACTTAAATCATGGCAGGGGAATGATACAGAGGGAATGGGCGGGACATTGTATGGGGAATTCTGAGCTGCCAAACAGGGATTCTGGTAACTCACAGTTATCACAGTTACTGTACAAAAATCCTCTCTTACAAAAAGTGCATATGAAGAGAGAAAGCAGAAAATTAAGTGGGATAGTTCTAATTCATCCCAGATTCATTCAGTCAATATTTCAATAAGAAACTTCTTCAACTTTTTGAATCTCAGTGTACTACTCTCCTGACTCTTGAGTGGCTCCTTAAATCTATATGCCTTAATAACATAGACATTGGAACTTGTACCAAGTGCCCTTATGAGAAGCACTACATGATTATTTCAGTTCCTTGTAGATTGGAAAAGAAATTAGAAACCATTTTTGTAAGACAAACTGTTAGAGCTACTTCTCCAGGTAATCTTGTGCATTACCTGGGGTTTTCTAGCCTTGGGCCATGTGCAGAAGAAAGTATCAGATATGGAGAAGCTTCAACTTAAATCATGGCAGGGGAATGATACAGAGGGAATGGGCGGGACATTGTATGGGGAATTCTGAGCTGCCAAACAGGGATTCTGGTAACTCACAGTTATCACAGTTACTGTACAAAAATCCTCTCTTACAAAAAGTGCATATGAAGAGAGAAAGCAGAATGCTTGCCCAGTTATAGCTGTAGGCTGCATTATATAGTATTATTGCCCAAAATCAGAGGATTCCTATTACATGGAGCTCCCACATTACTCTTGCTTTAAAATGCTAGTGACTTGCCTTTTAGATATATTTTGAAGTCCTAGCTGCTTGCAGTAATTTTCTTGGAAGTTTATAAAACTGAATTTTGAGGATTATTTGCAGTGATTACTTGTACCTTTTAATAGTTGTTGTCCAGGAAAGAATTTTTCATCTGATCTATATGAAGGTGTTAATTCTGATCAACTGTTGTATTTTCCAAGTCCTGTGCAAAATGTGTTTATTCAGCCAGACACAGAGGCTCCCAAATGCAATGCTAGCAGTGAAGGATGTGGGAAGCAGGGGTGAATGAATGAGTTGCTGATGTCCTTCCCCTTATGAAGAGAGAACAGGGTTGCCTGGAGGAAGGATGTCTTTGGCTGATGCAATAAGACTTTGTAAAGTGTATTGTTTGGACACAGGATACCCTGAAATCTCTGGAGGACAGAGGAAAATTGACTTGTGAAATGTCTGGGACCATGCTGTTCAGATGTAATGAGAATTTACATGAGAGAAGATGTGAAATAAATGACCAAGACTTGTTTCAGATCACAAAGCTTGCCATAGTCACATAAGGGTGAATGCAGCAACAGTCGCTGTGGGACAACTTCACAGCCAGGGGATCCTACACAAACCACCAAAGAAAAGTGAGGAAGACTGGTGTCCTCCTAATTTTGTATTGAAAATTCATGCTTGCTAGAGATCTTCTCAAGGGATAACAAGCAACCACACTACCTTAATGTGAACAAATTCTAAACAGAGAAGGTCTGAAGGCAGTGGGAAAATAAATAATTCTGAAAAAGTCTTGAATGTCATTAACTGATTAACCTTCCTTCTGGGATTAATTATGCTTGTGGGTCTGGTCCATTGTCCAGTGAGGTCAATGAAAACACATCTTCAATCAAGAATTCTGTTCTTGAAGTACACTCTTTGGCTTCTGCCATCCCAAGATATGCAAACCACTTATATACAGGAATATCCCAGCTGTTGTAGTGCAGGAACTACAGTCCAGCTCTACAGCACAAGTGTGAAAAAAGTCAGAAATTGTAGAACAGTAGGATTTTTGAAAACAGAGTTCTTCGAAGTTTTATAGCACACAGAACAGAACTTCCCATGTAATCTCCCCGTTTTGCAGTTGTGGGTAATACCCTACAGATAATACACTATCTTTTTCTTGTCCTCTGAGCTCAGCACATTTTAAATGATATAAGGGTATGTAGCAAATATTTCCTACAAGGCAGTAAACATTTGCTGTCAAAGTTTCAAAACCCTGTTACTCCTTTTTATTTGAAATGTGCCTGTTACAGGGTTTTCTTCTGAGTGGGATATGCATAAGGCAGTTCCTCCTCAGTATAGTGACCTTATCCCTCTCTACAACTCCCTGAAAGGTGGCTGTAGCCAGGTGGGGGTTGGCCTCTTTCTCCAGGCAGCAACTGACAGAACCAGAGGACACAGTCTTAACCTGCACCAAGGGGAATATAGGCTGGATATTAAGAACACGTTTTTACTGGAGGAGTGATAAAGTACTGAAATGGTTTGCTCAGGGAGGTGGTGGAGTCACTACCCCTGGATGTGTCTCAAACAAGACTGGATGGTGCTCGGTGCCATGGTTTAGTTGAGGTGTTAGGGCATGGATTGGACTCAATGGTCTTGAAGGTCTCTTCTAAACTAGTGATTCCGTGATTCACATAGTGGCATAAATCTTACCTGAAAAATAGCTAAAGATAAGACTGAGAAGAGAATGTGTACTCATTTACATGTATAAGAAGTTTCAGCAGCTGCTGCTGTTCAGACACAATTATTTCTCATGAAAATGTTTGGAAACCGTTTTGGTTTTTTAAGTGTAATCAACTCAAGTTATTGCATCCAGGGAAGATTTGACTCTATCAAAATTAAGCACCAAAAGGGGCCTGGGAAATACAGTTCTTTAAGTGGAAACTACTAGCATTAACATGATTCTACCTACAGTGGACTGGACATTGCCTCCTTCTGGTCCATCATGCTGAGAGGACAGTCGCATATGAATCTGAGAGGTATTTGTTTTATGTGTATATAGTCTTGTCTTCCTAAGGACATCTGTAAAGTTAAATGATTTGATCTAGGTATAATTCTACAGTCAAGTTAGTATTGTTCTCTGAGTGGATCTGGGAAAAATTCAAATTGTATGCCATGCTGGTTCTTAGAAGAATTTGCTATTCCATCTAACTTGAATAAAAGATTTACTGAAAACCCCTGAAGGGATAGGAAGGTCTTCAGAACACTCATTCATCCTTGGTCTATTATGGTGAAGGATCTGATCACTAACCAGTGGAACACTGCACAGCCTCAGCATTGTTGGCTGGGACAGGCTCAAAGCCATTCACTAAATTTAACATTAAATTTAACATTGCTTATAGGCAAGCATTGTTAGGTTTCTATCAGCAGATAAAAGAGATTCAAACTGAATCCAGCACTACTGAGGTATTTGCAAGTACTAAACATAAACTTTGTTATCTACAGTTGCAAACTTGATTTAAACCTATATGCACATGTAATGTGCCTGTGCTGTCGAAAGAGTATTTATAGCAGCAGAGAGCATTGCCTGGTATGCTGAAAAGCTTGATCACCTACCTGTCTACATTAGTTTCCCCATGAAATACAGTGTTTCTGAAATGATATGTGTAATTAGAGACATGCTGTCAAGCTTGGAATTCACACAAGGCTGCAGTAGGTAGTGTGGAGGAACTCTAGCCTACAGCTTTATGCTTAAACTGATCTTTTCATTCTTGGCAAAAGCAAAAACTCCTGATGTAAAGATGAAATTCATATCACCTTGAGATTTGAATCAGCTGGTCACCTCAGACCATAAAGAGATGCCACAGCACAGTCCCTTGTCTGCCTTTTCTGTGAGTCACTGTTTTAGCTCCAGTGTTGGCTCCACCAGCTCCTTTTTGCTGAGTGTGTGATGTGTCATGTCCATGAATATTTGTGTATGGTATCTGTGCAGCTATCCTCTTGTCCTCCTTTGTCTTGCCCACACTTTCCCTTCCCACCTGTAGAGCTCCTACTGATTTGTTGCGCTTTATATCCTTCGGTCCCTTACCACTCCAACCTGAGCAGATAGTGAGTGCTAGTGTTGGAGAGAGATTTTTCTTGCCTTCAGATCCACAGCTAAATTTCTCATTATATGGTTCCCAAAAGAAAGCACCCTGGAAAATATCAGAGGACAAACCTGACAATGTGTTTGGGTGTACAATCATCTGTCTAAATTAGATAGGAGCAGCATGTAGTGAATCTATCATGTTGCTCCCTACTCCTTTTTCAGATCATTTTTGAATATGTAGAAGGCTTATTCATGAAGACATGAACTGGAAGCACTTAATTAGGCAGTGCTGTGTGTCAGGACACTTGAAAAAAATTTTAAAACTCTCAATAGTTAATGTATTTGAAGAAAAAAGACTTTTTTTGTAGAAATAATTACTAATTTCGCTTTATACCTTCACGTATTGAGGTATTGAACTTCTCCGTGATGTAAATAGAAATGTGCTTAAATTCATAAACCCTTCTTATTCTTACTTTCTCTGTGTTACTTCATAGATCACACCATAATTTACAGGTGTAATTTTCTTTCTGCTTGGGCTGAAAAGTCATATGACTGTTCTCTGTGACTTGCCTCAATGTTCTTCAGTGTTATAGCAGTCCAAGTATTAGAAAACATGATTTGAAACATCTTGAAGACTTCATAGGATAATCCATTATAGGAGCTTTGTTTTCACACAGTATCATCTAAAGAGCTGATATTTAACAAGTGATTAAAAGAGAACTGAGAGGATTTAACTTTTTACTACAGCCCCATGGGGGTGTCTTCAGTTGAAAATTCAGATTCATGGTTTGAGGCAGAAAATTATAGCAGGTTGCTGGAAATGGGATATTATTTATCCTTCTAATAATCTGAGAAGCTTTAGTTTCCATTTTTCAACATATTATGCTGATTCAGTTCTTAATGTTGATACAGCAAACACGAGCAACTCATTCACAGAGTCCTTGTCTTGTTTTTTCTGTGCATATGTTTTGCAAGCATTTTGTGCTCATGTGAATAACATGGGCTTGGAAGTTCACCTAGTATTCAGGTTTTTTTCAAATGTTAGCCTCAAATTTATTCTGATGGTTTTTTTAAAGACATATTTATTTACATACTTGTTTTTCATCCAGAAAGGTTACTCATCTCACAGTGCAAACCTCTTGGGAAACCTACTGTGTTCCAGAAATATTACTGCTGTCATTAGAAATGCTGATGGAATTTGTGTAAGTCATAAAACGTTCAGTTACTGCTCTGTAGGAGGAAAAAAAACCCTTTATTTTATTACATCAGCCTCTTCCCCCCCCCACCCACAAGTATTTATCTTGAAGAGAAGCCTTTAAAATGGTACTTCATTCAGTTCATCAAACTTTCAATTTTTCTGAAGAACAGCAGTATGATCTCAGCTTTGATCCATTAGCTGTTGGATATGTTCTTATTTGTTAGTTATATTCTTGAAGGCTGGCTGTGGTGAAGAAAAGCGAGGAATTTTTATTAAGATTTAAGTAGATAAGGCAAAACTTTTTCTTAAACAGCACAGATTAGTATTGTAGAAAAACAGCTGATGTTGCAGAAAGATGTGATAAACAAAACTTTGAGGCATTCCATTGTGTGCACAAACAGTCCTGAAGAATTTCAAGCTGGAACCCCTACCTGTGTCATGCTTCAGTCAGTTGGGCTCCCGCTTCTTCTCTTCATTTTTTTCCCATTTTTAAGTCATCACAGTATGTGATTTACCCTGACCACACCAGCATAATATAACAGTTATTGAAGTTTAGCCTGTGGTTTTGTATTAGAAAAGCTCTATTTTTAGAAGTTTCTAGCTAGACTATAAAACTTTGGACAGGCTTGGGGTTAGAAAACTTCTTCACAGGCATTGTATTAAAAGATGTAACTAAAATATACAGGCAGTATTTGGAAAAAAGTACATGCAACTAACTTATGTAGCAGAACTCTAGTCACCCTCTGTGTACTGTGACTTCCCTAGTAAAGCATACTCTCAACAAGATTTTGTTTGTATATTTATTAAACCCTCTTACCAGCTCTTTGTATGTTTCTTCTACATATCTATTGTATTCCTAGATTTTCTGGAGGGTTTTTTGTTTTATTTTTGGCATTTGTTTTTGGTTTTTTTTTAATACCTTGATTACATCCAGCCCTCTTTACCTGAAAGAGGAGTGTTTATGTTGTGACATAGGTGGCAATAGGTGAATGGTGGGTGATGCCTCCATTACCATAGAATCTGGTAGCTTAGTCTTTAGTCAATAGTTAGATGTGTTTTCAATTCCCCTCTACCTTACCAGTTGCATTCATAAGGGTCTGCAGGAGCTGTGAAGAGGCTGTGAGGTTCTAAACGCCCTTTCTTATGCCAGAGGGAAGTTGGCAGGAGGGATGGGGCTTAAGCAGAGCTGTGCCAGCTCTCAAACACTGCAAAGATGAAAGCCCAGTTAGTCTTTACTAAGTCAATAATATATCTACAGAGCTTGGAGAAGAGAGAAATAAGGAGTACCGTGACCTAAATTTTCCATATCTAAATAAATCTAAGTGAGTAGTGCTTGTGGGACATATAATTTTTTTTTGGAAGGAGAATGTAGAGAGTGAGGGGCGACTTGTGAGTGTCACGTCTATGTTGTTGGAAATCTGCCATTTCTGTTTTGCTTAGGTTGTTTTTTTTATCCTTTCTGTTGTCTCCTTGCACGTCAGCCTGAGCAGAGGAATGGACGTGACTCCAGGACCACTGAAGCCTAATTGCTTCAAGCAATGAGCAGCTGCTGTTACTCAGAGTTGGTACAACAGGCAGTAGGTCACCGAAGCAACGCTCACCTACCTAGCATCTCTTTTTTCCAGATCAGCACAAAAGAAGATGTCACCTGGCAGAAGAACCAGAAGGTTATAAAAAAGAATAATGAACGATTTCTAGCAGCTTAGGGTGAAGAAATGACTGCTTCAGGAGCTCACCAGTGTGGAAGGGAAATTGAATAAAAACACACCCTGAGGGAAGAACAAGATAAAGTGAAGGACATTTTTCAGGCATTTAGGGTGGATTCAGCCCACCTGACTAAGGTACTAGGCAGCTTTCTGGTGTCTCTTGAAGCCCCTAACTGAGATGTTTTGAATCCCTGTCCAGTCATTGGGGAAGGCTGCTGCTTGTGGAGTTTCCCAGAGATGGATCACATCTGTGTGAAGTGCTTCACATCAAATGGGTGGGATTCTACCTTTGGCAGATTTATCATCATCAGTAACAACTTGTAATTTGTCTTTTAAGTAAAAGGAACAACTTCTTCCAAAGCTTCTGTATATTATGCATGTTATCTACTAAAGGGCTAGCACACAGGGTTCCTATTTCTGGCATGTGAGAAGAACCTGACAAGTTGGTACTTTGCCGTGGGATGTGCAACTGCATTTTGAGTTCTTGATCTCTGGAGATGCTCAAGACAGAGAATGTACTCTTTGGGAATATGCCACAGGGATTTAAGGGCTTCTAGACACAGCTTAGGCTCCAGAGGCTTGCAAGTGTTACATATGCGAAGGCTCAGTTCCCAGTAGACCATCTGAGCTTTCAACAGAGGGTATGTGATTATGTTTTGTCCCTTAGGATAATGAGAGGCTCCATTTTCTTCATGCATATTCAGCATATGTAATCTTTTAGGCTTGATTGATTTTTTTCCCTTTATGAAGAGAACAGGAATATAAGGTCGCTGTTATTAACTTGACTTTGAGAACCTGAGAGTCTCTGGAATCTGTCTTTAAAACACTTATTTTTCTAAGCTCTTCAGAATTTTATTCTGTAATGTTAAGTTGTAGTTGCGTGAATATTTTCTTCCATAGCAAAGCTAGTTTAAACTATCTCCTCAGTCAAATAAAACATCTGTAATGACACTGCTGGTAACAATTTCAATTGCATATTTCTAAGGATTATACTAATTTAAGATGGAGAGGTTAGTACTAAGTTATGTATGGCAGTATCTATTAATCAAAACAGCAACAGATGATCTCAAAGGAAAAGTACTTTCCCAAGCTTGCCAAAGAAAAAAGCAGCAGATCTGTTTGAACATTTATGTTCTGCATAATTTTTTTGCACTTTGTCTCATTCTTAACCAAATGCCCTTTCAGAAGAGAAGAAGAAAAAAGTCAGCACGACTAGGAAGGTGTATTTCTAAGGTGTATTAGAACTATAATTCAGCTACACCCCAACAAAATGCCTCCATTTTCTTCATTCACAGAGTAAAATCTGAACAAACTGCATCCCTTAAAAAGCTGTGCAAGGTTTCTGTTTCTAACACTTGTGGACAGCTTTTAAAAATATGAGCCAAATGTAAACTCATACAATCTTGTTTTCCCAAGCTAGCTGGCAACCTGAAATTACAAGGCTTGGCCAATTTCCTTAATAAAGGGCTTGACTGAGAAACCCTGAAAACTGCTGAAATACCAACAGAGTGACTCTTGCTACAAAAACACATAGTTAATGTATGTCTCCTAAAATCTAGGTATATATATATATATCTGTGTTTCAGGAGCTTCCAGAAAATCTCAGTTTGAATGTCCTCAGCTGCCAAGATCTTCATCTTACCATTCCTCCCTCTGTCCCACATTCTGCAAGCACAGAATGCCTTGCTGGGTAAGACTTGAAAAAGTCTTCCACGTCCTGACAATGATTGCGGAAAAATATACGTGAATTACCTCTGGTAGCAGGCAGTGCACTGGAGCTGTAAAATGTGAGTTTAAATTTGTTGTGGAAATTCCATATTCCATGAAGCTCCATGAAGCTAAACAATGTAATGCTTTTGTTTGGGGTGAAAGGGGAAAGACAATAAAGGGCCAGCCTGTCCAGATAATTTCTAAATTATATTCTACAAGTGGATTTAACCAAATTCATGAATTTCAGGGCTGCTGAAGCTTTCAGCAACTTGACATTCCCTCAGCTGACTAGGCAGGGTGCTGCAAACATGGGGTGCAAACCAGGAGGTGACAGGTCTGGGCCTCTCTCTAGCCCTGCTGGAGACTGCAGAAAGGGTGTCTCTCTCTGGAGGTGGCCTACAGGCAATTTCTGATCACTTCCACTAATTAGTCTATCACATTAGGTAGCAAAAAATAAAAAAAAATTAAAAATTTAAAATTAAAAATTAAGTTTAAAAATAATTGTAGTGTTTCAAAGTAATTTTCTGTTTCTAATGATCTGGTTTTGTCACCTGTATAACAGGACTAGGAAGCAGCATAACTTTCTTATTGTTTCACATCTTGACCACTTTAATTTCCTTAGAGTTGAGGCTTATTAAACCTATTCCTTTTCCATCAGTTTCCTGAATATTTATTGTAAATAACTTCTGAATGTTTCAATACTTAGCACCTTATTTCTATCCTGAGGCACATCTCTAATGAGTTTTTTTTTTGTTACTTTTTTTAACTGAATCCTTTTCTTTTTCCATTAAAACCCACATCTGGCTAAGAATTGTGTCGTATTATAGCATTTTTTTTTTCAATAAATTAGTTTCAGAGCTGACAGCTCCATTTTGAAGCTAATAGGAAGATTGATACCTACTTCTGGACAAAAAAGGACTCTGCATGGGAAGGTGTTTTTGCCCCCTCTACTCCCAATGAAGTTAAAAGTTAAACAAGTTTATGTAAAAATCAAATTATATTTAAACAACATTAAGTCATGCAAAGAGTATTACTGTTACCTGATGCCTCCGGAATTCATGCCTATCACTTGTATACACTAAGATGCAGCTTAGACCATCCAGTCCACACATTTTAATGGTCAAATTAAAATGTGAAGTTTAACACTTGGGAAAGACTAAAAATTTCATAGATCTATAAAGCTTATTGTCTTTATTTCTAAATCTTTATGTGTGTGCTGTACCAGAGCATATATCTTTTGTTTCCATCTATTTTGCAAACAGAGTCAGTTGGCTCTGTGTCTCTGACCTTTCCTCTTCATTATTTCTCAGAGAACTAATCTTCTTGTCATCTGCAAATTCAATCAGCAATGATTTTTATTTGTTTTCTTTTTTTCTCCTACCAGGTTCCTGAAAGGTCCAAAATGCAATCTATGCAGGACTCCATCAGTAACACTCCTGGATGGAAGTGGGTGCCTGTTTACAATTACGTTTTGAAACCTATCAGTTAGCCAGCTCTTAATTCATTTAATGTTGTGTCTGCTATATTGATTTTACATCATTCGAGTTCCCTGATCAAAATATTATGTAGTACTCAGTCAAATGCCTTACAGAAATCTAAGTATATTACATTATCACTATTACTTTAATGAGTCAGATTTGTAACCTCATCAAAAAAGATAAGAAATTTTCTCTCTGACAAAATCTATTTTCCATAAATCCAGGGCAACTGGCATTAATTGCATTATGCTTCTTTAATGTAGTATTAATTAAGTTCTCTCTTTTCCTGTTTCGTTTTACCATGAACTGCAGTCCTGCTGACAGCCTGATTGTGGACTCAGGTTTCATTAATGCTTTTAAGATATTGTCACAGCATAATTTTCCTTTCAGCCATCTGGAACTTTACCAATATTCCAAGAATTATGGAAAATTAGCTTTAGTGTACAGATAGATGTGAAGGAAAGGATGTTTTTTATTCCTTCCTTTCTTGGGGAAAGCTACCAGGACCACTGACACCTCCCTAAATCTGCTGTATCCAGCATGAAGTCACAGCATACAAGCGATACAAGTGACACAAGGAGCCTTTTTTTTCTTTTTTTTTTTTTTTTTAACACAAGAAGTCGCTTCTGTGGCAGCCTGCCCATTTTTCCAAGGCAGTGGAGTGAAAAGCGAGCTGAAATCATGCATCTCTCTTTGCAGCACTCTGCAGCTACCAATGCCCAAGGATCACAGCTGTTACTGGGATTGCCTGGGAGGAATAGAAAAATTTCTTAGACCAGGAGTACGAGGTTTGCATTAGAAATCACAAAAATGTCTCAATTTAAACATGTTTTCTTCTGTTTTTCAGGTTGCTTTGCAGATTTTTTTTTTATTCAAACTGTGCAGGTTCATTAAATCACTTAAATAAAGTGAAGCAGCCTAAAAGAATGTCTCTGTACTGGTGGGCATGACATGAACTGTGACTTCTTTTGGGAAAAAGTATCTTTACAGAGACAGAAAGGAAAGCAAGCAGTCCTGAAAAAGTTGGATTTTGTAAATCTCTGAGTTGAAAAATTCCTTTTTGCTAGCTGAAATGTTATTTCTGGCACTCCTGCAAGTAAGGGAGTGAGTGGGAGCCCCAGAGCCCTGGAGCATTACACGGGCTGCTTGTTGAATGGCAGCCTGAGTTACTGATGTGTGAGAGAAGCGATGCAGGGCAGCCAAGGCACCACAGCCCCTGATGTGGGCACAGCACTCCACGGGACTTGTGCTTTTCTAGACTAAAAATTCCTGGATGAGGTAGGAAACAGTCCATGCTGAATTCTGGGAAGTAAATAACAGCCACCCTGATGCACTCACTGCTAAAGGATGGAAGAACTGGACAGCCAAAGTGACATTATTATGGGAGATGCTGTGTGAATTGAGCTTAACACAACGTTTCCACTTCCCTTGATTTAATTCCATACTTTGAGGTCCTCCAGCCCCATCCCCACCCAGTTTCCTGAGAGCTTGGTAGTACCTCAGTGCATCCTCTTAGAGCACAGAATACTTCTGAAGAAAACACAAACAGTTTGATTTACATCCTGTTTTTTAGGCAAAGGCAAGAAAATTCAGGCCATGCTCTGGATGACAGAAGTATAAATCACCTCTGAGCTTGGAGCTAGGGAGTACAGTAAGACTAGTGCAGAGCCTGCATCAATACATTTTTCAGAGAGGAAATTCTGTGTCACTCTTAGATCTCTTCCACTGACAATTGCAAGACAAAGACTCTCTAGAGTATTTTAATTGGATACATTTGAACAAGTTAACTTTTAAATGAAGCATGGTACCTTAAAAAATGCTAGATTATTCAGTTTTCTTGTTTAAATGGTAAAAATGAAGAAGTCTTTTGATTTAGCAAAATTTTATACAGAAAGCTTTAATGACTAAAAAGTTGCCCCTTATAAATAAAAACACAATATAAATAGCAAATTTAAAACACTCCAATATGCTCTTCTATGCAAGCCTCCATAAGACTTCTTTTTAAAGATTCAAAGTGATATTTTTTGCCAGACCCACAGAATTTTTTCCTGTTTTGTGACCAGTTCAGTTGAAATATACTGTCAGTGACATGCAATTACTATGATCTTAGCAATAGCAGACTTTTTGGGTGGAGAGCAGAAACTAACCAGACAAAAATGTATGTGTCTGAAAGGAAGGAGTAGGGTGTGATACCAAAATGTACGCATTACTCATTTTTCAAGGCTTACTTTGAAATTCACAAATACTGTCGTGGTTTTGACACATGCAGAGTCTAAAAAAGTTAGAGAAAATTGGGGTGACTTCACATATCCTGCATCAAAATGCAAGACTGCAATGTGAGAGACGTTTCACACTGACACTAATGTTTTCCCTTGGATTTCTTAGTATTTGGTCTTTACCAACTGGTGAAAAATCTAAGGTGAAAGGAAGCTGCAGAACACTCTTGCTGTGTAGTCCCTGAATAGAGATAACCGGTCATCAGTGCAAAGTTTGTGTAGAGAATAATGCTTAAATGGCAGTCCTAGAAACTCAGCTTTTATAAATTGCTACACATTCAGAGAAAACTGACCAGCATGTTCTCTTCTCATGAATGAAAGAAAAAGCTTTCCAAAGCGTTGGCTGTGATTTTATACTGCTTGTGCAAATATAGTGAAGGAAAATCTAAGAAATGCCCCCAATGCCAGTAATAGAACTATTCCTCACTGTTTGCTACAGTGTGGAGGAGTAAGAGTCATATTCTAAAATTTCATCTGGTTATTTTAACAGAAATGTTTTTTAGCTGCTATTACTTCATAATCACTGAATGGATATCTGAAACTGCAAAGACAAGGTAAAGACCTGATTTTCATGTTTGTGTAAAGACTTTTACACTTCTGTGTAAGAAGACCGTTTTTCACTTTTGTTGTATAAGGCACAATTGGCTCTCATTAGAGGTTTCTTCCATAATGGCATATGTTGTCATCCCTCTAGCAACACATCCAGAGAGGCTTTGTTTTAGTGAGATTTCCTGAGGGAAAGCTATTTCCACACTGTACTGCCACTATCTAAAAGGTTGTGTTCCTGGGTCATGCCTTAGGTAATGGAAGGGACACACCTAAGTCATCCACCAGTGTGTATCCAGTAGAAATTTCTCCCATGGAATTATCACAAAATGAAGTTGAAATTCAAGGCAGTGCTCTGCTTCTTGGTGCATGTGTTCCAGCTGCTAGTCTCCAAAGACCTGTCTATTATGCAGTTTACTTCATTAATAGGCAAATAAAGAGATATGGAATATGGGGGGGTCTTTTAAAAAATATTATTAGTAGGCAAATGCATAATTTGAGAGAGTCTTGCTGTTCCTGATTTTTCTTTACTAGCTGCCTTTCTCCCCAAAAGATACTTTACAGTTTATTATCCAAATTCTGATTACAGATCTGCCAGAAGTAGATCTGTGCCTAAGTGGTCTCCTCATCTGAACAGTGTTCCATGTTTGAAAAACCTGTAGTTAGCATTGTATTTGGGAGGACACTCGTGAAACCACTAATTCAAGTCAATAGCTGAAAGCTCTTTAAGCTAATAATTAGGAATTGAAGTAACAGGAGCTTTAATAACATCTCACACTTTGTATGATAAGATCTTGTTTAGCCTTATTCAAAGAGAAAAAAATCTATCTGCCTGAAGGCATGCAGAGTTCTGAGATAAATAATTAAACAAATTCTGATCTTGAAATATATTTTCATATCATGCTGCCTTCCTTTTGGAAATTTGGTGGGAAATTCCACAATTCAAATGAGGTAGTTGTCTGCATTTACCTTCCATGGAGTAGATCCACTCCTCAAGGTGTAATTCCAGGGTGAGGCTGGATCCAGTGATAGTTACTTCAGATGACATGAGCCTTGCTGCCTCTGTGGTTCATGTCTTCTAGCATGGGGGAAACTTCTGCATAAAATACTAGAACAATGGTTGAATCTCTTGGGAAAGCCATATAAATACAATGAAAGCCATTGTGCATCTACAATTTTATTTTTTTGTTTCATTAAAAAAACCCAGAACATATAAACACATTTTTTTTCTCTTTCTGTTCTGCAACTTCCCCTTTCCTTTTGCCTTCTTTTACCCCCTCCTGGCCAAGCTGAAGACATATGGAAATTCTTACTGAGACCAGTCCATTATAGAATGTCACACAGATTAAGAAACAAAGGATTTATGGAAGACTCAAATTTGTAGAAGATTTAGAACTCCTTAAAGGGCATTTTGAAATCTTTTATGGATTATATACAAAAACCAGATGCTACATCTTAGAAAAAATTGTCATTGTTACTTCCTACTTGACTATGGGGTGGGGGAATGAGTGGGCTCTATCCTATTGTGAACTAAGGCAATTTTTTTTCACACAAAAGAGTTGCTTTGCTTCCTTTTCCCTGTTGGAGTGTGTGTTGTCAATTACAGAATATAGCACCTCTTGTGACAAATAATTTTCTCTTACAAAGAGGACAATTATTCAAAAGCCACCGAGAACAATGAAGAACAATGGCTTGGCTCAGAAAAAGCAACTTCTTGTTTAAGTCAAAACCACAGAAATATTGATAGAAACCATGTTACCTCTCCTCTGGGAGAGGAAAACACATTGTTTGGCTGACATAAAACAGGACTTGTGTCTTCTCTTTATTGGACTAATTAGGGACCTTGCTAGGTCTTCACTTACATCAGCTGAAAAATGACCTGTTTGTTGACATAATCTTTTTGAGGATCTCCTCTCTGCTGGCATGGGGTCTGGAGTGTGCTCTCTCTGGGGATTCCTCTAGCTATAACAATCCTCTTCTGATCTGCTTTGTGAGCTTTTCTCTGAGATTACACAGAGGGTCTGTAGGGCCATGGGTGGGAGATCCCTTTGGATTCCCACAATAAGCATAGACTCATCATGGGAAAAAATGACCATTTCTCCTTCAAAGGCCTAGCTATCCCTTCACTTTCCTCAAGGCATCTGAGTTCCTGAGGGAGTTGGCAAAAATCTTCAGATCCTTTAGAGGCCAAATACTGTTTCTTGGGATGGTAGGATTAAAGCAAAGTGAATTTCCTGCTCAGAACCAGTGCATTGAAAGGAAGTGGTTCTTGAAGTTTTTATTTTCTCTCTTTATATTTGTATTTGGATCTTTACTGACAACCTGGACAAGAGGATCAGGTGCACCCTCAGCAAGTTTGCAAACAAAACCAAGCTGGGTGGCAGTGTTGATCTGCTGGAGGGCAGGAAGGCTCAGCAGAGGGATCAGGACAGGCTGGATCAATGGGTGAGGTTGAGATGGGTCAGGACAGGCTGGAAAAACAGGCTGAGGCCAATGGTGTGAGGTTCCACCAGGTAAAGTGCTGGTTCTGCCCTTGAGTAACAACAATGCCATGCAATGCTACAAGGTGGGGGAAGTGTCACTGGAAATCTGCCTGGTAGACAAGGACCTGGGGGTGCTGGTCTACAGCAGCTGAACATGAGCCAGCAGGGTGCCCAGGTGGCCAGGAGAGCCAATGGCTCTGGCCTGTGTCAAAAATAGTGTGGCCAGCAGGGCCAGGGAAGTGATTGTCCCCCAGTATTTGGCAGTGGTGAGGCCACACCTCAAATCTTGTGGGTTCAAATCGGTTCTGGGTCCCTCACTGCAGGAGAGACATTGAGGTGAGGGAGAGGGTCTAGAGAAAGGCAGCGGAGCTGGTGAAGGTTCTGAAACATAAGACCCGTGAGAAGCAGCTGAGGGAGCTGGGCCTGTTTATCCTGAGGAAAAGGAGGCTTAAGCAGGGAGACCTTATTGTGCTTTACAACTCCATGAAAGGAGATTTAGTAGAGGAGGAGCTTGGTGTCTTTTCCTGGGTAACAAGCAGCAGGATAAAAGGAAATGGCCTCAAGATAGACCAGTGGAGGTTTAGATTTGATATTAGAAAAGTTTTGTCAGTGAAAGGGTGGTCAGGCATTGCAAGGAAGTGGTAGAGACACCATCCCGGGAAATGTTAAAAACATTTGTGGATGTGGCTCTTGGAGACAAGGCTTAGTTATGAACATGGTGGTGCTGGGCTAACAGTTTGACTCAATGATCTTAAAGACGTTTTCCAACCTTGACAATTCTGTGATTCTTTGGATTTCCTGCTACTAGGTTTGCTCCAAGGATCTCTTTTTCATTTATGTTTTTTAAACTAGCTATCATTGTTATTTGACAGTTTGCCTTTTTTGGAGTGCTGACATTTATTCCTTATATTTGCTAATCTCCCTTTAAGTATGTCGAACATTTAATTAGGAGGATATGATTTTTATCTATGACTTTTACCAACTCATTGCTTGTTGCTGGTAGAGGTGCACAGTGGATAGCTGTCACCATTCAGTTCCTGTGCTCTTATCACTTTTTGGTAGAGATATAATGGTTTTAAAAGAAACATATTATGTGCAAGTTTTCTATTTTGTTTTAAAGGAAGTCTACTTTGACGTGTTTTTCCCCAGGTTAAATTCAGTCACAACATAAGCTAATCACAATATACGGCTCCTTTTTGTATCTTCAGATGTTGCAAAATTTGAAGAGGGAAAAATGAAAAAACGTTATTTGAATTAGAAAAAAGTGGTCTCAGAATTAGGATAGAAGGAGGAGACTCAAAACCAATTACATTCAGTTTCTCTATCTATTATTGAATTTGGGTTTAACTAGTTCACATTGACATTTGTAGGTTTGGAGCAATCGTGGCCACAGTGAGTTTAGTGGTGAACAAAACACTTCAGCATTTTCTGAGCATATTTTTTAATGCTTTAATTCTTGAAAATGCAGACTTTAACATAATTTTTTTTTTCACACAGGTATTTTCAAAGGAGGTGATATTGAGGATAACAGTTATTGTTGTCTGAGCCAAGAGCTTATTCCAGAGGAGCACACTGAAACACTAAACAAGTGCCTCATTGTCATCTGGGCAGTTGAAACTCTCAAGTAGCATCTGCTGGGGATTGCTGTGCTTATTCTGCCTATACCGCCTCAATAAAAATTATGGCAGTGCTTTATTTATAACCTGTCTCTGCTCTCGTCTACTCAAGCAATTGTTGCTTTTTCTCAGGAAATCATAAGACTTAATGGCTGTTGAAGTGTCTTTTGTTTCATGGAGAGGTGAATAGTGATGAAAAAGATTGAGAAGTTTTACAATAGTACTCAAGCACCTACAAAAGCAGCTGCCTTATCATTGTTTCCTTAAAAAATCATTAAAGTACCAGAGATCAGCTAGAACAATTCCAAGCTAAAAGATATAAGTAGCCCCTTAGATGCAGTCTGGTGTGAAATAAGACTTACAAGGACTAGCAGGAGCAGCAGGCTTTGCTCTTTCCTGGATCAATTCAGGGTTAATGTTTTTTATTTGAAAATAAAGTCAATTTAAAGACTGCCTGTCAAATAGGCTGTTGGCTGTTTATTTATCTGAGCTGGTGAACATGGACTCTGTGAGGTCCTAAACTAATTTATGGCTCTTTTAATCAAAATCAACAACTTAAACTTTACCTGCAAGCTCACTAACACATAGTATACCTTGTGGAGTCCTGGGTTAATGTTTGTGTTGGGATATTTGGCACAGAGGTTAGCTTCACTTTCAAGTGAATTCAAGCTGTAAATCTCTGAGTACTTGTTTTAGGAGCATAACACTGACATAACTATGTCTGCCTCTGAAAGAACTGTCACACTGTCCTGCCTGTGCCTTGCTAACCAAGCAGGAATATTTGGTCCTTATTCAACAGTGAATGGTCACAAATTCAATTTTTCTGCACTCATACTATTATGACCATTTATAAAAATTACTGCTGCTGAAAAAGCATAAATTCTGAGCTCTCAGTTCTAGAGCTCACAGTATAATTTCTGGTTTGGATTTAAATATTAGGGTAAGAGTATTCTTCATGTCTTCCTTGAATTTAAAATTACCTCCTGTAAAAAATAATAGCTTACCCTCCCCTCATCTCAGTTCTCTTTCACATTTGAGTATTGCTGGAATAGGTGACGACAATTAGGGAGCTTTTTGACAGGGTGTGTAACTCAGGCATTTTGCATTTGACTTCTACATCAGTAATCTATCTCTTTGAGCTCTGCGCTCTTCTGTACTACCTCTTATTGTGAAAGAAAGCCTTAATATCCCAACAGATCTGTGAAACTACTTTTTAGCTTTTGTCCTCCTAGAAGCTGAGCCCGGAAAAATAACCTTATTTTAGTTAAGAACTTCACAGGTAATATTCCAATCATTTAAAAGCAGCCATGTGGAGGTTTCTGCTGGGCTTGGCTCGAAGGTGGCTCTTTTCCCTTTAAGGTAAAAGCCCAGATGTGTCAGATATTTGCCTGTCTCCATTGTTTAAAGGAGTTCTGATGATGACCTCAAGAAGCACACACATGACCAAATAATTTAATTTTGCTCCTGCATGTGGTGCTTGATTGCCTAAGTAATGAGTCACAGAAAACAGGTATGACCAGTTTTGAAAAACATGCCAGAGACACATAGAGATTTATGAATTAAGTACCAGCTTTTAAAATCTTACAGTGATTGTAGTTTCCTGTTACATTGAAAAATGAGTGACTAGCATGAATCAATTTTGTCTGATGTAAAATCGAGTGTTTATATCTGTAATACTGATTCAAGTTTTGCAGTAGTCAACTATCTTTTCTTTAGTGGATATAAAATTTGGATGAAAGCTTAAATGAAATATGTAATTCTTGTACCTGATAAAAATGTGAAAATACTTTCAGATTAAATTGACATAAGTACAGTAAAATAATAAGAAAATGCAAATTTGCTCTTCCAAGGCTTTTATTCTTAGACTTTGCCTCAAAGTTTACACCTGTTGTTGACTATATTTTTTCTATTGTTTCTCTGTGAAAATTGTTAGAAATAATTTTTTAACTGTCGTTATTTTTGAACTTAAAAAATAAGTTGTTTTTTTAATTTGAAAAGGGAATTTTCCTAACACAAGTGGATTTCTGCCATTTTGGTAAAATCACTTTATATTAACTCAGTACTTCACATTACATTAACAGTGCATTTAGCAACTGAAAAATGGGGATCAGTAGAGATCCTTGCTGAAAAGTGTTAAGACTTTTTCCACTAGAATATACCATCCCTGACAGATTTGTCATTCAAAGTCTAGGCAGCTTTACTAATACCTATAACAGCATCTCTGAACTTCACCAGACTATTTATTGTAAAGAACAGATAGTAAGGCCAAGGTGATTTCAAGTAAATAAATTACCATGAACTCAAGAGTCACAGATACTTTTAGTGGAACTGAAAAAGCTGTTCTATTCCTAGCACAGTAGAACATTAAAAGTAGTAAACACCACTGTGGTGCTTTAAAAGCAGCTGGGAATTAACCCCAAATAAGCCACTTGCTTTCCCCTGCCCCCTCCAGTGAGAAAGAGAGAAAGGCAGAGAGTGTGGGTTGAGACAACAATTTACTGAAAGCAAACAGTGATGGAATAAGAATGGCACAGTAACTGCAGCAATATTAATAATAAAAGTATACAAAAGAGAATGTGGTTTATATACAAAAGGTGCTCACCACCTTGACTTCATTCTGTGTGGCCACTGAGATGAAGGCAAGATGGTGGCCATTGGCCATTCCTGCAGCTCATCAGGGACATGCAGTTATTCCTGACAAAAAGCAAGACCACATCTTCCAGCATTGATGTGTATGGTGTGGAACAGCAATTTAGCCAAACTTGCAGGTTCTAGGCTCCTCCTCCTCCTCCAGGCAAACCTAGGACATTGTCAATGTCTTTGTGCCCTTATGTGTTTCATATTTCAGTCATTTTAGGCAAAGCCAGTCATGCCTTTTTTTTTTTTTTTTTTAATGTAATGCACCTTGGTTGTGCCTTTTTTTTTTTTTTTTTTTTTAAATGTAATACACCTTGGTTGAGTTTCAGGAGGGACTGCGCCAGCAGTAATGAAGATTCAGGATATATGTGCCAGTTTGCAACAGAAGAGCAGAATTGCCCTGTAAAAGCTAGCTATACTTAAAAGTCAAATGAGGGCAAACAATGAGTATCACTCCTTCGGTCAAGGCTAGGTAACAGGTCAGGCCATGAGGATGTGCAGGACATTTAGTCAGGATCAGCAGAAGGCAAGAGGAGAGACTAGCCTACCTACAGCCTAGCTCAGGCAGCCCTGGGTACTCAGGCATGAATCTACACGGAACTTCAGGGCCACAGGCAGGGGTACAGGGTGGTCAGGGCCAGAGTTTAAGCCTTCATGAGGTTAAGATAGTCAGGACCATTAAGACCTATTAGTGAACTTATGGACTTGACAAATCCGACTTTCACCAAAGCTCTTTTTCACCCAGATGACAGAAGCAATGCTCCATTTCCTTCTTGGTTGATGTTGTCCTTCACTATCTCTTTCTTTTGTTTTCACTCCTGGATGGATTCCAGGGTGAACAAATTGTTCCTTGAACAATTACATTCCTTGGTGGGATTTTATGAACCCTCAGACTTTGTTGTTTCTCAGGGTTTCTCTCTGATTTGCCTATCTCCATCCAGTCTTTAAGCACCAAAATTCAGAATGCCGTACTCAGCTTCTTCAGTCTTGACAGTTCAGAGATTTCATCTTGTTCCATTTTCTTTTCCCTGCCTCATCTCAAACTCCAGGTTGTCTTTCTCATATCTCATTGTGAATGTCTGATTGCCACCTCAAGCATGATACAGCAAAAAAGGCCTTTCAGTCCTTTACTGAAGGAATGTCACCATGGAAGTAGCAGGGAATAGCAGGGAAACACCAATGCTTTGTCTGCAGCTGTATCCCCATGACCTGAGTTATAGAAGAAATTTCCAGATTATTTCTCTGTAACATTTCTAAAACGTCTTTTCTGCTCCATCCACACAGCTAATATTAAAATTCAGATTTAATGTGACTCTTGCCAGTGTAATGAAATATTTTCCCAGTGCTCTCAAATATAAACTTTCTACTGTAACTGACAATATTTCTAGCCCAAAATTTGGGCAAAAATCCTCCTTTTTTGGGACATCTCCCTTTTCTTAAGGTGACTGACTCAACTGAATCCCTCAAAGTCCTTAAAGGCATATAGTGAACTCTAGGCAATACTCATGATTTTAGCAGCACTGGTCCTCCTTGCAACCCAAGGCACGTCAAAATTAAATATTAAAATTAAATATATCCTCACTGAAGTTAAAGAGACTCTAAGCCAATGCCTTTACTACTACACTCTCTGTCTTTACTGTTATAAGAAAAAGTCCAAGGGATAACCTCAGGATTCATGCCCAGGTGCTAGACTTGCCCACTCCATACTGCTGAGCACTACCATCTTCTGTCAGGGATGTGGATTGTAGCCAGAACAGTGAAAAAGGCAAATTAAAGGATTACCTGGCAGTTTGGTAGCGTGGACAAGCAGGCCCTATTATTTATTTAGCAGCAATAGTTTGCACAGTGAGATGATATCGCAACAGGTGGATTAACATTATCCTAAAAAACAATTTATGTTCTAGGGTATGTAGTGAATCAACTGGAAATAGGAAAAAAAGTGCAGCTCAGTGGAGGTTAAACATTTGCACTGAGGAGAAGGAAGGAAGAAGAGAAATATGCTAAAACAAAACATGCAAGAGAGTCTCATTTAACTGAACTGACTAAAAGCTTATCAGCCATAATTCCCCTTTCAATTGGATGGATACTTAGCAAGCTAGATAAATATGCATCTATATCTCTAGCCTGTTTTTGAATACACTTCTATGCCACTGAAGTTGTTTGTTGTGTTGCTAATAATAACAATGAGAATTTGGAGAAAACTTGATTTTAAGGGATTTGCATTAGAGAAGGGTCCTGTTTTAGGGCTTCTGGCCAATTTTCACATAAATCAATTTTTAAGCTTGTCCTAATAAATGTAAATTCATGTTTTTATAATAGGAGGGCCACTAGTACTATGAAATATATTTTATTCAGAAAGGTAAAAGGAGCACTCAGAAAAAAGGAGCACTCCGTTCCTCTTCTAGTAAATGCATAGAGGAGAATTCTGTTATAACCAATTCCATTTGGCAAAGCAGACATAAAAGGTCATTGCTGTGCCCTACCAGCTGACACTATCAGCAAGCTCTTTTGTACAGTGCCTCAGTAAATGCTTTTTTCTTTCAAATCCTCAAATCACTATTGTTTTTGAGCTGTGTTTTTACAAACTCAGTTGAAAATTGTTAACTGATAGAAGTTATAGCTAGTGGCTTTTTGTGCAGCTTCTGTGTGAGTAGTAAATGTGACAAAGATGGAAATGAATGAAGCTGCTACTTTCTTTCAATAGTAATATAAAAACATTAAAATAGATAAGCTATTGTGGCCCCTTCCTAACAAGAACCATGAAGAGTTCTCCACCCACTGCTTACTTGCTTCTGGTCAGTACCATTCCTTTTTGGTGTGTGACTGCAGACCTGTAGGCATTGTGATTCCTATTGAGAATGAATTAGGTGACAGCTCTGACCACCAGCCTGGACTTGTGTTTTGCTATGATGATACAAGCAGATGGCACATAAGATTGCCCAGAAAAGAGCATAGAGAGGTTTAGCTATTGCTTGTTTTACTCCTGGGCGAAATCATACCAATCCAGACAGCAAAAGCACTGTTGACTCCAAGTGACTCCATGCAGTTTTCTCTTGAAGAGTCACTATTTGAGTGAAACTCTAGTGGTAGCTCCTTAATAGTTCAATACCAGAATTCAAATGTTGATAGTTTGTGCATATCCCTAGGGCAATGGAAATGTCCTTTGTAATCCTACCACTATGAATAAATATTAACTCTGAAGAATTCAAAAGATGAATGAGACAGCCATTTTCTGGGCTTTTTCAGATGATTTACAACAGAACCTTTCATGATGCAATAAAATTGACCCTTCTCTATTTTTTAGTGTTAATTTAAAAGTAAGAAAGTGTATTACTGCTTTGAAAGAATTCAGGAGACTGCCGAAAAAGATCCCAGTGAACTTGAAACCCTTACTGATTTTCATCAATGCCAGCCATGGGAACAAGGGGAACAGCGTGAATGGACCTTTGATTTTACAGAGCACATGTAGTGTGATCTGGTACAGTTGTATATATTCAAGCTGTTGGGATAATAGAAGTTATTGGTCAGTTTTTGTACTGGTAATATTCCCACAGCGCAAATTTTGTATCCATCTCTGTGAGAAAATATTACTGTATAAGCAGTGAGGTCCAGAAAAAAAACTTCACAATGGTAGTACTTAATTGAAAGAAGACATTTGGGAGAAAGAAATTATGCCATAAAATACCTGACAAAGGTAGATAGTACTGTAAAATGGCCAATAAAGCTTAGCATATTCTGAACAGTTATAGTTTAAAGGTGTCTGTACCTCTTCAGCAACCTGCTTACCTGATCATTGTGCTGCTAGGTATTTCCATTTTGAAATTACTATTATTGAAATTCAAATAGATATTCCAGCCAAGACCAGTCAATGTATAAAAGATTGCCTGGCAAATAAAACTGTGTGTTAATAATATACAGGACAAGCAAGCAGAGTCCTTTAACAAGACATTTGGATTCAAGATTACTCACTGTATATCTTGCATGTGCTGGTCTTGTGTGTGTGAATAGGTGGATTTATTAGATATGCAGGTCCCCACTGGTTACTGTGGTGTACATTTTGAACATGAGTTCTCAGAAGAAATAACCTAACACTTAACTCTGATCTACAATTCAATTTCTACCTGCCTTTTGGGCAGTGATCTCAAGTTTTGGAATTATTCCATATTCTATACAGATGGCACTGTAAAACAGTGAAAATGCTCATCTTGGAAGATGGAAGGCAAAATGCTGCATTTAATATAGTAGTTCTTATCTATACTTTAGTTATCTATGCTCTTGTTCACTGATATGGCTAAATATTTCATCCAGAAATTTAGCAAACATGACAAGGCTTTCTTTCAACTTCACAGAGTCCTTTTGGCATGATTTTTTTAATGGGTAGGAGATACTTCACTGGAACATGTTGTATTTATAATATCTGTATGTAATATTTTTTTAAACTGTGCTCTTCTTAAGTAAAGCATAACACTCTTAGAAGCAACTGGCCAGCATTTCTCTGTGTTTACAGTTGTAGGAAAACTAGAAATAAAATTCTGATGTGACATTGAATTTATATGATACAAGTATGTAAAATAAACTTCTCGGTGCCCTGTGGCCTTAAGTGCTGATTTTGGTTGGGGTAGAGTTACTTTTCTTCACAGTGGCTGGTATGGGTATGTGTTTTGTACTTGTGCTAAACGTAGGGTTGATAATGTTTTGAGATGTTTTTGCTCTTGCTGAGCTGAGCTTGCGTAGAGTCAAGGCCTTTTCTTCTTTCCATTCTGCCATGCTGATGAGGGAGTTGGGGTGCATGGGAGGCTGGGACTAGACACAGCCAGGACAGGTGACCCCCACTGACCAGAGGGATATTCCAGACCATATGACTTCATTCTCAGTATATGAAGGGCAGGGATAAAGTAGGAGGCAATGTGGGGATGTTTATAGTGATGGTGTTTGTTTGCCACGAACCATTACCTGTGTTGGGGCCCTGCCCTCCTGGAGGTGGCTGAACACCTGCCTGCCCATGGGAAGCAGTGAATTAATTAAAGTTTAACTTTGCTTGGGTGCGCAGGTTCTGCTTTACCTATTGAACTACTTTTAAGTCAAGCCATAAATTTTCTCACCTTTGCTTTTCTGATCCTGCTGCTAGGAGAGTGAGTGAGCAGCTGCGTGGTGCTTGGTTGATGGGGTAAAACCACAACACCTGAACTGCCAAATACCTAAGAGACTATCATCTCTTTGTTAATGAACTCTCTTTATTTCTCCTTCTGTGGATATATTACATTCCTGGAGGCAGTGTTGGATGGTGAAAAGTATACAAATTATGACTGTATCACTGAACCCTCGGTGGCTTTCTGTGTTGATTCTCCAGTCAAATAGGTGTTGGCGGAGGGTATGCTAACGTTTGTGTATCTTATTATGTCCTCTAGGTCAGCCCAAATTTATTTATTACTACTGTCCATTGGGAGAATTCCTTGACACTGTGAATCTCAGAAGAGAAAACAAAATCTGTAATCTCTTTTTCTTCTTAGCATAGTTGTATGTACTTGAAAAAGCACCCAGAAAAATTCCAGAAGAAAGGTGGATAGGTCACTCTTGATTCCAATCTCTTTCTGTTTCACTGATATGGAAGTAGATCTTTGAACTGATCGGTTTCAAATGTTTTTGAATGTTAGTCATAATACAATCAAGCAATGGATCACCTGGTATCAAAACTCCTGCGCTTTTCCCATGCTCACCTACCACTTTTACAAACTGCTAAAGGAGGTAAAAACTTCCTATTTGAACTTTTAAAAAAGTATATGCAGCTCATGAATCAGTTTGATTTACTTTAAATTTATTTTGTCATCCAGAGCATGTGACATCTTTGTGGTTTATTTCAGCAGTTATTTTATCAAATAATCAGACACCACTCTATTCTATTTAAACTTGCTCCACTGCCCCCATGACATACTACAAATCTCAGCTGTCCTATCAGTAAAGGATGCTCTTGGTGCTAGTGGAATCTGTTTCTATCAGCAAGGAAGGCTCTCACATCTCTGGGGTGACATTAATGATCAGTGTTCTCATTCACATGGGCTCCTACCAGCTGACCTGTGTAGGTGAATTCCTGCCGGCTCAGGTGATGAGCATCCTCTGGCTCAGAGCCTTAAGCAGTGAGATCAAATTTCCCAAATCTGTCTGGCAGCTCTAAGGTTCAGCCTCCAAACCCTAAGGACAAAAAAATGTAGCCTCACATCAGCATAGCCTATCTTTTGGAAGGCTAGGCTTTCACATTGAATAAATACAAAGACAGCTGGATACTGCTTCATTTTAAGGGAACATTAATATTAACCAGCAATGGAATCCCATTGGGAATGTGTGGCTCCTGTTCAAATTCCAAATCAAACTGTTATGACTGATGCTGAGCATTAAAATACAAAATAAATCTGGTTACAATGTACTGAATGTATTAGACTGAGAATTTATGATAAGGGTAAAAAATTGTTGCATTGAGTACATATCTGAGACTACATCAGTGAAGTAATATTCTTGAAATGAATATGAGGTTTAAAATAGTTATGTATAATCACAATACACCAATTTACAAAAGTGGTTCAGTGCAGGATTTTGCAGTACAAGACAGTTGAGCCTTGTCCCTTGTTTCACTGAAATATTTCAGTCTCAAAATCAGTATAATATCATAATACCAAATAATGAATGTTTCTGACATGATTTTACACTCAAAGGATTCTTCCTTTTCCACCCATTTGTATTATTATTTAAATGCCTCTGTGATACAGAAATGAAGAGTCTCCTTATTAGATGGAATACTTAATCCTGCTAGCCTTGCCAAATAATGAAGTACGAAGTAAAATGTATAACAGTGTGAAAGCATTGCATATCATAGCTGAGAAAAGAAAAAAATACTTCCTATGAACAGTAATTAAATTAGGATACAAACATAATCAACACCATTTTATGAAAGCTTGCTGTGGTAATTTAATGCTTAGAATTTACTATCAAGAACACTCTAAAATGTGTGTTCTTAGTTGAAAAGCTTGGATTGTCTTTGGAAGTAAATTTTGATTACAGCTTGATTGTACAAGATGTCTTTTACAATTTGCACTGGCCTGCATAATATGAATTGCAAATAATATAAGAAGCTGCAATACAAATCTGCTCTGTCAGAGACACTGAATTCACCTAAAGGATGGCCTATTTCCAGCTCACTGGCTAGTTCACACTTAATCTTTGTCTGGACACTCCGTGTCAGTTGGCTAACTCTACTTCAAAGATGAGGCAAGATCCCAGTGTATTCTAGTCCCTGCTCTTTTTTTTTTTTTTTTTTTTTGTTTAATGCTATGGCACTTTTACAGCAAGGTAAGCCATGATATCTTTTCTGGTCACTAATGGAATACACGCAGGGAAATGATTTATAAAGTTCTTGGCATTCACATCGTCTGTGGCAATCATCTTCCTCATTTATCTGTGTTTGAAGAATTGCATTTCCCTGTTGTGCTCCGTGGGGAATTGTTGTAGGAGTGTTGTGGACTGCATGGTGGAAAAAACATCCAAGCTCTGACACTTCTTTCCTTATCCTCCTATCCACTAGTAAGCTGGATAAAAGGAATAGTATATATAGGAAGGGATAAAGAGGTGGAAAGAAATGGAAAGAGCTGATAGAGCTTTACAGAAGGCATAACTTTCCAAGGCAGGGTTATAACCTAGCCCTTGTAGGCTTTAGACATGAGAAACCATTTTCAACAGACAACTGTCAAGTAAAATATTTCATATTGAGTCACCCTGAGTTTTCTCCCTTGCTCCCAGTATTTTGTTTCCAGAAAATGGTTTCTTAAAAGTACCCAGAATAAGTCCAGAAATGCAAAAATACCACAACCTAATTCCTGATATGGCAGATTACTTTATATATTATTGCTCTTAGTATAAGAGGTTCTCATTTACAATGTTAACTTACAGATGTTACAATGTTACATGTTTACAATGTTAATTTTTACTCTCAGACACGCACAAAAAAAAAAGCATGTTTGTTTTGGGGCTTTTTTTCTCAGGACTTCCTATGCCTTATGTCTTCCAGTTATGATCTAAAGGAAACACTTGTATTTCTAAGTAAGAGGACAAGGCAACAGGCCTGAGATCAGCCCCAGCTTGTTCTCTTGTTCTGTTTTCTACCACTCAATTTAGCTTTCAGTAAGACAAATGTGCCTAAGGAGGGTGGGTGCAAAGCAGCTGATGCCATCATCCTGGGTACCAGTCTCTGGTCCTCGTGTAAAATAACTGATGAATATATGGCCAGTTCTGCTTTCCCAATAACCCAGACTTCTACACATTATTATTCCCTCCTCTACCCTCTGTTATGTTCATTCATGGAAGCAAGACCTTCTATTATAATCTTTGTTCAGCTGGTTTGACTCTTCCTCTAGTTGCTGTGTTTGCATGATGATTGTCTCATTCATGTAACAACAGGCTGACTATGGAGTTGTCATCTGTTGTTTCATGTCTGATTACAAGATTTTTTTCCCCAAGTTCCATATGGAAAATAAAATATGTTCACAGTAAAAAGAAGCATCTTATGCCTCACTCTGCCACACTGGAACATATGCAAAATCTTTCACTGTCTATTGAGTAAAAAAAATATCAAAAGCTGGTATTCAAAGGCTCAGAAGTCAAAAAAATTTTCACAAGTAATTTTGAATGACAATAAACCTGAGGCTTGTAATAAAATCTAGTCTCCAACAGCAAGAATAAAAGGGAAAACATTTAAACCAAATTTTTCCCCGTGAATCACTCACTCACCTTTGGCTGTATTATTTATTTTTCTGTGCTATTTAATTTTAAAAATACAGTTTCCTCATTCCTTATTCAAAAGCAGCAGGAAAGTAGTCTCCAAGATGCTTGTGTAGAATTCTGTCACATATACATATCCAAATAACAAATGAAAACATTTAAAATATTCTAAATGGGGGAAATGGCAATGGGAATTCTTAAGAAAATGTACCACAAAAGTCTTTGTAAATGCTCCATTTATGTTGTGTACAGTAATTTGAAAACCCATTTATTTTTTGCAAAAGACTGTGCATTGCAACCTTCTAATCTCTGTGTGTTCTTTCTTTAATTTCTCCATATGCTGCTTGCTTTAGTGATTTGATTAGGTCTAGATTTCAACATAACTTGTATGTGATGTAGACCTGGTGACATTACTAAGACCACTGGAACTGGCTTGCCAGTATTTCTAACCTTAGTCATAGGAAAGTAAGCAGGCAAATCTTCAGGATCTGCCAACTAATCCTGTTTAACATTTGTTAATTCTACTAAATTTCACCCCTTAATCATCTTGCTGTCATCTTCTACATTTTTCTGTGGCATTGTTCTTTAAGCCTGAATCTTCCCTTAATCACGAAACCTCCAAGTCTCTGTTGAGGGTTTTTAAATAAAATGCCTTGCCCTTGCTTCTTATATACTACTAGGGACTAATAAACTCCTTCTGATATTATGATCTTTTGTTCCAATTTTATTCTTGTGAAATCATATCCTTTGAAAAAAAATCCTAAAGTGGTTACTGAATTATCTCTGAAAATACATAATCACCAGAGCTATCTCAGCCTAAATCTGTTTTTCTTGATATCGATCCTTATCATGAGGACTTTCTTCTATTTGCATTAGAGTGATGTATATGAGATTCCACTGAGATGTATATCCCAATTGCAAATGTTCTTCTCACACATGAGTGGGAGACAACCACACCTCTACCCAGACTTTTCTGATAAGAGTGCTACATCATTGTGGGTTATTTTAAACTGGTATTGCTCTGGTTTTGGCTCACCCTCAAGTGAACCTCCACTTGTCTAATGATAAAAGAGCAAAACCCGAATCAGCCTGGAGTAATGATTTTGTTCCCGCTTTGTTGAGACCCTGCTTATTGAGACAGGTATTGTTTTGTATTGAAAAAAGATTTTTTTTTGAGATCATGCAAAAAGTCTTTGTTGAAGCTAGCAGTCAAATATGATACTGAAGTCCCAGTCTAGTGGATATGCCTGATTTTGTTAATTTCTTACTAAACTCTGTTATAAGCCATTGGAAGGTCCCCAACAGGACAAAACATCATTCTAAGCAGGGAGCCATGTAAAATCATAGAACTGTTAAGTTTGGAAAAGATCTGCAAGAACATCAAGTCCAACCAAAATAGCTAATAAAGATCTTTGAGAAATAGCCTGTGAACTTTGGACTGAAAAAAATAATCAGTCTTCACTTACTGTGCTAAATATTTAATTATTTTTTTGCTTTAAAACTCAGGATAGTCTTTTCCAAACCGAAACACAGAATGCATAGGTCCAGTAACTTTTGCTTAGGGGTGGACTAACCTTGTATTTTGGAGGCTTAATTTCAGACCTCTGCTTTTCCTGCTTGTATTTGGGCTCCAAGTTTCAAGACTGCTTTTCTGTTACCTGGAAACAATTCTTAACTTTGGTCTTTGGCTGCTACTGGGCAGGATTACCTTTAGCTCCTTCTGGTCAGTGTTTCAATTACCTAAATACTTATATTTAGCAAGCTCAGCTAGCTGGTTTTGTAAAACTGCATTGGCACAAGACAAGGACATATCTGGCATGAGACAGTATTTCAGTGTTCGTTTTGAAACTGCAGTGTTTGAGTATGGAACTTAGGCACTCAAAGGGCAGCAGAAGACAATTTTTCCCACTGTTAATACAGAAGAAATGGTTATCATCACCTTGCCTAACTTCTCAGCTTAGTTCTGGGAGTTAGGCTCTCACCCTGGAACCTCAGATGTTTGCCCCAAGGCTAATGCCAAGCATCACTGAGTTTCACTGATAGCTCATGTATACCATTGGGCCTTACTATTTTACAGCTGAGAACTAAGCAGAGGGAAAATCACCATGAAACCCCAGAAAATTTATGTCTTTAGATGTTAAATTAATGCAAAGTCTCCAAATATATGGATGTTTGAAATCTCTACTTCCATACTATAAGTGAAAGCCTTTCATATCTTACTGAAATACAAAATACCTGAGAAGTACAGGCTGCCTGCTGCTTTGTCTCCTTCTAAATCTTCCAGCTATTAAACAATATGTAAGAGACCATGTCTTCATAAAAAACAGTTCCTAATGATCTGAACACCTCAATTTTTTCTCTCTGACCTCTGCCAGAATTTAGGCAGAAGTCAATTACCAGCTGATGGGGCTACCAGTATCTCCTGTTTTAGCGAGACAAGGTTATTCAAATGTCAATGGTCTTGTTCCGTCTCTCTGGCTCTGGATGCTTTTGCCCATAAAATGAAAGATTTAATTCACACTGAAGGTTTTGGTCAGAGGTGAAGATCAGAAAATCAAGCAGAATTCAGAAGTATACAGAGACAGATTCCCTGAGCTGTCTCAGCCACTTCAGCTGCCAGGGCCTTATCTTGCAACATCACCCAGGTGCATTTGTGAGCTATCTCTCAAATACTATCCTCCCTTAGCAAGTCTTAACAATACAGTTTCTGTTGTAATTTAAGCTCAGATAGCTCTATTTCAGCAAGAGTCAAGCTGGTGAGAGCTGTGGAGTGTAGATTTTTTACAGCAACCTTGCCCTGGGAGAAAATAAGGGAGTCAACCAGAATCTTTCAATTTTTTTCCAAGATTGCGATAACTGAGTGATTTCAAAATTGTGTATAAAATGTTACCGTACTTATTTGCAAACAGAAGGATGTCAGTCTGCCACGAAACAAGGAACTGCAATGTCAACATGCTGTGGGGAAATGTGAATTGTTGATAAGAACAGGTGTGCGTGAAAGAGGTGTGACATATTTTTCTCTAACAAAAGTCATGGCAATATCTTTATCATTCGTTTGCACAAGCAAGCACACACATGTTTTTTGTCTGCTGTTTTTAGAGATAGCTTGCCCACTAGAAATCTGCATCTAAGAGACCTGGGATTTAATTTTTGCAATATTAATGATATTCATTCACATCTGCCTCTCTTAAACATGGTTTTCATTAAAGGCTTGAAATGGCTTTTCCCCCTACATGTGTTTTAAGGGCTCAGGAAGATGCACTAAATTTTAGATAATAAATACTATATCTATGATAAGTGTCGTATCTTAATTTGAATCTGCTGATGACTGAATGCCATTTCTTTCAAATGTCACTGGTCTTGCTTGTGAGCAATTTGTTCAAGTCTTCAGCAGGTATCTAGATACAGCATTAAGAGTCTGTGACAGCTCAGGCTTGGTATGACTAAATTATATTTGATACTGAGAAGGAAGCCAGTACAGCATGGCTGGAGCAGAGAAAAGGAGGGGAGAAAGTAATGTAGCTGTCTAAAAACTGCTATTATTGTTACAGTTTGGGGAATGAAAATGGCACCTGCAAACCTGAAAGGAGAAGTCTCTATCATGGATGGTGAAGGGGCAAGAGCTTTCCCTCTGAAGCCTGAATAATGTACTTCAGTATAAAGAAAACTTGTCTGAACAATTTTGGTCTTATAATAGCTAAACTGGGAGAAGTCAGATGGGTGTGATTGTGTAGTTTGAAACAGCTTTCATGGTCCACTTCAAGATCTGTCCCTTGGTGGAGTTTTGGGAAGCAAAGAAATAAAGTGTTTTATGTTGAAATAATAATGGGAAGAGACAAAGCATATAAACAAAAAAAAAAAGGATGTCCCAGGAGGCACCCTACAAAAATTTGTAGAGACAAGTGTCTTGTCTCATTTTAAACAACTCTATCCCAAGTTTGCCACTTATGGCAAACATTTATGATGTTTCCTCTTCCCCCCAGAAAATACCTGATAAATGAAAGTTTCATTGGTAGATATATGATACCCTTATTAAAGTAATTCAGAGGAACAGAATGGGATTGGAATAATGTAAAAAAAATTATCCAATGTTACCTTTCCAATTAAATAAAGAGGAAATAATCTATTACTGTCAAATAGTTATTTTACAATTCATTTTGGTGGGGATGAGGAGGATAAATGTTTTTGTCAGTGGCTTGGCAAATCTTTAAGCTCTCCACACCCCTAAGGTAGCATTTTCTTGGGATACATATGTGAAAGGAACCATTTACTGATCCAAGGCTACGGTGACAGTGGGAATGCTGCCCTAGAGAGAGCTCAGATGTGCTCTGGACATGTCCCAAGTCACAGCAGGCAATCCTCTTCGTTCCGTGTGTGTCTGCATGAGTGACTGATAACTGCATCTGGGTTGCTGAGAGCATTTGTTAGGTACAAACAGAGAGCAGCAACACAGTTTTACTCCACTGTATAATACATGATTTCAGCATGTTTGACATGAGGCCAAAATGTTTCACTTTCTGCTATGTCAGGAAAAGATCATGTGAGATAGAAGGCAAATGGCATCTATGAAAAACTTACCAGTGTTAATGTAGCCAGCAGACAAGCTCTGACTTTGGTCAGCACTGCCATGAAACCCAGGGCTCACTGCATAAACTCACAGATCTCAACGTGCTTCAATTCAAGAAGTGTAAGACAAAAGGAGAAGCTGTGACCAGAAAATACAGATTTTGGAGAACTCAATCTCCCTGAGACTAGCCAGAGAACTCAGGAATCTTCTATTTCAGAAAAAAGAATTGGCTTATTCCAAGGCTCAAGGTGGTGCATTTCTCAAATATTGTGCACTCTTCTTGCCAATTTCACTACCACTGACTGTACAGCTACTAGGATAGCTGCAAAGATTAACAGTGGGCAGAGGAAAGGTGCTACCAAGTGATTTCCTACTGGTGAAAATGGAAGTGTTGGTATTGAATACAGAGGATTTGAAAAGCCTTTCTACTGTTATAGCTAGTAAGGAGCTTGACATTTCCATGCAGTTAGAGAGTGAAATAAATGTCGGAGAGTCAAGACAGGTGTTATCATTAGTCCTTTCCGGAGGCAAAACCTTGTCTTCAAGGAACACAATGACTCCCTCTGCACCACATTCATACTTCAGAGAAGAGTGACAGCAAAGTCCAGGCCATTCTCAGTTTATGTATCAAGACTGATGCAATGATGAAGAAAATGTTGAAGTTAAATAAGAGCAAGAGGGGAAATACTTCAGTGTCTAAAATCAAACAATTTATATATGGCACTTCCCAATCTTCTTGACTTCCAATCAGAAGATCAACAAAGATGTTATCTTGTGTTCCCAGCCCCCAGAGACTATAAGCTGACAGCGCTGTCCTTGTTCATTTAATGCCCTGTGATCAGCACACTGCCTGTGTCTGTGTCCTGTTGGGGGATGTGGCAGTGGAAGGTGAAGCAGCTCTCACACCAGCTGGAGAGAAGGAGGATGCAGTTTTCATGAGACTGCAACAGTAAAGAACCATTTTAATTGCCTAGAAGCCCTTATCAGGAGTGGCTGAGAAGATCCACTGCATTACACACAGTCTAAACTTAGTCATGTCGAATCACCATGACCTGACACTGATAAGGAATTCCTTAACAACCAGAGATGACATCCATAAGGCTTCCAAAGCATCAAACCACGCTGTCCATGACCAACAAGCTCATGTCCATGAGCTTGCTTCCAGTGCAAAGCATCTATCTCTGCTTCACAAGCTGGCTGAAGATTAACAGTTTCAAAGCTTCTTTTCTTGAGCTTCCTGAGACTTTTAAGAATCTCACAGAGTGAGAAGACAGACTCTCATTCTTCTAAGGTAAAAGTTCATTTCAAGCAAACCTGCTGTGAAGGAAGAATATTTCATTCTATTCGTGCTGACCATAAAATAGGTGATTGGCTGCAGTACTCAACTGTGCAAGTCCCTGCAGCAAATGTAGAAGAAACCAGCCTTTCAGAAGACACAGCTGATAGGTCTGAATGATGGCACTTCTACTGAATTGTATATTTTCTACAACATTTCCAAACACATTTAGCAGCCTTGATTTTCCATCAACTCCTTTGACTTTCATTGAGAGAGATACAATGATGTAATAAGGCCTTAAGGTTATAAGAGTAACAGTATCAAAGAGCAATTTTGTCTCATTTTTAGAGCTATTTGTCATTCCTCTTCAGTCAAGATTTACTGATAAAAGGTCGTTTTTTAAAAGGCTTGTAGTGTCTGTCATCCTGTGAACCCCTTCTCACATTAGATGATTAGTGACTTGAGCAGGCTAACACACCTAAAAGGCAGAGATCACAAGGAGAACCTGGCACTAATCTGAAGATCTCATAAAAGACATTTAAGGATGTTATAGGACAGCCAAATCCCTGAGTCCAGCAGTGAGGCAGAGATGTATCCCCAGCAGGCAGACACACACAGTTACACCACATACCACACAGACATTCAGAGCACCCACTCAGGCACAGGCAGCACCAGCCTCCTTCCCTTCTCCCCCAGCAGCACAGCATGGAGGCTCATCAGTGAGAATATACGTGTACATGGGTAAATATCCAGCAGCCATATCCAGACATTCAGTCTGCCCAGCAGCTGCCCACTGGATCCCAGTGTCCCCAGCTGCTGGTAAGCAGCCTTTAGTCTGAAGGACAATCTGGAGAGCTGCTTCTGATGATTCACAGAGTTGGACTCCACACTTAAACCACAGGAATGATGGGTTTCCTGAAGGAGTCCTGAGAGGGGCTGGGACAAGGCACTCCGTCCTTGGGAGTACATGATTTGGGTTCTCACCTGGCATCAAGCCCCTCTACTCCTCTGTGCTTTTTGGGGACGTGCCTTTGATGGGCTGATGCCCCCTGGGATAAGCCTGGGAGTAGCCTGACAGGATGTGGGGGTTTGGGGCTGCTTTCTGGCATTGTCTGTCTAAGCTCCTTTTGCAGTGGTGCAGATGAGCCTCATCACATAACCTAACACAGCTGTGCCAGTATGCAAATCAAAACTTAATTATGCACTTCAGCTTAAGAAACCGGTATGAATGGTGAGCTATTTCTGAATGTGCACTGAGAAATGATAGATTGTAAAGAAATCATGAGCTGAACCTGTAGTGGTGCAACAAGAGGTAAAGAAATAATCAGTTTATATGTGTATGAATTATTTTTATTTGTTCTTTAATGATGTGACTATTTATGCTTTTTAAAAAATATATTTAAAGAGACTTGAGCATCTCTCAAGAATTCTGTCATCTTTAGACAATACTGCCTAATTCCAAATCTGCAAGACCACACTGAATAAAAGTCTAATTTCTGGACAGCCTCAAGATGATCCTGTGAGGTCCATCTTTCCACTGTGATTCATAGTGAGGTAAGCAGCAGTACTGAAATTTCCTGAGCTGACTGGGACACTTGCACAGGGGTGGTAAGTATGACAAACAACCTGCAGAATATCTGTGATCCTCTGGAAGGACAGCTAGGGCCTATGATATCCCAAACAGCACAAAATATCTGCATTTGGATATTTGAATTAACATGTACCTGCTTCTCAAAAGAGCCAAGGAAGTTTAGAGTGCCATGAGGTACACTATAGATGTCTGCTTTAGGATTAGGTGAATATCTTGGACACAAGAGTTCATGAACTGACAACCTTTGGGATAACAAAGGGCGTGAAGACTGGTGACACCCATCTGGGTGCATCACAGACACAGCAGGACCTGAGAATTACCAATCTTTTGCATAATGAAGGAGGTGAAAATATGATGCCAGTGAGGTAGATGGACACAGGGTGGGCCAAGAGCCAAAGACTCAGGAGGAAAAATGAGACTGGCATGTGGAGATACTGTGAGGTTATAAAAGCCCAAGGACTTTATTTTTTTCCTTTGTTGGAAGTTCCTTCTTGGAGGACCCAGCTCAGGCTGTTACTCTGCTGTGAATAAATGGTTTTGTGGGATGAGCCACCTGAGACTCTGCTGTGGGAAACCTGGAGCTGAACTGCTGAGTAAACCTGCTTGGACTCTGTGAGTGGGGTGTCTGGGGAGCAAAGCAGGGCATCCACTGGGTTACTGGAGCTTCCCATGAGGTGAAGGGGCTTCAGTCCCAGCAAAAATTCTCTGGTATTGGGAGTGTGAGTGCCAGAGAGCTTTGTGAATGGTCAGACTGAGAAGTTTCCTTAACATGGCAGATATTACACCAGATCTACAGATGTTCTGTGCCTTTTTTAGATTAGTGACCAGAGGCTGGAGAAGTCACTTAGACCATTTTCAATGGTGTCTGAACTGGTTTTCAGTTCCTAACTATCATTTAGCTCACTTAAACTATAGACATTTAGTCAGTTATGCCTGATGTAAAATATTAAGAAGAAGGAGCACGGTGGAGTTATTTAGATAAATTTTACCACGTGTACAACAGCAAATTACTTATCTTCTTGCAAAAAAAAAAAAAAAAGTTTATCAATACCTATTTCCAGCTGTAGTGAAAGCTCTTTGATGACATTCAAAAAGGCATCACCAAAAAAAGATAAATAGGATAAAAAGCAGCACAAAGAGAGAAAAAACAGTAAAACTACAACATTAAAAATACAACATAGCAGCCTAAAGGGGGCCTCCATGAATGCTGGAATGAGACTTTTTTCAAGGGCATGTAGTAACAGGATAATTTGGAATGGATTTAAACTTATGGGGCTGATTTGACACTGACCCTATGGGTCATCCACAGTGGCAGCTGGAGGGTGGCTGAAATATAAGACATCCCAGAACATCACTGAACCTGAGTGTGTCAGTCAAACACGTACTCCAAGTCTGGAGAACTATAATGCCTAAAGAGATCACTTGGTCAGAGGAATGGCAGTTGTGATCTCCATGGACTCAGTTGACGTGAGCCAGTGGTGCACTGTGGTCTGGCTGGGAGGCTACTGCACAGAGAGCTGGGAGAGAAGGAAAGAAGATAGTGATTACTTGCCTCTGCTCAGCACTTGGCATTTAAATCATGACAGTTTTGTTCCATCTCAATGCTCTTCTCAGAAAGCTGCTGCTGTACTGAATATGCCACTGATCAAATTCCAATGTCCCCTTCCAATACTTTTAAAGAAATTCCTCCACTCTTTCCATCACGCCTCTTCTGAGGCTGGAAAGAATTTACAAGAATTTCCTCCTGGTTTTTTTTTTGTTTGTTTGTTTGTTTTGTTTTGTTTTGTTTTTTTGGTTTGGGTTTTTTTTTTTTTTGTGAGGCTTGACAACAATTCAATCATAGTTACTGTTCATCAGAGAATCAGTATTACTCTTGTGGTCCTCTTCCATTCCCCCAAATTCTTGCTCATGTTCACATGTGAGACCTGTTTTGACAGATGTACTGTAAGAGTTTGTGTTTCTATATCTGGGCAGGGCACAGCATAGACAGTCCATCACCATGACAGGCTCATGTAGGAGCATGGGTGCTGTCACTTGCAATTGCATCTCTTCCCACTATCAACTACTGCCTTCTCAGCATGTCTGTCTCTCACAGACACACGTGTGCTCACTGTACCTGCAACGCTCCTCTCACAAACTCCATTCACGTTCAGAAGTTAGAATAACTTCTGGCAATAACTTAAAACTGTCATCCATCCAAATTGCTACCAAGGGCAAATTACTTGGCTTTAAGTATCTAAAGAGCTTTGCCCGTGAGCCTCAGCCAACTGGTCTTCACTCCCAAAATATTTCACATGGAAAAATATAAATAGTGCATATTTCTTAATGGGGCTGCAAAGGAGGTGGTGGTCATAATGACATTCCAGTAGGAAATCTCTATATTTTGAATGCAGCTTGGTCAGTAGGAATCACACCTGAATCACATGCTGTTCTAGGAACAGCTCTATTGGTTTATTTAATTATAGGGAAGACAACATTTATTCATAAGTTCAGTGTGGAAGTATGCCACTGCAAATCCTTTAATAATCTTCTTAAATTCGTATTTCAAAACCCTGAAGAAAAAGAGGTATTTTAAAACTTTTCAAATTTTTGCAATGTCAGAATAAGGACTGTTGAGTCTCCTACACAGTTGCCTCAGACATTTCTTCCCTCCTCAAGCTTTGTTTGATTTAGGTATTAGTGTGCCTTGTTTGCCAACATTCTTTATGCTGTCACTGACTTCTCTGTGTGCTGCTAGGTTTTATGTGGCCACACTTGATTTTTCTTTCCTCTGCAGTAAAGTTCACCTGAGGCTGGTGAACTGCATTTACAGAACTACAGAGCATGGCATTGCTGCAAAGAATCTATCACTCTAACCTTTAGTACACCCAAGGTCAGAACACAATTACAGGGTTCAAGTGTTCAGTAAGTTATTTGCTTGCACAGACTGTTGATTGATTGTTCTAAAATTGTTATTAGGTAGCCAGCAGCAGTGATCAAAGGGAAAGGAAAAGAAACAGGAAGCAGTAAGCTAGGGAAGCTGCCACAGCCTAGTGCTTGTGTATAAATAAGGATAATGTCAGCGAAAATGGAAAACACAGGAAAACAGATTACATCAAGTGAGACAACCTACACAGTGGCAGATAAGCCTAAAATCCAGTATTCTGCATAACTCCTTTTTTGTGTTGAATAGAGGTTTTCTGAAAGCTTTTCCTCAGTTTGATTGTAAAAACCAAACCAAACCAAACCAAAACAAAACAAAAAACTCAAAACACCAAAACCAAAAAGGCAGCATTTAAATGAAATTATTCTTGAACTCTGCAAAACCTAATGTAGTTAGATTTACCTAAATGAGTGGTTGCACGGGATTGGATCAAGGCTTTAGGAAGGAATGCAGAGAGCAATTCCTTTGATGGTGTTTCATCCAAGTTTCTCCAGTAGGGACAGAAAGGAAAAGATGACTGCTAGACTATGCAGGCTGCTTATGGCTCTTCCTATCTTCTTCTGTCCATGGCTTATGTCAGTGCAGGGTCAAGAAGACTAATCAGTCCTGGATTCTTTAACCCATGTAATCCTCAGAAATCCTTCAGAGTAATTTAGATCAGCACAGCAGAGCTTTTGCAAATTCCAGCTGTTATTTCCTGTGAATCTTTATAGGCTGTTACAAATGCAATATTTAGCCCTTTTTGTCATTGCAGTCTGGTGTGGGTCTAGTCCAGGCAAGTTGGGTTAATGAAGATGGCAACAGAGCTTAGGAAAAGTGCTACTTTGCTTTTGCATGGGCATCATCACAGTCTGTTCTATGCCACCTTAGTTGATTTTGATTTTTTTTATATGTTACTGTTTTAGCTATATGGAGAATTTCTTAGATCACATTAACCTGATCATTTGCAACACCTGACCACACCAACAGAGACAGCCTAAAGCAGCATTGTTTCAAGGTAAATCAGATTTGAACTTCTTTAAAGGTCAGATGTACTAGACTTTGGAGGTTTGGATTTGTGCCTAATAATAGTAAAAATATACCAAAGTTGTAACATAGCCTCTAGCAAATGTACACTACTTAGCAACATACGAAATGTTTGTAATGTTTGTAAGTGTCAAAAACTCTTGTAAGGAAATTAAAAGAGTTTAAAGATGTAGTCAATCTGAAGGCAGTTTTCTAAGAGGAAAAATGGCTCATATGAAAATTGAGATTGGAGAAGAATTTTTGATATAAATCATTACCTCTCTATCAACACCTATATAAGAGTTACATCTTATTTTGTCAGTAAATCATGTAATAATTCATGTAATAATTCATGTTCACTGTATCCTCCTGAGTACTGCAGGCTGCAGAATTATGCTTTTGATGTGGATAATTTCTTTCTGTTGCCCAGGAATGGAGAGGAGGGAATGGATCTTTAATTTTTTTTTCTGAGAAGGGGCTGTTTATTACTGAATGACATTCAGGATCACAAGATATCATGGGGTAGTCCTTAGCTAAAAACATCTCTCAGGTAAGAAAGACCTTGACTAAAACTGCCCAGCTTTGACTGAATTAATCCAGAATGAGCTCAAAAAACCAAGGAAGCAGTAGGTGAAACTTGTTGGGCAATTGCATCTAACTTCACACTTCTAGGATGCTTTTGAGGCAGGAGATGAGAGGGTGAGGAAACCCTGGTGACAACTGCTCAGTGGCCTGAGGTGCAGAGGGAGGGAACTGCTTTGGAGCTGTGTGATTAACAACGGCTTTGGTGCCTCTTGGCAACTGCCTGATACAGACGGTGCCAAATATTAAAAGTTCGCCTTTGGGAGGAAGTGGGGCACAACCAGGTGTGTGGGACACAACCTGCACTATGCAGGCGGCTGAGCCAGGGGTTGGGATCCCACCCAGGGCTCAGGCTGCTCTCAACTGACCCACGTGCTGGAGCCTCAGATGGTGTGAGTCATGGGATGGAAACCTTGGAACAGAAATTGGTACTCATGCCCCCAGTAGGAGCAGGGACAGATCCTAAGACTCTCTGGAGGATTTTGGATCAATTCAGGTCACCACTGGACCTCCAGTGCTCCATAGTTGTATCCTCCTTATCTGAGGCTCCTCAGGCCTCCTGAACTACTCTCTTTATGCCAGATCTTTTGGCTTTTAAATGTCTTCACTGGTGCACTGGAAATCTGTTCGCATGTATCAAGGAAATATTCTACAAATCTCTTCAATAAAGAAACTAGTTGTTCTCCAGAGGTCCCTTCCAACCCAACAGTTCTGTGATTCTGTGCAAAATTTAGCAAACTGCTGCATTTTCTCACATAATTTTCTTCCAACATAAATTTAAGTTCCAAGTTAAAATTTTAGCCTTTCTTTATTATTTATGTTTTGAGAAGAGTTATGCCTCAGAAAAGGAGCTTAATTAAGATGCTTAAGGACTATGCTTTTGAATTCCAGGGCCAGGTGAATATGTTCTTGAGTCAATTTTCCATGTTTTTGTTGGAAGGTAGCCAGCACAGCCAAAAGGAAGGGCCAATCTGAAAGAAGGAAGGGACTAGATTCTCCCTGGAGAAACTGAGAATGAAATACAGCATAGTTTTGCCTGCTGTAGTGTGTGGAAGCAAGGACACCTGACACTTATGGAAAACAGAGGATGTAGTTGATAAAATCCAGATGTTCCCGAGTCTTGTCTTTCCTGAAGGTTTGGAAGACACAACCCAACAAGGATCATTTAAAAACCTCGGGATTTCGAGTTCCTTAATTTCTTCAGAAATACTTGTTGTGTTCAAGTGCTGGACAGAAAGCAAGCCTTTACCTGAGGCAATGCATACATTTGTCTGCAGGCCAGAACAGTCAGCTGCCATTAGATGTCAGACTGGTCTGAATTATGGAAGAGTCATCCAAAAACCTGAAATGGTCACTGTAAATTTCTTAGAATCTCTAGGAAGAGATAGACATTTCAAAGGCAAGGCTGAAAATAGCAAGAAGTTTTTGATCCCTGACCAAAAAAAAATCACAGTTTAAAAATGCTCTATTTCTCTTCATTGTCAGTAAAGGGAATTTAGAGCAGCCAGGCTAGACATGGATACTTTAGTGCAAAAAACCCCAAAAACAAAAAACCAAAAAACAAACAAAAAAACAGAGACAGCAAGGACAGGCCAGGATATCAGTATGTAGCTGTCTGATGGCAAAGAAGCAGAATTTATCTTCAGCAGAGTTTTACCACAGATAGCTAAGCATGTTAGTTATCTGAGATAACAGCAGATTTTCTCTCCCTTCTTCTTTCCTCTACCGCTTCCTCTTTCCTTTCCCATGCACTTTTCCCCTTTCCTTTTTTTCTATACAGTTGTAGAATATTAATTTGTGGAAGAAATACAAAAAGAAATTGCAAAGATCAGACCCTCCTAAAAATCTTCAGCACCTCAACACATACAGTGAATGTCAGTGGAATATGCACTGCTGCTAGGACAATATTTTTGTAAGAAGAGGGAAATGAAAAAAAAGTATCCAGTTTGTTAAAACTGTGACACTCTCTAATAGCATGTGAAAAATTTGCAGGTTGCTACGCACAGCGTGTTAGCATTTTCTAAATCTTTCTTTTGGCAGAGGTTGTCAGAAGGAGAAAAGACAATGTAAAGAAAAACACTAAGGCATCTCAATTCCTAAAACTGTGGAGATGTTTGGCCATTCCAGGTGAGGCACAAGTTTTGCAGTGTGAGATGAGGAAGGGAGCAGGAAAAAGGAAATTAAGAAAACCACCTCAGCAACTTCTAATGTAATTTGGAAAACTGAAGGAAGAATGAGATGCTACTGGCCATACCTTGTAAATGGGTAAGCAATGTCCCTTTTCAGTCATTAATGTTTATAAGTATACCTTTACAAAGGCCCTCTCCTGCAGACTGAGTGACCAGTGTAACCCAGTGGGCTTTGGCTATGCCCCAGCACATCAACACATCCTTCTGACCATTAATGCCAAGGAAATGCCCTGTGCTTTGCTGGCTTTTATTTTAAAGGAAGAGGGGATAGATGATGTGAAATGCATCCATTTATTGCCCTTCTGTCATTCCTCTTGGTGACATTTCTTATGTGATGTGGTGTCCCACGACATGGCAGACTGAAAGTCAGCAAAAAGTGATGTAATTTAATAGCCTGGCTATAAACATACCAAGACTTTATTTCAGATCCCATGACAGAGAACAAGTTGACCAAATTTAAAGTGACTAATGGACTTCATCCTTCACATGGTTGCAAACTCCCCACCTGTGAGTCAGCTCTATCTGGAATAAGAGACTTGATGTCTGACCATCACTTTCTTTTACTGAGGTCACCTGGGAACTCTGCTGCTACCTACCTGCATTCAAAATTACTACTTGTTTTATTGTAGTGCAGACCAAAGAATTTTACACTGCTTTTTCCTGCATAAAGAAAACTCAGAAAGCCTGGATAACTTCAGAGATTCTTCTTTTTACAGATTTTTTTTTTTTTGAAGAACAAACAACTCAGTGGGCTTGTAATACTTATAAATTGGAAAAATCCAAAAATCACTTGATCATGGATATCTGTCTTACACATTTTTATTGTCACAGAAATCTAAACATCCTTTGCTTAAATACAGCACTTAAAAAGCAAATAATCTAAAGATTCACACAGACATGAAAAGTAAAATTCTTCTGGCAGGAATGAAAATAATTCATCTTTAAACATGCAAGAACCACGTGTCAATCAGTACCATGTGTATTCACCCTACTCATTATCAGAGAGGCACAGCACACAAACCACAAGAGGGCTAATCAAGAACATCTTCTGTAGTACAATGAGAAAACATTGTATAGTTTATAAGACCTTCAACCCACTGGTTGGCCTCAGTAATTACTGAAACATACTCTCCCTATTAAACAAGCTCTTAAATAATTGAGCCTATATTTTGCTCCTGTTCACTAAGGAGATACTGTACATAAACAGAATTTTTATATGTGTGGTATCTTATTTGCAAATTTTGTTACTGAGAAATGTATGATTAGGCTGTGTATCAGGAGACCTGGGTTCTAGCCCCAGCTCTGCAGCTGATGCACTGTATGACCTTGGGAAAGTCAGTCACTGCTGTGCCTTAATTTGTCTAAGATCTGTTCTCTGACTTGCATTTCATCTGGTTAAATTTTCTTAACATCTTTGACTTTCCTGTAAACACCTCCTGATAAATGACTAAGCTTTCCAATGCGTCTGGAATCAAAGTGCTTACTATTTAATTAACTTCAATATAATAATAATAATAATAATAATAATAATAATAATAATAATGCTTAAATTTAAATAAAAGTAAAAAAATAGGCTAAATGAAAGAAAAATCCTTTGAGATGAGTGGAAAAAAAGGCTTACTGTTTTTTTTTTTTTATTTTATTTTAGTAAGCTGCTTTGTATTTAATTATTTTACCAGGTTTTCTAAATGAAAGAAAAATCCTTTGAGATGAGTGGAAAAAAAGGCTTACTGTTTTTCTTTTTTTTAATTTTATTTTAGTAAGCTGCTTTTTATTTCATTATTTTACCAGGTTTTGTAGTTGGCACAGACATGGTTCAGTTTGGGAAACTTTCCAAAAGATTGCTTCCTGAGAAAAAAAATTACTTCCTGTTTCTCAGGATGTGCTTCTGTTCACGCTGCTGCTGGGGGCAAGTTGCTGTTCTCTCGTATTTCATAGGGAGTAGATAAAAGTGAATACAGCTTGCCCCTATCAGCAGCAGTACCTAGTTTCTATGACCTCATTCTGTGAGTGCCAGAGGAGTGGTGTGCCAGCCAGGAGGCAACTGTCCACCATGATAAAGCTTAAGCACATCAGTCTGGGGAACAGATGGGATGTTGACTGTGCTAGAGGGAAGGTAGAGGACTTTTAATACTCTCTCATCTTTCCCCCAGTTCAGATATACAAGTAAAGGAAAGGAAACATGTATATGTTTTCACAAAGAAAAAGTCAAATCAAAAGAAAAGTGTTGTGCTTTTTCTTCCTGAAATTTTAAGTAATGTTCAAAACCCTTAGCAAATTGCTTTGAGCAAATAAATATACATCATAAACATATTTCAATGTATGAATCCCACAGAAAAATGCTACTTTGAAACTACTTCTCATACTGTGCTCCTACTGATAATGTGGATTGTGTAACAATTAAATTATAATGAAGAGACCTGAGGATGGAATGCATTTTTAATCTGAAGTATTACTAATAGTGTAATACCCCTTAAAAGAAATGGGTCTAGGAGTGTGTCAGCTAGCTTAGAAGGCAGCTGGATAGAATGAAGAAGCATTTTACATGAATAGATGTTAATTAAATATTTGGCATATGTATTCTTAGCATATTTACTGAGGAAGAGACTTATATTTTCTATACCACATGATTTAGGATATCCAAAAGCCTTTAAATTCTCAGTGTCTAGATGTATATATTTCATAACCTGTTAGAGGTTCAAAGTTTATAATAAAGGTTTATATTAATAGAAGACTGTGGAACGGGAGAGCTGAAGTGACAGGGCAGCTAAAGCGCATGCAAATATAAATTCATGCTTTGTTCTGGAGTCATGGTAGAGGTTTCTTTCATGTGTCTGAACTAAAAAGGTCTTCAAAGTGGAGATGAGCAAGTTCAGGAGAGTTCTCAGCGTAGGTTAATGCTGAGAGGTACTGGGCAAAATGCAAAGGCTCAAAGACCTTCAACCCAAGGGCTGCAGCCAGCCTTTAGCTCTCTGATCCCAAAAGGTAACCAAGCTATTGGAGAGATAGTGTTTGATGTTCCTAAGACATTTTAAATCATTTTAGCCGTTTAACCTTGGCTAAATGCCAGGTGCCCACTAAAGCTGCTCTATCACTTCTATCCTCAACTGGACAGGGAAGAGAGAATATAATTAAAAGATCATGCGTCGAGATAAGGACAGGGTACGATCCCTCACCAGTCACCATCAAGGGCTCAACTTAGGAAAATGAATTGAATTTATTATCAATCAAATCAGAGTAGGCTAATAAGAAGTCTCTTATTATCCTCTCCTCTCCTCCTTTTTCGCCTTCTTAAGTATTTTATCACAGAGGTATTGCTACCACTGCTGTTTGGCTTGGCTATGGCCAGTGGTGGGTCCAACCTGCAGCTGGTTGGCATTAGGTCTGCCAGACATGGAGGAAACTTCTGGCAGCTTCTCGTGGAATCCACCCCTCTAGGCCCCCAGCCACCAAAACCTGGCCATGCAAACCCAGTTCAATGATGTATTGCGAATTTGTGAACTGAAGCACTGAGTATGTGTTTATGGTGATTCACTGCATGCTAATTCTTGTATATCAAGTTATTTTCCTCACTTAAGTAATTGGGAGCATTGCTGTGCTTAAGGACCAACTGTGATTTTGCTGTCCTTGCTGGCTTCTAATTGTTCTGACTATTTTCAGCTCATTTACAGAATTTTCCTCTTGCAGTTTCAAAAAGGTTCTTTATGCCTTGTTGTAAATAGCTACATAGTGATGTACTATACAGATCTCAATTCAGGACCATATGCACTGATATGTACATAACAGTGGATGTTGGCAATAGTCCACACCAAAGGGTGAAAACAGAAAGACAGGTTGTCAGTCAAAATATTAATACCAAGTATTAAAACAAATAGCTGATGATAGTCTGTGCATTAAATTTAATATTAAGTCCATATTAACATGATGGACATAATTTGGCAATTATTTTAATGTAGAAAGTGTGCTGTAAGAAAAATCAAAATTATCACAAGTTGTTGTGAATCCTGTTTCCTAAACCCTGATATTTAGAACTCAGTATCTTCATTATAGATGTTGAAGTAATAACAGAATGAATTTATTGATGCTTTGGCATCAGTGCTTCAAAGCACTTTGAAGCAACAAAAAGAATGTTAGAAGGAATTAATTACCTTGGATATATCAAAGAAATTATGCAAACAAACCCACTGTTTTCAAATGATGTCACAGTTACCCCAGAATCAACAGTTGGGCTAATGTATCACAAAAAGATACCTCTCATCCTATTATGTCAGGTCCCTTCATCTGTCTGAGTATTAGAAAGAAATTAAGAATGCCTTGTCTTTCTTCTTAACAGTACTACAGATGAGAGAAGAAATAATTTGCTAAAACATGCCCTAGTTGTGCTCAGAAATTTTTGTTGGACAACCTTAGTAACAATTCAGTTTTTCTTCTGTTTGCTTAGACAACTATCGTCTCCTCTTAGGCCAAAGTAAAATTATATGAATCAGAATTTTGAAGATCCTGTGGGATGGATGCATGATTTTCCAATATATCAATGTTTTTTAAACAGTTATAAAAAACACAGACTCACTTTTTAATGAGAATTTTTCTTCATGCTAAGAATATTTTTTGCAACCCTGTTTGGTAAAAATGAAAACTCAGCAGAGTGACTGATGGCTTTCTTACTCAGAGGCAAGTCAGTGCTGTTTATCCAGGACTTCTCATACTGCTTCCCCAGGGAACACTGCATTTCCTCCAAGACAGTGATCTTTTGGCACTTGACCAAGTTTTCTAAGAATTCATTTCTTGTCAGGAGATCATAACATCTCTCCACAGTAAAGTTCTGCAGGCATGACAAGGATGTCAGCTGCAAGGGTCAACTTGCTAAAGCAAGGGACAGAAAAACAAAGCTATGAAATTCCTTCCCAGAGAATGCAACAATTGCTTCTCAGGTTTCATCCTCTGTTCTTTCATTTCTCACCAAATATTTAAGCATCAAATAAAAAAGTCTCCTCTCTTTTCTGTATACACTCTCACTCTTCACACCAAACTTAGGGGAGGGTACCCAACTCAAGCTGTTATAGGTTAAATAGGAGGTGGATTATGCAATATATTTCTGAATTGATTCAACAGGCCTTTACACAGCTAGAACCTCATTCTTCAACCAACAATCTCCACTGTTTTCCTTGTATACTAGCAGAAGCTGCCAAGAGATTCAGTCTTTTGGACAGGTATCTCCTTAGCTGTGTATAGAAATGCCCTTGGACAATAATTGAATGAATGTTTTGGGAAAAAAATGTGACTTTGGTAAATGATCTACATTTGTATGCATTAAATTATGAAAATCTTGAAGAGAGAAATAGCTGTGTCTCGTAATCAGGATTAGAAATGTGTATTAGTTGAAAGTATACATCAAGGAAGGCTGAACAAAGGAAAAATGGGTGCTATTTTCTCAATACTGCAAGAAATAGGAAAAAATACCTACTTCGCACTGGGAAAAGAATAAACAGATGTATTTGCAGAATGTCTGTTCAAAATCATCTGCATCTATTTGTGTTTCAGATCAGTGCCTCCTGGGATGCCCACTCTGGCATGGATGCTGCTGGAGCTTTGTACCAGAAAATGCCAGTGACACTGTTGTCTTGGCTGTACCCTGCATCCATGAACCACTTTCTTCCACATCAAAGTGCATGCTTTTACCACCTCATGTTACTTGAGGTTTGCAATCTGAATTTCCCCAGAATTTTGCATCCTGAAACACTGGCTTTCTCATTAACCAGGGCAATCCTGCCTGTATTTCCAGTCCTGTAATTAATCTTTGGGTTTTTATTTGATTATCACTATATTGCTGGCCAGTTTACTGTAGAGACAACTTGACCAAATTAACTCCTTTTTAAATAATTTATTAATAAACTCGGGAGACTGCTCAGATGACTCAAATGAACTTTATTAGCATAGTGTGAATAATTCAGCACTTTCTACAAAAAGAAAAGGCCTTAGGAAACACAGAAATAAGGGTGCTATCTTGCCAGCTTTCCTAGCTAGACTATGCTAGAGTCAAAGGACACAGTTCTGCTGCCAAAGTATGTTCCTATGAGGAGGCTTTCAGACTCAACTTTTCGTGGGACAGACATTTCCAGATAAAAAGCCTTTTTTAAAAAAATATTATTAAGAAATCATATAATATTGATATCCTGGGAAAGTTTCTTCTGTATAAGTAATAAATGGTTAAGACTAAACAACTTCAGGGGCTTCCAAAATACCAATCAAGTCAATATTATAACTGATTTCCTTGCCTAAACTGTAAATTAACTTAGCTTTAGGCAGGTGTGACTAAAAATTAAGTTTTGACTCTGAACTCAGAATAGCAGGTGCATTGAGCAGGAGACTCTTGAAGAAGTTTGATTACATTTTAAATCTTGATTATAGTCTTGATAAAATTATACAATCATAACCGAAAAATGCTTTCTATACAGTGTGATTGTGCACAAGGAAATCCTGTTATTATATGTTTTCACAACAAATAAAAAAAGCAAAGGAGATCTTTCAGGGATCTGCCCAGACTAGAAGAAATTCTTTAGTGAGGATACCTTCTCTTCCTGGGGATTTTATCCTTTTTTGGAGAAATGTCTCTTCCAGCTGCACTATGCTTGCTGCCAGCATGAGCTACTGGCGCTATGCTCTCACAGGAAAGAAAAAATATATAGAGCTGGAAAATGGCATACTATTATCCTTAACTTTGTGGGTATCCTAAAGAACTGCAGCTCTTTTTGCAACCTGTTGTGGATGGATGGAATGCAGGAGAATAGAGATAGTGATGAAGGTAATCTCACCCCTAAGGAGTTACAGCTGCATTAATTAAAATAATTAGGAACAGGCCTGCCTTAATGGCCACAGCTAGGTCCAGTTAGGATGGGTATTGTAAAAGAGTAGTTGGCTGATTGAGCAGTTAGAGTTTGTTGGCTGTGCTGTGAGGAAGAAGGAGTCAGTGTTGTGAGGAGCTGCCCATAAGAAATCACCAAGAAGGTATGGAGCTTTTTTTTGCAAAGGGATGACAACAACCTGTGATGGGCTCGTGATTTGGCTAGAGCCAGTTGCATAGAACTACTTTGGGCTCCAGCGGACTTCAGGTTGTCCATGAACAGATGCCTGCATGTTGGCTATGGGACATAACCCTGTTTTAAAACCCCTGGATTCTCATTGTATTGTCCTACACAAACATACCTACACCAAGCTGGTGGAAAAGGTACATTTTGGCAAAAGGGCATAGAGAATGGAGGTCTGGTTGCCCAAGATATGAATCTGTCTGCTCTTAGACTGCTTTTATGATGAGATTATTTTCAATCTCAGTTCTTCCCTCTTTATATGGAGAATAAAATGTCATACCTGCTCCTGCTTACCTCTCCAGAGCTGCAAGGATTAATTAGTTTGTGTTTGTACACTGCTTGGAACGTGTAATGAGCAAAATTATTTTTCTTACAATTGAATCCTGTGATTGCTACTTTTATAATTTTTAATTGCTGTTAAAAATATTCATAACTTGTTACAACTTGTTTCACTGAAGAAAAGGTGACAACCTGTTGTATGTGTAATAAGGCAACAGGCCTCTTTTTTGCTATTCTCTTATTTATTTTCTTTTCTCCCTTGCCAAAGGCTTTTTTGCGGTCCCTGGGAAAAGGCAACGACACTGCTCTGATTCCCTTTGTTTTATTCTTTCCTTGGTAGGAAGGCCACAAGTTCACATTTTAGGAGAAATCCTCTGAGATTTGTGTGTGTGGTAATTTCTATGAAGCTGCTGGAAGTACATTTTTTTAATGACAATATCTGATTTTGTTTACAAAAGGCCAAACCCAATCCTATTGTAGATCTCTAGGGGAAATGCTTTTAACTTTTATTCAGCTAATTCAAAATACTGAGGCAGTAAAAACAGTTTGCTTAGATGTCCATTGTAAAAGCAGTGATTTATAGTGCCAGTTACTCTAATGATAGCTTTATAGGATTAAATTATTTACTGCTAGGAATTCAAGGAAACTAGAACTAAATGCAAACCCAATAATGCTGCTATTTATGTTTCTTTGGAAAAGATGATTGTTACTTTTTCTTGTTCCTTCTTCATTGTTTCTCAGTGTGTAACTAAATTTCAGTAATTGAAATATATGCAAGTGAAGGAAAATTTTAAGTTGCAAACAAGCTTCTGGATAAATGTGCAACATTTTTGCAGAATTCCCAACTCCTTCCCATGTTTTCAGTGTTTTCTTTCATCGATAGTTTTAAAAGCAGTCTTGAAAAAGTCTTCTTTCATCCTTCCTGAGATTACCTAGGCTGAAGACTCATCCTTAAGTCAGTGAAAATAGCACAATGCCTACAGTGATTTCCAAATCTCAGTCACCAGCTACTTCTGCTGAAAACCCTACATTTTCAAATTACAGTCTTATATGCTGTGAGCAAATGTATTTTCAGGACAAATGCAGTTAGAGCATATCTTGCATACTGGTTTATCTGAGGTACAATTCTCTGTGTCAACAAAAGTGCAATTTTATTCAGCGAGCAGTTCCTGCAATCTGTGCTACAAGCTTTATCCTCCATTAAGCACTGACGGGAGATGGGAAAATCATGGGAGATGTTTCACTCCATCAAGATCCATGTCAGTGTCTTTATTACACTGAGAAACCCACTGGTCTTGGGGAACTTCCATTATGAGCTGGCAAAGACACAAATGGGTAGAATAAAGTAGAAAAGAGAAGATCTGAGAGCACTTGATGTTCAAAAACTCAGAGGAAAACAGCAACAAAAGCTAGATGTCTTAGTTCCACAGATGTTGGAAGAAGTTGTCAGAAGAATGCAAGCAGCATAAAAATCAAGAATCAGAAAAGATAAATAACATACCTTTGAAGGGAAAAAAAGACGCAATATGTATGATGTATATTTAAGGCAGATTCTTGAGTTTTTATATTGAGACATGCATAACTTTGTTAAATAAAAGTGGGAATAAAAGACACAAGACTGATTGGCAGAACCAGATATTCATTATCTGTCAGCATCTCTTTGCAGATTCCAGAATTTTTTTACTTTACTAGTTTGTTATTATTTGATCAAAATTTCACATCAGAAATTAATTACCGTTAAAGGCTAGTTTAAAAATTCAGCCATCCACTCATGGAGTTAAGCATATCACATGACTGGAAACTACTCACATGGCAGGAGCACTGAGAAAGGAGAAGAAAAAATTACTGTCAAAAATAGCTTTTCAAAACTTATGATTCAGCAATTATATGTAATGAAGCCACCCTTAAAACAGTGTTACTTGAGAACTATTAGGTAAACAAAGAAAGGAGAAGCTATAAAATTAATATTGCTTGTAATAGAAGACCAGGCTAGTTTAAACAACAGTTTAAATGTTAGTTTCAATTTCAAACAGATTAGCATGAAAATGTTGAACAATATGTTAATTCCCATACACTCTATCAATGAGATTCTGAAGGCACTGTCAGAAAACAAGCAGGAAAATATTTAAGAATACATCTTTAAGATTCTGACCCTTTCTCATGAAAGGGCTACAGAAATTTGGGAAACAGGAGTTAGCAGCTCATCTAATCTTCATTCTAAAGGTTCTGTGATGACTTAGACAATAAAAACCCCATCCAGAATTAATGAAGTTGGTCAAATGTATAGAATTTGCAAAACTTACTGTTATTCCTAGAAAGCTCTGAACAAGATAAGCAAAGAGTAACAGAACTATATTTCCTGCAGAAATGGAGGGAAACAGACAATGCACTTCCAGATTTAAAAGGGTATAGCATCTATGTCCCACCCTTACCTCAGCCAAAATTAGAAGATTAGCCAAGTGGCACTACAGCTGAAAGGTAAGGCACTTTCACTATTGAAAAAGACTTGGCATTTGAAAATAAAGGTACTTGAAAATTACTCATTTATTTAATTGCACTTAGTATAAGGCAAGGAAAAAAAGAAGCAAAATAAACAAGCCAGGGCCATGCAATGACTCCTCAATTGCTCCATATGGTTCTTTGCAAAGCAACCCCTCAGGCACTTTTATCCTCTAGGCAATTAAACTGGGGAACTCAGTCACTGGACGATTTGCAGAAGATGAAAAGGCAAAGAGATAAGGTGAAGGAATGAAAATCCGTCTGGTATCATTGGCTGGGGAGATAACATTTCTGGCTCATGAAGGACTGGTGTCAATATATTTTGCAGTGTAGGGAAACCCATCAAGGAAGGAACATCTCAACTATGGAGTTGCCTGACAGCCTCTGCCATCAACCACTGTTAGAGACAGATTCATTGGGCTAGAGAGATCTTTGATTATGGCCATCCTGTGCTCTTGAGGATGTCATTTAATACAGAATGAGCACTCTTTGTAAATATGAACCCTTCATAGATGGTCATCTGATTACATAAAGAGAAAAAGAGGAAATGCTATTTGAAATCTTTGACAGACTTGCTCTCCAGTTGTGAAATAATGTTTGCCAGTCTACCAAGCAAACAAGTAAAAGTTATTTCCAGTAAACTGGGTGAGCATCAGAAATCACTGGATTGTTATGCAGGAAACACAAAGTGAAAGAACTTTAGCTTTTCTACAATGAAGAAATCATAAGGGTGTTGCCACAAAGGAATGAAACAAAACCCCATGTCTACCTGGGAAAAGAACAACTATGTTTGGCATCTTCAAACCCTAGAAAAGGTAATCCTTGTTAGCAAAAATCCATCTCTTACTACAAGATATTGGATCCAAAGAAAAATTATAATTTCTTATATAAAACCAGACTGATTTAAGATGGAGTTTGTATGTGTTTCTGAAGACATATCTAAAGAAGTCTTTTTATTCTGAAAGGGTGTAGTTATTTTTAATGAAGAAAAATACTTGGAATTTTAGGCAGTTATGAAAAGAATACCCCTTGTTGGAGGCGAGAATGAAACTGTGATGTATATTATTTAAATAATCTAATTTAAATTGGTGGATATTACACAAATCATCACCCACTTCTTTACAATATAAATTCCATGCAAAACAAACTAATAGAGGAAAGATTGAAAAAAAGATTGAAATTAATGCCAAGCAAATTACCCAAAACAATGTTTCACAGAAAACTGAAAAAAAAAATGTCAGTCAAATAGAACTCAATATAATTTTCATTAAATTGGAGAGGCAATCAAGTTTATCCTGCTTGGAGTTAATAATAACCAATATGAGGAGTTTTTATTGTACTTAGTGATGGTTATACAAGAAAAGAATGACACTGATAAAGAAATAATTGAAGAAAATAGTTTCTTGACATTGATAAGAAAACATTACTTCCAATAAAGTAAAATATGCAATCCATCAACTTAAACAAGGACATTCACCTAGGAAAGATGGAAAGACTAGAGCAGGAGTTACAGTGTAGTTAATGTCCTAGAGCAAAGTGTAGGTCTGGAGATAAGTATTCAAACAAACTCCATAAGAGCACAGCATCTACTGGTGAAGAAGCAATGGTTCAACAGCACAAATTGCCACTGCTTTGGAAATGCCACTCAGGTCTTGCAAATGACAGCATGGAGCCTGGGTGGAGGAGCTTCCTAAAAATTTTGTTTTAAAACAAATCATGCCTGGGTGAGTAAATTTAAGGCTTCAATAATGGTTTTTCAGGAAAATTTTACAGCAGCTGGAGATCAGGCTGAGCAGCCTCAAGTTAATTTTCTTTTAGCAGGAAGCGATACACAGATTGATGCAGTCTTTTTTTTTTTAATAATTGCAATAATTTTTTTTTTAATAATTGAAGTTATTTATCCCATCATAAAAAAGGGCTAAATGAAGTGAAATAGAGAATTTTTGTAGTTTGCCACCACAAAAGAAAACCCAAAAAACAGACAAACCCAAACAAACAAAAAAAACCTCAGCCAAAACAATTACGCAGTTTTGATTTTTTTGTCTTAAACCCTAAATTCACCATTTGGGGGTTTGTTGGTTTTCTTAAGAATATAAAGGTTGGAGACTCTCCCCTCAGTGAAATGAGGTTATTTTAGACAATAGTTTAGATGAAAGATGGACAATAACAGTCCACACTGGGGAGGCAGTAGGTGCAGCCTTCACCTTGTCTCTGATGTTTACACAAGGTAAAATCACCAGAGCAAACAAAAGCTTTCAACAGCCATTGGGTGAGTGCAGAATAGTCCTGGTCCCTGTCATGGGAGCAACAACCCTTCTGAACATCTTGCTGCAACACACTTCCCTGGCTCTTTCTTTAGGCTTTCTAGCACCGCTAGGTAGTCAACAGGACTGAGGATATTAATGTATTTATATATTTTTTTCCATCCAAATCTATTGGATACCACAGAAAAACAAACCAACATTATTTTCAGGCAGTTCTTGCTGAAAGAGGAATAATCACAAAGCACCAGCATCTTCATGAGCTGTTACTTCAAAGACACTGATGTCCATCAAAATTCCCTACTGCACCATAGCTTGTATTTTTTGCTGCTCTCCTTGTAACCTATTTGGGAGTTTGGGTCACTGGATGATGAGCTCACTATCCTGTGCAGGAGGGTTGTGTGCAAACTGTGATTTTTTTCACCCTTTAAGTCAAAGGTACTTCTACATTCATCCTATTTAGGCAATAGATAGTGGAAGTTACTGTTAGACAGTCTACATTTTTCTACTTGCCACTGAAGGATATAAAGCTAATAATTCATATACGGTGAAGTGTTTTAGGATCACAGGGATTTTGGATAATAATAGTTAAGAGAGAGTGGGAAAGGTAATGATGGTGTTGTTATCTATCCAGATTTTGCATTCCAGCCACTTTAAACTTTTCTCCCTTTCATGGTTTTCAACAGAACACTTAGAGAAGAGGAGGACAGTGAGACAGAAACTAAAGAAATGGTTCACATACAGATGGTTCACAGAAACTGACCCAATGGCAAGAGCACTGACAGAAAATTATTTGTACAGTGGAAGATCTTGACACACGGTTGATAGAAGGATGATGATATCTGCATGTAAGTTAGGCACAATATGTAAGCATTATGTGTCTTTTTGTATATTCCTGTTTTTCCCATGTACATGTCATTAATCGAAGCTTAAATATGCATAAACACATGAAAATGAATTGTCATATAGGCTGAATATAATTGCTGACTGAGTCAGAAAGCTCTCATACTCCAGGACTTGAAGAAATTTTAGTCCAGATAAAGAGCAAGGGTAGTCATAACAAAGTCAGAATGAAAATATAGTCTATTGGACTGAGACTTTGCTATTATTGACTGAAGCATTTTAGAGTTTCTATTAAGAGCTGACGATTTCCATTTAATGAATTTGACAAGACATACAAGAGTGGTCAAGAATTTTAAACCAAGGGCTTTTCTGTCTCTGCTCTTAAGTTTGTTACAAGAAAAGCTTTGATTATACATCTCGCCTCTTATCTCACTATATTTCACCACAAAATTGAGACAGAACATCATCTGGAGTTATTTCTAAGCCATATCCATGAAGCAGTATCCATGCAGGGCAGATGAAGTTCTTCATGTCCCTACTTTTCCCCTCTCCCTTTCCAACGTCCCTATTTCACTAGAGGTTTGTTCTTCATCAATAATTTAAGTATTTTAACATTTTGAGAAGATCAAACAGTTTTACTACCTTAAATTTTTAAGCCTCTTCATTGTGGTAAGAAGCTCATGTTCTCAGTGGAAGCTTAAACCAAAGACCATTATTTGAAAGTAAAATATTGAAAATGTTGTTTTCAGAATGTGACCCACAAAATGCATACAGTGTCTTAATATGAAGCACTGATTATTCAACAGGAAAACACATTCCTTGTATGAGATGTTTTTTGGCTGTGGGTCCAAGAAATCAATGTTGCAGCATAATTTCTCTGAAGGTGCAGTAGAATGCAAGGAATAGTTAGAAATGTTTAAGAGCCAGAGAGTTTTGCCCTTCAAATATATCTTCTGGCTGCATAAAATGACCATATGAGAAAATTATTTGCTTCAGCAGTGCATGAGTGCATGTGAGTTACTCTGCTTCTTCACAGCTGACTAGTTCTTTGAAATGGTCAGTCTCCGGACAGAAGGAGAAAATGAGTTGAGAGCAAATGATTACACCAGCAGTCTGAGCTAATCAAATAGAAGTGAAAATATTTGCCTTCTTAAACTCAGTCCCTATGATCCAAACGAGGTAAAAGACTTAGGGGAGGCAAAAATAAATAATACTATGGAAAATACTAATTAATATGTGTTGTAGCCATGTAGCAATTTCAATTCCCTTTTTCTTGGATTTTTTTCAGTTTAAGGACCAGCAGTGGATATGATATGTATGTTTCAGTGAGAATGGGTATTTTAATAAAAGGACTAGAGCCTTGTGATCAAAGAAAAAATATTACTTGTAATAAGAAACTTATTTTTGATTCAACAACAAGCTTTAAGTGCACTAAAATACTCAAAGAGCGGCTGTATTCTTATCTGCTTACATGTCAATGGGTAAAAAGATCTCGTAAATTCAGCGCTGTTACTTCAGTACAAAATTGTTGTTGAGGAGAGAGATCAGGTTTGTAATTTCACATAAATAGTTTTTATTTGTAATAGAACCATGTGACCCATTGAAGAATGTACACTTGTGGATCATTTAACCCGGCCATCTGTACATTTCTTAAGAATGAAACTTTTACCGTAGTACAACTTCTGTTCAGGATATCAATCTGGTTATTATGCCTGGGCTTAATTCACTCTCACAATAAGATCACACTTGCACTTGGCAGATGAAATAAGGAATAATGAGGTACTTAGAGAAATTAGATTTCTACATTATAATATAATCAGATTTTAATGAAACAAGTAACATATACCATTCAAACCATTTTAGTTTGTGATAAACCTTACTGAATTAGCACAAGATTTGTTTTGGTGGCCATGAAGAACATGAAATGATTTATTCTTTGAAGTAAAATGCTGCTCTATCTGCGTGAAATCTATTACAACATTATATACAGCTTTTATTATTTCTCTCCTATTGGATAATTGGTGGTCTGTGGTATTATTTAAAGTGATGAAGTAGCAACCTTAGCTCATTTCACACTTTTCAATTTCATGCTTGTCTTCTGTAAAATCTTTTCCATAAATTAATGTTCAACAGAACATGGATGCAGCACAAAGTATAAAACTTAAATACATATTGATTAAAATTGTATGCACAGTCAATGAAACTAGAATCTCTGATTAATGCGTGTTACTGATCAGTGTAAGCTTTTCTTATAAGACACATATTCTAACAACACTGAATTTAAACAAACCAGGTTAGAAACCAGAAAGCCAGCAATAAAACCTCAAGAGAAGTAGCTAAATATTTACAACAGTGACTGTGAGTTTATTTGCCATGATCAAGGCTGTGTTAGCTACAAAACACCCTCGACCTACATCCTCTTTTGTTGTGCAGAAATACAACATGGAAAAGAAGCAAATACAAATGCTCAAGCCTTGGGTGAGTTTTTCCTGAAAAACTTTGTGAACTTAACAGGGTCCAGTGTTTAAAAGTGAGCCATTGTGAGCTTCCCTGTATGCAATGCCCTGAACTGCATCTCCAGAAGGAAAATCAGATCTTGAATGTGTCTTTTAGAGGTGCCATCTGTCTTCAATGGTCTCATACAATGAAGAAACCCTTAAGTGTGGAAGAAAACCCCATGATGTGACCACAGCTGAAAATGATCCCATGTGTGTATAACTTAAACATATTCCCAAATAGATGGATACAGGAAGGTATATATGGAGGAGAGAAAAAAGTTCATAAAGACTGTATAGAAACAGGCAGTTTTCATACCAAGACAGAGAATTTTTATCAGTATAAATGTACAGGCCAGTTACTGGGTTTATGAGCAAGAGAATTCTTGGAAGCTGCAAAAAATCACTATATCATGTTCCCTCAGAAATTTGCAGGGGTTTTTTTATTTTCTTTGTCCTTTTTTTTTATCACAGCCGGGTGATTTGGAGGATCCATTTCTCCTTACCTAAGTGGGGATTTTAATTACACTCTTTGCAGGAGCTGATACTGACTAGGTGGTTCAAATTATTTTCTTCAAATTTAAACTGATTAAATCAGTGCTTCAGATTATGACAGACTTCAGTTAAACTTCTATTGCTGTTCTTTTAGTAACCTTCTCATTGGATGGGAAGGTTACTTTGCAGCTTGGATGGGATGAAAACTTCATTTTAGAGAGATAATATTTTCTTTATACTTCTCAGTTTCATAAGTTTTGGCAGAGTTATGTGGGGAGAGTCTCCATTTTGCTTTTTTTGCATAGAAATACAATTTATTTTCTGAATACTTCAGGTATTCTTTCACACTTAAGCCAAAGGGACATTTAGAGATTGAAGTCCACCAGAAGAGGTTTTGTCGTTCTAACATCTACCAGCTAGTATTTTATATAAATTCTGGTTGAAGGCTAACTACTGATTCATGAAATAGCAGCTAGTAATGACACTTGAAAAAAAAAATTTGGTTAAGTATGCACAGGGATGTACACTTGTCAGCACTGCCAAGATACTTGCAAAAGTTGTGAGAAAGCAAAAAATGAGACCAGGGGCAAAATGCCCTCTCATGGGATAATCGGTATTCTGTGTGGTTTGTCACCAAAAGAACCCATGAAAGGAGACTTGTTTATGGTGTAAAAGTACTGTAAAAATTAGACCACTTTCCTCTACTCCAAACTCCAGTTATTCTGCAGAACATTCATCTCTCAGAGAAAAAAGTAATCAAAGGCTGCAGATCAAAGCCACACAAATCTAAAATGGAAACAGATTTAGAGTAAAAATAATTAACCTGAGTAAATCTGAAGGGAGGAAATGGTTTCCACTGGTAATATCAGCAGTGATCAAGTGTGTAATTGTCCATAAATACCACTTGGCTATGTACTACCTTTTTCTTCATAGTTTGGCCCTCTAACTTCCCTTTTTAAGCAAAATTAGTGACAACAGAAAGAAAACAGTAAAATATTCTGACAGTTCCTTTCAAAATTATTTTTATCAGGTTTGGCTAAACTATGATAGGTTGATCATCTTTGGTTTTTTGTTATTCCTTTTTTTTTTTTTACATGTGTGCAAATAAATTCTTCAGTTACTAACAGGAGAATATCTTACCTACTTTCTTTTTTTTGTTGTTTGTTTCTAACAGCCCACATGGATAATTTTCTTCTTTTGTATAAAAAGAGATTTCTCTCTCTTCTCAGTTTTACTAGAAACAATTCCCACATCAGCATTTTAGCATGAAACATTCCTTTCTGGTTTCTTTATTCTATTAAGCTATGTCTATTTGCATTGAACCTTGTCTGCCAATTATAAATCTAAATTGACAAAGCTGAATTATAAGACTCTTCTTTTGTAATAATGAGTCCATTTTTTAATATCAAGCTTTAATCTCTTCTTCACTTGAATTTAAATATATCTAATCAAACCATTAAACAAGTAATTTCAGAATCAGTCATTATGTGTTTCAGTATTTATTGGTAATGCTATGATTACTGTTCTATTCAAATGATATTTTCAAGGTACACTTGTATATCAATAAAGGGGAAAAGAAGAGAAAGGAAACAGAATAATAAAAAAAAGTAAGAAATCATATTCAGAAGTGTTCAATTTAACTAATTTCCATATTGAGAAAACAGGAAAAGTAACTGAACACAAGGAAACACTTTTTCACTATGAGATAACTAAGCCTTGCCGTAAGTTGCCTAGAGAGGCTATGGAGTCTCCATTCTTGGGGATATTCCAAAGCTGCCCAGACACAAACCTGGACAACAGGCCCTGGGTGGTCTTGCTTGAGTGAAGGTTGGACCAGATGACCTCCCTTCCACCCTCAACGATTCTGTGATTTGTGTGACTCTATGCCATTGTTTTGCATCTCAGCTGAAGCAAAAATGCAATTTGTGGTTTATGTAATGGAGTACAACGACCAGTGTATGGCAAAAGGTTTTATTTTGTACTAGACACATCAGTGCTGTTCCTTTAAGGCCATCACCAGAGAAGTAAGGGAATGGGAAAATTAATTTGAAGACTGCAGAAGCTAGATCAGGAGAGAAGTATTTGCCATTACAATCAATAGCAACAACTTCCATGCTCTTCTTGCCCGAAGTGGCTGCTCTTAAAGTGGAAGTTAAGGGTAGTATTTAAAGAACTGCATGTGAAGAGCATGTGAGAAAGGCAGGAAAATATGTGGTCAAGTCTGCACAGTCTGGTATCACAGAAACTTCTTTAACTGACTAAACAGATTGGCAGTGATCCCCGTGGCCCATGTGCCAAAAGCAACCTGGGGGAAAAGCTACCTATGCTACTCATTCTAAGGCTTCCAGCAAAAGAGCATCTGAGAAGGAGAATAGCTCATCCATCTCCCATGTATTCATGTATTTAGCTTTAGCTAACAAGGACAACCCTACAGCTGTGAAACAGGGTCTCACAGTGCATAAAATGTGAACAGGTTGTGGCAGCAGCTATACAAGTGCAAGGTATTACTGGCATGCATGAATGATAGATAATAAGTGTGAAATCAAACAGTCAGCATTGCAAAACAAAATATGTAATGTAGCTGCATTTTGACAAGTGGCACAAAGCTGCACTAAAGCAAAACAATAGTGAAAAAGTGATGATTTGGGCTGAACCACAGGACATGAAAGCACTCGGGGATGAATGTTATCGGAAACTACATTGCTCTAGCTCAAGATCAGCTTTCTTAGTCCTTAGTCAAGTCATAAATTTTATCTTCTGATAAAAGGTCCAGCTAGTATTAAAGGATTTGAAGAGGAAATTCACTGCTTTTTGTAACGAGTGCTGCAGCAGACATGGATAAGATTATCTAAGAAGGACCTGCTATGGAATTGAACCAGTCAACACAACAGCTAGTCAGTACAATGCTCCACTAAATAAGGATTTGGACTTTGATGTAATTTTAATAACAAGTGACAGAGCAGTAGCATTGCATTTTTTTGCCAAACTAGTCCATTGGGATACACCTCCATGAGATATAAGGATGCCATAATCTACTGAATAAAATGTGCCAGTGGGGGGGCATGCTCTTGACTTTATATGATTGTGTTAAAATATTGTTATATTGTTCCCCACAATCATACTATTTGTTTAGTTGACAAGCACATGCTGAGCAGAGGTCTTCAATGTGTTCACAAGAGAATGTGCTTTTAGTTTCCAGATCTTAGTACCTCTCTGTTATCACTTTACTGAAACCAGTATTGCAAATATTTTCTATTATGCCTTCTGTAGGTAAGGTACAGATCACTATTCTGATATAGTTAAAAGTTCAAACATTATCTGTGTTTTCTGATTCCTTGTCTATTATCCCTCTGATTTTGATCCTGATTTAAGTAAATCTCCACCTCCATTCCTGAAAGCAGTCCAGAGTGCTGATTTAATGTCTAGGGCTATTCTTTTTAGCCCATCCACTCCATTTTCCCACTATTATAATGGTTAAGAGGATAAATAATTTCTTTCTCCTCTGCCTTATTGCTTATTCTCTTTGAGAAACTCTTATTATTCTTTTTTTGTCCACTAATTATTTATTTACTTGTTACAGTGCTTGCTTGCTTCAGTCCATTGAATTTTCTACTGTTTGTGCTCTTTAATTATTGTAAGTGCTTTGTGTTTACCCTTGCTGCTGCTCTCTTTACATCTTTATTTTAACTGCATTAGTTTCTGCCACTTCTGGACATTAAGATTTAGTAAAGCACTTCTGTGAGTAAAGAGAGAGTATTAGTATTTTACAGTGAAGTGAATTTTCTGGATTTTGGTGTAGGGAATGGATTAATATTGCCTTTCTGAAGATATAACATGATGACAGTTACTTGCATTACATGGTAGATAAACGATGATGATACCAGTTTTCCACTTTTCTGCCTGTACTATTGATCTTGTTTATCAGCACTACCATAAAATACTTGGCTATTCAGTATGTTATCTCCCACAATTAGGTGGATCTCATTAATCCCATCTTGTATGTTATCTGTTTCTGAACTTGTAATATTTGAATTCAGTCTTGGAAAATTGTTTACAGCAATTGAACAAGATAATGGAATAGTAAAAAACAAGCTTGTATTGCCTGCTTCAAAATCACATGTGGAATCTTTTTTCTTCTTTTCTCCTAGAGGTAAGCTCTGGCTTTGTAGCATTTCTAGAACAGTGATCATTGCCATGGTAAGGAACCAAAGAAAACTCTACCTTTATTTTTCAGATTAAGTATGACTAATTCCCCCCCCACACTCAGCAGAACTGCTCTTTCTTCAGTTATAAATGAACATTTCAGGGAGCGACCTGTATTTATGTTTGGAATCTATTTCTCATGAATAATTGAATATTCTTAAGAACGCAGTTTCTGAAATAATTAGAATAACAAGTAATCAGTAAATCTAAGGAAGTGCAACAAGGTTCCTTCCCAATTTTTACAATGTTTTACAGGGCTAAACACTTTCTGCTCTGTCTCAAATCCAAGAACATTTGCCTTTCCTGTATCATTCCTAATACTTTTTATGTAAAAAAATGTGATCTACAATAAATTTGAGACTTTTAATTATTTGAAAAGAAACTAATTTCTTCCAGTTTCATTCACAACACCCCATTCCTGCTCCCCCTCTCCCTCACGTATAGAAACCAGCATTCATCAGTTCTGGGTGATTTGTGTGTGATGCGGACTGGGTGCGTGATTTAAAGCTAAAACCCTTTCTGGGCCTCAATTTATTCTGTACAAAAAGAGGATTAATGGGGCATAATGAGGAGACTGTACACTGCAGTGGGTGCCTGTAACAGATGTTATGGAAATGCAGGATCTGCGTGATTACTAAAGAGGAATAAGGACTGTGGGAACTCAGTACATCACTCCGGATGTCCAGAGCTACCAAGACAACCCTTGGGGGGCTCGGAGGTCCTGGAATGTTGCCAAAAGTACCTGGTGGCTTGACTTTGATCCTTCTAAAGAAGTGACACCTGAATGTGAGGAAATGAGAGAATTTCAGGCCTGAATGGTGAGGGGATGACATTCACTTGCTAAAACTTGAGTTATAATGCACTGTACAGGGGGGTTTTATGTGTTGTACAGGGGGGTCTAGAATTCTGTGCATGGGTCAGGAGTCCCAAGATGGAGGAATTTGGGCGTGCCCTGTCCTTCTTCTTTCTTCTCCTTGGCATCCATGTTCAGGATGATGTTGGCACGTGTGGATTGGTTCATAGAGAAAGTGCACTTGCCAACAAGGGCAGAAAGTATTGGGAATTAAAGGTAAATATCTAATACGTAGTTTTCACTATAAAAGAGACAACCGCCCCGTGGGTGGGGGAGAGTGCCTTTGCTGTCTTGCTGATCAGACCTCGGCTGGACAGACAGAAAAACTTTGTAGATAAGGAACAATAAACTCAACTGAAGACCGAAAAGCAAGAGTCCAGACTCCTTCTTCGAGAGCGCGGCCTGCCCAGAACCACCTTTTCCCGTGCTGGGGCAGAGACAAGTAACAGCCAACCCCAGCAAAGGACTTGACTCTCCTGTTGTGAACATGCTACTGAAAGTTTTGCTTATCTGATTCAGCAATGCCTTGAGGGCACACACATGAGTAAAATGGTGTGTGAAGACCCTTTTCCCAAAACAGCCTTCTCAGGAGGTAGACTAAATAGACAAAATGTCCTGTCTCCTTAACCTCATTTCGCTAGTGGCTAAAGGAAATTACTTGCTTTACTCTGTAAGAAGGCCACACTCTTTTGTGATCCCAACAGAGAATTCCTCACAAGCCCAGGGAGGGCTCAGCCAGTCTGTCTGCTCATGCATCACATCAAGCTGAGCTTCCTACTTCTTAAGAAACATGTTGACTTTCCAAGAAAGATATAACACATTTTAAAATTATATCATTTCCCCTTCCATTGATTTTAATGCAAAAAATTTAAAAGGGAAATAATCATGTAACAATTCATTTTGCACATGTATTTTTTTACATTGGATAGAGAGGAAGCTTAGTAATTTTAATTAGTTTCATTAATGATCTCACTGAATTTAGCACAAATTCTTTTTCAAATTAAGTTGGAACAAACTGCACAGTGAAAAGTTTTGAATGATGTGACACTATACTTCTGTGTCGGAACCCAGGACATCTCTGGATGCCCTGGATGTCTCAAAGCCCTGGCAGGGCCTCGGAGACCCTGGCAGGAAGCCAAAGACACCTGGAAATTCAATCTTCATGGAGAAATTGCCAACCGTATATAAAGAATTACAGGCCACACTGACAGCCGACCCCGACAGTTCTGTATTTTTTATCAAAACTTTTAATTGTGTAGTAAAAATGGACTATATTTGACAGATCCAAAATAAACTCTGGAGGATAAACATACTGATTTGTTTTGTGTGTCTTAAATGTGTGCAAAGCATGACTCCAAAACATTTGTTTCATGTTGGCAAGACAGGGAGAAAGATACTTTAGTTTCACAGCTCCCTCTGAAGAACAGTTTCATAATGATTTTTGCGGGTGAGAGGAGGTGCTTTGAGGCTGCCTCCTCCTGTTGTGGAGATCCTGGATAGCTGGGTGTTTCATTCACCCCCTGGCACTTGGAATTCGAGTCCAGGAGTGTGAGGCTTGTCTGTGCTGTGGGGTAAAACAGGGCAAGGGAACATCCTTCTGTCTGTACCTGACAAGCCCTGCCTGGCTGGTGTCCAAGATGTACAGCACTTGGCCCCAAGTGATGTACATCTGAACCCAGCCTTAAATAGCTGGTTTTAGTATATTTTTCAGTCAAATAATATAGGAAGCTATGGTAGTATAAAGGCTGTGTTTTCATTCATTAGAACAATATTTAAATTTTATGAAGTCAAGAACATGTAGAATATCCTCATCTATGATGGGAAGCTACCAAGGGAGATTTGAGGACGTGCCATCATCTGAAATAGCTTGGAAAAGCCATCAAAGGAGGGAATTAATTTTGATTCAGTGCTTTTCTGACATGGAGAGTGTCCCTGACATGCTGCTCCTCATGAGTATTGCTTGGAAAAGAGCTTCTTCTTACTTGAGGGGGTAGTGGCACAAAATACTTATCTCAGGGCTTCTGTATATCTTCACCTTAGGAGAAAAAATATAGAGGAGAAAAAAAGAATTTGCAAACTCAAGCAACACAGCACGTTATGTCGCTTTCATTTATGTCCATAGGAAAGGATGAAGCACAGAGTAAGCCTAAGAATTTTTTTTCTTTCGGTATGAGAATCTGTGAAAGACTTGAAAAAATTTTATGACTTCAGAGGAAGATGCCTCAGATGATTGCATGCTCTTATTCAGATGTTGGGAGTTAATTCAGGCCTTAACTTGTGTTAAAATATGTGTTTAATGAAAACATTCTCTTAAAAAGTAAGACATAACGCTTCTTTTTTTTTTTATTTTTGACAACAAAAGCCTGATAATGTTTGAAAGAATTCAGAGCTCTAAACAAGAATTTATCCCATCAAAAACAGTCACCCCGGATATAAAATGACAAATTTTTTATTGCTTTTCATGAAAAGAACCTTTTCTCTGAGAGTAGTGGGAGCTTCATGAAACAGCCGGAGCTTCAAGGGAGAATGACAGGTACTTTGAATCAAACAAGAAAAATGAAAGATCTTAATGACTCTAGACACTGTAGAGTTCTTACCTCATAAATATGTCTGATTCATTTTTATTGCTCTCAGCAGAGCTGAGTTATTTCAATCAAAATGATAGCAGACAAAAAAAATCTGCTTAGTCTCTTGACTGTTGAGTGGCATCACTCATTCTCAAAATAACTTTTGTGTGAGTGTAAAAATTTTTCAGGATACCCATGGAGTTCTGGGCATGGTTTTCCAACTCACTCACTGATGACATCAGGGCTCTGCATATGGACTGTATTGCAGAATTCAGATCCAACAAGTTTTGTAAGTCCTTAATTTTCAGTAATGACATCAAAATCATGTATGCTCCTGAGGAAAGATTTTCCAAGTCCCATATAAATTCTGTCTCCCAGACATTGTTCTGAGACTTTCAGAAGACTTTTTGCTCTGTAACTTGGCTCCAGCACCATAGAATTATCCACAATATCTATTTTTGAGGTTATTCCACTGGTCATTGTTTGTATGTATATTGGATGCTGCTTTCCCCCCCTTTTACTTTGAATCAGAAAATGATGGAAATACTGTTTTACAAAAGTAACCATAATTCAGGGACACTGAGTTGTTTTTTTAATCATGGTGTTTCATAGTTTTGTGTGAGATCCTTATTAAGTGCTGGTCCGATCATCTGGATATCAAAAGGTTCCAAAGACCCCCTGGGACTGATGAGCCTCCCTTCACTAAAAATTCCAAAACATGAGAAGTTAATAGTACTAAAATGCAATCAGTTATCAAGTTCTCGTTGGTGTCAGATCTGTGACATACCCTTTTTTCTTCCTTTGTGTTGGGGGCATTTTAGAGAGATACATATTGCTTGAGCAGAAATAAATATGTAATACATATTATTGCACCCTACGGTTGTTTTTCTCAAACATTATGGATCCTTCAGTAGAATCTATTACAGTTTAAGGCAATGACTCACATATCTACACTTAAACCCTGGTCCTGTTTAAAACCCAAGTGGCCTAACTGGACTACACTTTGTTGTTAATTATATCCATGTTAAATTAGAGCACATCTGTTTAAGCCATATGAGAACAGATTCTGGATTTCTGTCATCTAGATTCAGGAAGTTTCCTTGTTAGCTTTTGTCCTTTTCCTTAACGTCAGAGCTCCCTTCCCCCTTTCCCCAATACATTTAAGAAATGATCACTTCTCTGTTTTCTCAGGATTGTTCGCTGGAACAATGTTTGTCAAAGTGTCACTTTGTAGCTTGTGCTGCTATTCATCTATTGCCAATTCTGTATTTTTTTGTTATTGTTGGGTGTACCATTTTCTAATAAAGGTGAATATTACTGTCTGACAGAAATATAGGAACCTTCTTTGACCATAACAGATCTTTTTCCCTTCCATTCAGAAAAATGATGCAAAGATCATTTTTCTAGGTCACTAGTAAGGTCACCCCTTCATTTTCCTGCCTTCATGGCTTCCTGGTTTGTCCTGCAGCAAAAAATGGAATAATTTGTCTCTGCTTTAAAGAGCACATGTGACCTAGCTCCACCTACATTGCTGCTTCTGTCTCCTTCACTGCTGAAAGGTCATCTACCCCTGCTAATCAATCAAATTTGCTGAAATTCATAATTTCATTGATCCTTTTCTCTAAAATACATTAAAAAATATCCCTTGTGTAGACTGCTATGCTGTTGGAAGGGTGATTGGTAAAACTGCCCTGAAATTGTCTCCCTGATTCCCTAAACTTCCTTTGCATGGTGTTGTTTTGTCTCATCTATGCTTGGATCATAAGCTGATTGAAACAGGGTTGTTGTTGAAGCACAGACTCTGGTCCCTGGGTACATAAATCAGTAAGTAATAACTCCAGCAGAAGCAAGAAGTTGAATAATAAAGTATATACAAAACTTAATAAAAACTGATCATTTCATTTAAAAATAGGCACTTTTGATTTCTCTATTAGCAGTTTTAGGGGAAAATAACAAGTGTCTGTTTTTGTAAGCAATTTTCTCATTCTAGCTGCTTACCACTGTGTCTCCTGCTGACCATTTATATAATGTATCTTCGAGAACAGTTGCTCACATGACTAGATCATTTGTAATTGCTTAGCCTTCCATGTAGCTCTAGCAAAGCTTGCAAGAGACTACAGAGAAGCAATGCCAAGGAATTCCAGAAGAGCCAGGCTGAAATACATCAGGATCTGATCTGGCTAACCTGAGCACCAAACTGAACGGACAAATAATTTAACAAGGGTGAACATCTAGTTCAAGATGGCACCACTCCAGTAACACATGAAGTCGAGCAGATCCAAACAAAAGATGAAAGACTTCCTAAAGGCAAAAAAGTTCAAATGGATCAAGCCAAAATCAATATGCAGATCTTCAAATGAGACGTGATACGGCTACCTCACGAAGTCTGGCAAGAAGGAAACTGTGATTTTTTTGAAGTGAGAAGTGCCCGTGACAAGTACAGCAGAAGGGAAGAGTCAGCAGAAGAGGAGTCAGCAGAAGTCCTGTGTTCATAATGAACTACTGTGGCAGGCAGCTGTACTTGAAACTGTGTGGGGACTCATCAACAATGATATTGGGATGAGAAATGTTAATTACAACTGAACAGCCTCCTGTTTTGGCAGAAATCCCAGGACAAAGTGCTGGCACTTGGGCTGCAGATGCAATATTTTACAACATCCCTGATGTTAAGAAATGCTACAGTCTCCTCTTTTTCATCTGTTGGTTACAGATGAAACAAAAACAGATTTTTTTTCTTTAGATAGAATATCATGGTTGATAGGAACTACAGTACCAGGCTGATGGTCCAAAGTGTGGATTTTCTTTTCCCCTGAGCTTAGAAAATTTAGTTGTTGTTTAAACACCAAGTGTAATACCAAGGTGAAAGTCAATTCAGTGATTATCATACTGGGACTGTGGTAGATACAAATGACTTCACTAATTTGTCCAGGAAAATTCATTAGTGTACAGGACTTGTAAGTAGCTGGTAAAGGCAATTATGCACTAAGCACACATGTTACACACCAGTAGTCCTGAGACAGAGAGCTCAGCCTGATCCTGAGGAACACACTCAGAGTTCCCACAGAGACTTCGTGATTTGCAAGGGGAACAGACTACCACCAAGACTTCAGTGGCAACTGCGTTGCTCCATCACTTACATAACATTTTGTACAGGACACACTTTCCTTGTTAAATTTGAACATATTTGGTATACTACCTGTAGAGCCATCACCTGGGTTGGAAGTACCTATCCTCTATGAAATTCAACAAGATTTAAAACACTTTCATGATCCTCATTAGTGTATAACTAGACTTTGAGAACCAGGGAGATTTGAGGTGTTTTATAGAACTGTCAAATCCTTTGGAACTGCATTTACATGGTGGTGACTTTGGTGACTTTAAACCAAACAAGTTTTCTTGATTGTTTGTTCTATGGGTTTTTTTAAACAATTTTTATTTAGACTTGTGTTACCTCTCTTACCAGGGGGGCATAACCTACCTCATTCTAAACCTCAACCTCATTTTCTCAGTGGGTTCTCTTTGTAAAGATAAAAATTCCTTAAAGAGGTTGGTGATGAAATCAAGGATTTGCTGGAGTATGTTATATAAAGCTGTGCAGTTAAAAATTAATGTTAGTAGTTTGGGTCAGGCATAACTTTCTTCTTCCTCTTTTTCCTTCAATATCATATTAACCTACCTACTTTATCATTAAACACTAATTGGATTTAAAAACTTGATTTCAAGCTTCTCCTGAATAATCATCAAGGAATGCAACACTGTTAGAGCTATTCCACACTATATAGATTAAAATTAAACATTTATTAAAGTGGAAGAGAGACTGATGACCTTAACTTAATGTCTTGGCAACAACCTTGCTGGAAGAGACCAGGTTCAAATGACTTCATAATTTATTAATATAGGCATCACTCACTGTATTGGAACAATATGAATTGAAGCAGTGAGGAAACTAAAATGTTAAAAACTTATTTTTATGTTACTAGAACTTTATGCCAACAGATCTGAGGAGAGACAAATACTTGCAGGACTAGCAAAGAACAACTGAATTAAACAAGATTTCCTTCTACCTTCATATTTTCCTAAATACGTACCAGAATAAATGTAGCAGAATAGTAAGAAAACAGATGTCTTAAGCAAGAGTGGGAGATAACTAAAGAAAAGAATGTATACATTCTAAAATTTGTATACATTGTAAAACTTGAAATATGCAATAGCACCAAGACTTGATTTATTAACTTATTTGCCCATACATTAATTTTAATTGAATAATGCCATCAGTATTACCTAAACTATGACAATGAGTGTAATGTTAACTGCCCACATTTATTTTCAATTTTGTATTTTCCAAAATTCTTCACTGACTTTTGAAATACTTTCCTATTCTCCAAGAGCAGTTGCCTAAGTGTGTTAGTGCACTTGCTGATGTTTCTCTTTACTCAATATTAACTTTTTTATGCCAATAACCATGAACAGAAAAAAATGTCATAGGAAAGGAAAAACATCTCTTTAAGGCAAATACTGCAGTCTTTTTTTGGCCTGCAAAATGGCATTGTAGCCAGTTCTTAGATAATTTCCAGCTCACCAGCTGGCTGACTGGCACAGATCAACTGGGATGGGCTCAGCTGTTGCAGACCTTGCCAGTAAATTTGTTGCTGTATTAGTGGAGTTCTTGGCTAGAGTTTAAAAGGTGGAGGAGGACAATAAAAGGGCAAGAATGAGGTGGAGAAGAATGAATATCAGCCAGATGGTTGTAGTGGTGGTAGCCAGGAATAACAGTTCATGAAAACTGGTTGATATTATTATTATTATATTGCTGTCAGTCCTATAAATGACTTTACAGTGGATACCTCTTAGTCATGAGCCTTGATTTACAGCATAAGCGCCAAGTATTGCAAAGTATGAATAACTGTCCTTAACAATAAGAAACAAATGAGAAAATTTTGTCATAGTAGGAACCATGGATAAAAGTTTATTGTGAGGATTTCTATATACATAACTTTTGTCCTATGTAAACTTTATACAGTTTCTGTGCTATTTTTCCTACTGAAACATTATGGAATTACAAAAGTCAGCTTATAAAACCCAAGAAAGTTTTATATAAGTATATATGGACTATATGTGAATGATGTGATCAGAATCATCACGCTGATGCCATTTGCAGCTGGACTAATTAAGGAACATTTTTTGAGGGTTTGAGAGGGAGTGTGCTGGAAGATATTAAAACATGTTTGGTGTTGCAGTTATTTGAGCATAAATTTCACACATTGTCTTTGCTGAAGAAATAATACCTCTCAGTGCAAATTAACTGACTCCTGTCAAGATGACCCTTAAACACAATGATCTGGAAAGTTTGCTTCTTGACCCATTCCAGGACATGGTGGGGGGAATACATGGGATAAAATCTAAATTACTTGATTTTATATTATGCCTAGTTTTAGGCATTAGATTAATCACCTTCAAAAGCAAAACTTTATTTTCACTCTTTCTACACAGGGGCTGCAGGCACTCAATTAAGGACATCTTGCTCACTGAGACACTGTAAGGTTGGATGCAATGTAGCTATCAAAGTTAGATATAGTATGATCTATGCCTCTCCATACCATATTGCATATCACATTTACTACAGATCTTTTTTCAATGTTATAAAAGCAGAGTAAAGTAGGCATTTAAAACCTGAGTATTACAGTCTGATTGTTGCCTCTGGTTAAAATGTCAAGCAGACTGGAACTACTTAATTATTAAAAAGATTGAAATGATGAAATAAGTGTAATAGAAGTTAGAAGACAATGTGTTCATGCTGGGACAAGCCTATCATTCACAGTAGGTTTAAGACGAGGCATAAAAGATGTATATCCTTTTACCTGAAACAACAGAATTCTCCATCCAAAACATAGATCAAGTGGAAGACTAAAGGGGAAATGGATAGTAGAAATTTACTGGATATCACTTGATGGAAGTGTGTTTCAGAAACATTCAAAAAACTTTCAAAAACAAAGAAAAAAAAAGACAGCAAGCAGGAATAAGGATCACACATTAAACAGTGGTAGAATTCTATGTGGAATGAACCTTGAAATGTTGTGCAAAGAAATAGTCTCTTATTGTTTAAATCTAATGGCATTTAAAAAAATAGAATTTTGTGTGCATGCTTTGTAAATAAAAATGTCTGCATCCAAGAAATGTCTGACTACATCACCTAATTACTCCTTGGTGTTGAAAAATTTTGAAAGACCCATGTATTAGCTAACTGCAAATGTCAAAATAAGCTAAAATATCTTGAGTGTTTCATCCCAGTTCTTAAATATCTCATTTAAAACCAAAACCAAACAAAAATAGCAAAAAGGATACAACAAAAGATATAACATTAAGATACCTTGACTAGGCTTTATATTTCCTTCAGAGCTTGAATTCAGTTTCTCAGACTGCTTTGTATTCCCATGGAAATACCTAGAATGTGTTTCTATTTGACATGCAATTAAAATTCAGTTGAAAAAAAAATCTCTTTAACCCTGGCTTCCAAGTAAACCACAATTGTGCTTTAAATCTCTTAGCCTTCACTTTGGGAAGAGGATATGCTTTGCGACAAGATGTGTTAAAACACAAACTGTGCATCTGGAATAGTTATGACACTTTAGAAATAGATTAACCATAAATTGGGATCAATGCTACTGAGACCTTTCTGAAAATTTCACAGATCACTTCAAAGAAAAGATGGATAAATTTTAATATTTGTATTCTAGATTTTGAACAAGGTGATTTTATGATTGGCTACATGGCTGTCTGTATGGAGGAACACAAAGAGTGACTTTGTAATTAAAAACAAAGCAGTTAGAGCTGTCTCTGGGGATGCTCTGGAGCTGTGATAAAACTGATTCATACGAGTGGCAAACCCACACGAATGATAGACAATTTCTTCTGACACCTCTATCAGCACCAGAGCAGCCACTGAATAAAGAAACGAAGCTGTCAGAGATGGACAGATTGCAGGAACATGTGGTGTTCCAATTTCAGCCACCAAATCACATATGTAATGTTTCAGGGAAAAAAGTGAAGCCACATACATATAATATACAAAGAGTAATGTTAAATCTCCTTTACAAAAATGAGGACTAGTGATATCCAGCCTAAAAGTCAGGGAAAAGAGACCTTACAAATAGGGTCTTAGTATAGTTTTGTATTCCTGGAATGGAAAGCTCAGCTACGAACATGACCATCTTGTAAAGATCTGTGTTGCTCCATGGAGCAGAGAGCAAAGGAATAAAGGCACCAGGCTGCTAAGATGTTGAACATGTATAGTTAAATTATCTAATTGAGGTTGGATGCCAGAAGAAAGGAGATAGGTGTAAACATCTGAAACATGAGACAGTCTATCTGGAAGCCTGAGGGAAAAAATAGACTGAGGAAGGGAAATCACAATAGTAATAATTTTCTATCCTTGGAGAATACAAGGGAAGAGTGAATACTTTCATAATTCAGTGAGAACTGGTGTAAAAGTCTCCATGACTAAAACAGAGGACAAATGAAAAGGATATTTGCATTATTCTACAACAGAGAGGGAAAGTCACTGTCCAGAAGTGTTTGTGGATGCTGTAAAAAGACGGTCTTGCAAAATACAGAAAATCACTCTGGAAGTGGGTATCACAAAAGCTACATTCAGACTATTCTTAGGTTAAAATTGCTTTACCCAGTTTTCAGAATCAGAATACAGGCAGATTTGGCTGTAATTATGCTATAGTAATGCTTTCACTTGTTTTAAAAATCTCTTTAACACAGAGCTATACACTTTCCATCAAGTTTTAGGATCTGTTGAGTGGTACTTCAAATCAAGCCATCTTTCTTTCCCAAGATACAAATATTTTCTTTACAGAAACAAGATAGCACAAGACTTCTATATTTCCTTCAACTCAGGGTCGAAGGAAACATACATTTCATAACGGTGTCTGAACAGCATAGGCACCAGACACTGTCAGCAGTTCACCAAGGGTGCAGAGATGGTTAGAAGGGAAGTAACATAACAGGTTATTTTTCAAAACCTGTGTTAGTAATCCTGTTCAGATCATTGCAAGGATTTTCAATTATTAATGGTCAGAATGCCTGGAAGAAATTTCCACATATTGCTTTTCTCCCCTGTGCTATGGTTGTTTCTTCATCTTTTCCAGAACTGACAATAGAATCTCTCCACTTCAACCAACATGGAAGAGAGGAGAATTTATTACAAAATTGCCGTACATGAAAAAATTCTGTATTAATTGTTTAAGTCTATAGTCTGAAACAAGATAGTATTTGCATAAAATAATTATCAAAGATATTCTGGAACTTTCCCAGTCTAACATAATTTTAATCTTTCTTGGGGAAATATTTTTCTTAGTGACACAATTTCTTAATCTGAAAGGCACAGTAGTTCGCTTCTGCTGAAGCAGTATGCCTAAAAGAGGCTTTCCACAGGGAAAGGTCTGTTTGCAATTCAGAGCCAGTGTAGCACAATCTTTGTGAAAACTTGTATTGTATTCCCAGGGCTGGTGTCTCATCACTTGCTTGATATTTGAATGCAAATTTTTCCAAAGAAAATGATGGCTAGGCAGTAGTTACATATTAATATGTATGCACTCAGTTTCACTACCAATGTTTATGTTTTGAGTCACGTTAATTCAAACTGTATGATTTCAATCAAATACCATAGGTCTTCATTATGTAGTTAAGCAACATTTGAAATTAAACCATAGAATTTTTGCAGTGTTTAGAACATTTTCTTATGAGAGACTACAATACCCTCATCTGCTAAATTGCGAAGATGCTGGTACATAAATTTGAAGGGTGCTCCACTTTCTATGTGGAGATCACAGTAAATCCAGCTCCGATAAGCATAGCATTAGGAAAGTGTCATCCTTTATTCACTCTGACTTTACTCTATGTTAATTACAGATGCATGTACTAAGCATACTAGATAGATAGTTTTTATTTCTTGTCTTCTATATAAACACAGAAAGCCATAGAATACTGTGCCATGGTTACATCTATTGAAAACTCAATATTAAGTATACCACAAGGAATAAAGGAGAAATGCAGTGACTTACAGTGGCTTAAAATTAATCTTTACAATTTACTATATTAGTGTAAAGCCTTTGAAATATACAGCCTAATACTTTATGCTGTGTTACTGTTTAGTACTATTTACAAGTTACAGCCTCTCTCTATCCCTTTAAATAAAACCCAGTGTGCAGTGTGTTATAGTTGGTAAGGTTGGAATGTTTCCTAAGTTACTTAATTTTGGTTAATTTCTGCATTACAATAAGATATAAAATCCTATAAAATTATATTAATAAGGAGTAGATATTTTATTAATTTGCTTAATGACCAAACCCTGAACTGAGAAACAGAACCATTTAAAAAACTCTAGTCTTTGCTTTGCTCCAGTGCCAAGTCTCTCTATTTACAGAGAGACTGTGTTTCTATTCTACTGTATTCTACTGTAATAATGATGTCTGAACCTGATCACTGTGTTCCTCTCGTAAGGTAAATGAAAATCTCTGTCTCAGCTGTTCTCTAGAGACCAGAATCCCTCACCTGGGACGTGAGGCGATGAGATGCCTGACAAAAGTGCAACTTACAGGGTTACTTTTACTGTGAGACCTGAGTGCTTAGCTGATTCAGAGGTCTATTGCTCTCACCACTTGAGCATTGCATAACTAGGCACAGGGGAGACTACTGTAAATTTGGCACAGCAAATGGAAAAATGGCAGTATTTCAATGGCAACATGAAAATAATCTGGAAGATCCAACTTTTCTGAAAAGTGCCCTTTAGAAATGCTTCTTAAAGTGTGATCCAGTTTGATCACTTTATATCACTAACAAGTTATGTAAATCAAATTACACACTCACAAAAGCAATTTCTCTGAAAAGTGAATCATTAAGGTTAGAAAATACCTCAAAGTTTATCAAGTCCAATTATTAACCTAACTCTGCTGGCTCCACCATCAAACCATGATCCTCTGTATCACTTCTGCACATTTTTGAACACATCCAGGGATGGTGATTCTCGTTTTATATGAAGGAGAATATAAAAGTGGCAGATCCTTATCCACAGCCAATACATTTATAATCACATGGACTTCAGGCCCCTTTAATTTGCTCAGATTCTGTGTTTATATAGAGTGAATAATGTTTTGAGAACCTGGTAGATGACTGCATTTGATGAATGCTGTAGTTCAGGAATTTTTTTTTAGATACTATAAAAAAGGCAACTATTTTGGTTTACCAGGTTGCATGTCTATAAATAATCACACTGCAGATGCACAAAGGCACATAAATCCCAATGTACAACCTCAGACAGTTTAACAGTCATGGAGTGCTGGGTGTTTCCTTGCCTGGCCCAAAAGTTTCTCATGACAACAGGATGGGAAAACTGAACACTGGCTAGAATCCAGCCTTCAAACAAACCAGAGAAAGAGGTAGTAATATTTCTAAAATGACCTGCTCAGATATGAGTTCAAACATTCCCACCAATCAGAGAGGCTTCGTGCCTTGACAGTACAGCTGGATGTGCTTTTTTCCTGTGCAAAAAGGAATTAGAAGGATGCACATCCACTTGTCTGCTATACCGTATCTTTTCAAAGAGCTTTCACCCTGAGTATGTGTGGCTTCTCAATTCAAACACATCCAAAATTATCTCTAGAAGGCAAAATAACCAAAAGGCTGAAAAGCATTTGTTAGACAATGACTGAACCACAGAATATCTCAAGTTGTAAGGAACCTGTAATAACCTGCTCCTCACAGGACTGCCCAGCACTAAACTATATGACTGAAAGCATCACCCAAATGCTCCTTGAACTCTGACAGCCTTGGTTCCCTGACCACTTCCCTGGGGAGCCTGTTCCGGTTACCAACTACCTGGAATGATGTCTTCCCTGTTCCTTAGTCTGGGTGGCTGTACTGGACTGGAAATTTCCTGGGACCACAGGGACAGCTGGAAAGGAAGACAGAGGTGATATAACTTGGTCACGCATAGTCTCACTGGAGCTGACTGGGACAAAACATTACACCAGAGTAAGTATCTGATGTTTGCCAAATTTTTTGAGACTGGATAGTTGGTTTAAAATGAGTGGAGTCTACTGTCAAACATAAAGACCACATATCTCTTCTTTCCCAGAAAGCAAGCTAAACCAAACAACATAATTGTGCATATAATAAATTTTGAGTAATTTTTTTAACCTGGATTTGTAGATTCAATTATTCATTGACATTTGATGCTGTATAAGAAAAAAGACTGAGAAACAAAACCTGATCTGCACCAGAGAGACAAATTTGAATAGTTTACCATATGTTATATTACTCTTTACTGTGTTTGCAATCCTTTAATCAACACTCTATCTGCTATTAGATTATTTTCTTAAAAGTTATCTTTTTATGCTGACTGCTCAATACTAGTCTACCAAAATGATGTAAAATTTCTTCTATTGTTAACATTAATGGGTTTTATTCTTACAGGTGCCCAGTTATTTATTTCTTGTCTTGATTTCTTATTCCAGTAGCTATCTCAAATTGCTTGTGTATGTTCCTGGTCATACTGAAGTGGATTTTTATTCAAAACCTAAGGTTTACTTGTAGCCCCAGCATATGACTGAATAGATATTTAGACTATTGAAAACTAATGAAAAAAAATAGGCATATCATTATTGTTTGTTTGTTGTTTTCTTTATGTTTGTTTGCCAAATCTGCAACAGGCAAAGGTTTATGTTTACTTTACAGTTAAGGAAAGGGTCAACAGATGGTGGGTTTTTTAAAGGGAGATAACTGTCCATGGAGCTGGAAGTCCTGGAACCTAGATGAGAACCATCTTCGCTATGAGGGTGATTGGAAAATGGAACAATTTGCCCACAGAAATTGCGGACACCCATCCCTGGGAAAAAAAAAATAAAACAAAACAAACCACCAGACGTGCATACAAGTTGCTATTCTGAATCACAACTCTGACAGTAATTAATTAGCAATTATTAGAGTGTTTGAAGAACAAAACCCCATTGTACCATAGACTTTTCTTCAGCCACTCCAATGATTTCAGATGTAAAGCAGAGCAAAATCTGACTCAGTGTTGTCCAGTAGCATTTTCATCCTTGTTAAAGAACTTATTATTCTCACAGAATATATTAAAATAGCTCATCTCAGCACACTCACAAAGAACACAGATTTCACCTAGTGCATGTTACATGCCTTTGGATTTAAAGCACATAAATAGGAATTTTCAGACCTCAGAATTGACTTTCCTCATTTGCTTTCATGCCACTTGCAGGAAAGAGCACTGAGTCTGCTGGGACTAATCAAGTTGTGTCAGGAGGAGCCCCCTCAAAGCCACAGCTGACAACAAAAATGATACCTTAAAGGGGCTGCATTTGTCCTGGTAGCTTGCAGTATCTACTTGTCCATTTTCAATGTTCTTCACTGACACAAAATTTACTATATTTGGTGGCAAAGGAAGACCAATAACCTTACGCTTTTCTTGAGTTTTAAAGTGGACCTTTATTCTTACTATCACAGTCAACCCTGTTATGACTTGATCCAGCCCTTTTTACTGCTCCCTGACACAAAACTCATGTCTATGCCACTTTTTAACATACTACACAGAGATGTAAAATATGTCTCCACGAGTCCATGGTGGTATCGTAAATACTTTATTATGGGATATTAATGAAAGGAACTGCCAAGGTACCCATCATACCAGCATAGCAGAGGGCCCATAAAAAGCTAATAAATCAAATAATCTTAGCAGCCCATCTACAATAAGCAAGATATAAAAATGAGGTCTTTGTCAGATATATGGGCGTGAGTTCTAGTCCTGGAGACTGCTGACACATAGAACAAAACCAGCCAGTATAATGACCTTATCAAGTGTTACCAATCTCTGTTTATATACCACAAGTCCCTGCATGCACGGGACAAATTGCAAGCACCATAAAGGCACATCTGTTAGCTGAGTAATGCCACCTACCATATGCTCCATGAAAAGATATATAGAGGGAAAGTTAGCAGTGGGGGCTGATAAAGCAGCAAGGAGACACTGCAAGTCCCTGGAAACCTGAAGAAATATGCTGCAGAAATACCAAAATCCAGCAGCTCACAGGCTGCTTACATATATTTCTAGATATGAGCCATGGTTTCTAAACATAGCAGTGTCTTTGAATGCCTTTATGAAAAAGAGAATTTTCTGGGGCCACTATTAATTATTGTACATGCAGGTTTGGACAATGGATAATTACCATACATGTATCAAGTAGAGGCAATCTGTCCCCCTACTGAAAAAATTCTTATTCTATAAGAATAAGATTTCTCTAAACCACAAAAAACCCTTTGAGAGTATGTAGCTTAAAAAAGATTTAATATGGCACAATTTTACAGTGCAGCTATGACAACTGGATGAAAGGTAAAGCATAACTGCATTGCATAAAACTGAAACTCCATTGATAACATAATGCAATATTTTAGGGAACAGAAGGGATGTCCATGACTCATTTAATTTCAAAATCTAGAAATCTTTATTTAAAATAGAAATACATATCTACCCAGAATTTATTTATGTAAAATTTTCTACTAATTGTATATAGAGATTCCTTAGCTGTACTATATTCCTTCTGTCTTAGATGGACGAAGGTGTTCTGCTATGTAAGAACAAGAACTAATTTTTTTCTTAATCCTGAGATAAGCACTATATACTTTAAAACAGAAGAATGTATTTTGACTTTCATCACAATTGTTCACTAAACTAAAAAAAATAAAAGGAGTAACAATACTGACTGATACATTAAAATTTGAACAATGTACATTTTCTAATTCATCAAAATGCAAACTATAACAAACATACACATTTAGGAGGTGGGGGGTGAAAAAAGATAGTCTTTGGAAAATAAGCCTAGTACTTTATAGAAAGAACAGAGGCTAAAATACAACTTTTATATTTCTTTATATTCAGTCAAAAGAGAAAAAAAAATAAAACCCAAAACAATTTTAGAAGTGCAGTGTGTTACTCAAACTTTTAAGCTGGTTCTAGTATCATTAAAAATGACTCAACTTTCCTGAAATAAAAGTCATGCTGCTTCTAAAGTTTAAAAAAAGATCTTGTGGAACATTCATATTTATTCCAGTTGCCCTGCTTTTAAGATTTCAGATTTTTAGTTTCTGTTTCACATTTTTTGTTAAATTTAAAATGTTTCTAATTTAAAAGAGTGGAAACACATATAAACTTCAATATTTTTCTTTGCTTTCTGCAATCTTTAGTCAAAATGAGGAAAAAACATTGATCCTTTTAAGCTGTAATGATTCCTATGTCTGATTTATTGGTACACCAAATCTATCAGTTAATTAATGAGTAAGCTGAGGTTATAGTCTAACTGAATTTCACTTTGATAATAGTTATTTAGTCTATTATGCATTTTGATAATAATTATGAGAGTTTGGGACAGATCATGCTCATATATGTGAGATGTATCATGGAGCTCCAACTTGTAGCAAAGATTGGGGTCTAACATGTAAGAGAATTAAACTTGATTTAAACAGATGTAATTATATTTATATTATGTTTTATTATATTATGTTTACATTAAACAGATATTATTAATCCAAAGCAAAGAGTGGTGTTCACATGCCATTTATTATGTGTTCATTTCTCGTGCCCATAACCGTAAGAAGAAAGGAAAAGAATGAATGAACAATCCACATGCTCAACGCCCATATAGACAATTCTCATACCAAGTTACCCTCCAGTTTGAGAAGTAAGGATAATTAATTTTTTCTTATATTTACTGTACCTATCTTTAGTCTAGACACTAAGACTCTGCTTTTCTCTCATTTACATGTTGGGCTGACTATAACTATGTCAGTATCTGAAGCTGATCAAAACAATATAGGTAATAGCAAATTTAGAGTTTGAAGATCAGTTATACTTTTATTACAATGCGTGATGTTAAAACCAATTCTTACCAACAAGAGCACACACATTAATTTCGTGTGAATATCTCAAGATTTTCACAGATAACCAAAAATCATGTTAAAAACAGCCTTGTTTTGTTTGCATTGAAGTTGCTACCTATCTTCAGTTAGTACTCCTAAATTAACCCCACAATTGTGTAAAATATAGTTAGACTTATTAACATCTAAAGTCAGTTGCTCTAAACCTGTCCTTAATTGTTTAGACTGCAAACATTTAAGTAGAACATATAAATTCACTAGAAGGCTAATTGCTCTTATTACCTTTTATGAAACCATGTAACCTTTTCATATTAAGATAGGCCATTTTATTTTTATTTTACTTTTATGTCCAACATTCAAACAAAATTATGTCTATCAAAGGCACAAGGAAATATCTAACTAACAAACAAAGCTATAATTGGATTTTATTTCCATATACACAGATGCAACGCATTTCTCTGCACAGTCAACATTTCTTTTTATTCCAATAGGCTACTGATAATCCAGTATGTTCTGTATTATTTCCTGATTGTAATCTTGGACACAGGGGTACACAGAGATATCATGTAGTTTTTGCAGTAATTTTTGCAGATGGATATCGAGTAATTTTTGTAGATGGATATGGATATCAATGTGTAAGAAGATGGTCACTCCCTCCTTTTCCTCCACATCTCATGAAATACCGTAAAGTCATTTAAATTATATGACAAACAGAGTGAACCCAAAAAATCAAGGACATTTCTAGACTGCAAAATTTCTGGGCAGTTTAATAAGGGCTGTTAATTTCAAAGGGGCCAGAAGGAAGAAAATTTTACGGTCTTGTTCTGACAACTTTGCATTAAGCTGATACACTGATGTACTTCTAGTACACTTGGGCTGGGCCTGTGTCTGACCTGGTTAATGCTGGTTCAGGAGTTTCTGTGATGCACAGGGTCATGCTGTGTAGGTGTACAAACCTGTACATGGTTACTAGTACTTGTGCCTCTTTTGCTTAGACGGGGAAGCAGAGGGGAGGATATCCAAAATGAGGATATCCAAAACACATAAAAAGTAAGTTGTGTCTGGGTATGGTGGCCCTTCTCTACCTTTTTCTTTTTTTTTTCAGTCCCCTCTAACTAGAAAATGTAGTAATAACAGTGCAATCAAGATAGTCAGATTTGTGCTCACCTGACAAATTTGAGTTTATGTGGATAAGTTACATCCAGTTTTTAAAAATCTTCTCCCTTTCGAAATTATACAAGAAATCCCAACAGGGATGACATTTTATTCCCCACAAGCATTTCCATCCTTTAAATCTCTTCTAATTAACACCAGGCATTGTGAAGCAGATGAAGAACTAGAACGTAACATTCATTCTACTTCTAATGATTCCGTGTCAGCTACCCTCTAATTAAAAGCAAATTGCACCATGTTAAATGGATAGAAAATAAGGCTGTGTAAGAAAGAATAGTACAGTGAGAGTTAAATCACTGAAGTCTGTGGGAATTTCCCTGTAGTTGGCTTTTCTACCTTTTTTATGTCCATTACTTGGGAAATTTCACCTCAGCTCTAACCACAGGTACATTTCATCTAATGCCTGGCAGTGGTACCAGTCCCTCATGTAAGAGTGCAAGACACCCGTTTAGGCACGTGTTGGATAACCTTTTTCTCCACTAGTTAAAGATGGGTGCTGGTTCTGCAGCAATGGATGGAATATCTTTTCCATGATTTTTGTCATAATTAAATAAGTTTACTCTGAGTATCATCGATACCAGAGAAATGACAAACTCTATTTTACATCCTTTTCATTTCAGAAGCTTAGAGTGGCAACAATCTCTCCATTTGAAATTCAGATTTGGTAGAAAAAAAAAAATTTGTCAATTTTGTCTCTCATTGATTTTGTTGAAAGGTCATACCTTTTTGTTTTTTGATAAAGGTGAATGCCTTATTCTTTTGTACACTTTTATTTTTCTTCTTACTCTATTCCGATTCACAAGAGGAATTTAACACTTCTCCATTTTATTGATAAAGCAATTTCTACATTTGATTACTTGTAAGCTAAAAAAGGGGAGAAAACATTAAAAAAACCAATTTTAAACATGTTAAAATGTTTTTTTAAAAAAACCATTTAAATGCAGATTTAAATTCTATTGATGATTATTTTTAGATTTTAGCTGTTGTAGAACACTTATTTTACTTGAAAAAAAGTTTTACATTCAATTATAATAATATTGGAGCATGTGGGAAGGTGATCTTCACAAAAGATGATTGTGGGGTTAAGGTATGGTGTGCAATATATTAAAAACATCTTGATGATGGAACTACTAAATTAAGAAAGATACACAAAACTGTATAATGTGGATGTCCTATTTTCAGTAAATATTCATTTTGTTAAAGATTTAGATTCTGAGGTAACCTTTCAAAAAACAATCAGACCAATATAAGTGTTTAGACCCATGGCCACTACAATACAAAAACAGTGAGCTCCATGTCCCTTCAGACAGGTTTTTGAGCTGCAGGTGCACCAGAGCAGAGAAACCTGTGCTAGATCCATGTGAGCTCAAGAGACCCCAGGACTTTGCAACACAGGAACATTATAATTACTGCCTGCAGTACAAAATAAGCTGGAAGATGTTTAGCTGTTATTTTTTTATGTGTCTCATATAGACCAAACAGATGCCTTCTGCTGCACAAGCCTCTCTCTCTTCATAACATTCCAAAAGAGAAACACTGGGATGCACAGTGCAGAAATATGACAACTACTAATGGTCCATCCTCTGATGGACAAGAGGACAAGAGGAGCTTCCACAAATCACAAATCAGGTGTTTCTCTATGTTACCCGGGTTCTAGAAGACCTGATGGAGTCATGGGCGCCTGAACATTAAAAGTAAAAGGTTTTCCTTGAAAATCTTACATCAACAGTTCTGTCACCCAAATGGATTCTCCACTTCATGGATTTACCTTGAGTCTGGTAGGACCTGCAGTAAACTACTGCTAATAAACTTTGCTGGATTAAAAATAATTATGGATGCAGACTGTAGACTAAAAAATTGCCCAACTTCCATCTAATCTGTTCAAGGCATGTTTATTAGTCTGTTTGACTGGTTAGGGCTTTTTTGTTTGTTTGTTTTTGGTTTTTTTTTTAATGGTGCTCTGTTTGACTGGTTAGGGCTTTTTTGTTTGTTTATTTGTTTGTTTTTAATGGTGCAAAACTGTTGTGGCTTTCATGACACACCATTGAAGAAGAGTATGTCAGGAAAGATATACAAAAAGACTAGAAAATAAGGAAGAATTACTTTCAGGATTCTAGCTTAAAGGTCATTTAAAACCAGAAAGTAAACCTATTATGATAAATAAAAAAGTCCTGGGGTTTTAGCCTTTAGCAATATGCATGATAATTCCTAGTCTTGTCTATGAAAACATGAACTGAAAGCCATAAGACAAAGTGGAAACCACTAATGAACATTCTTACTTCATGGATCTGCTTCCATCACTGTTTTTTTTTTTCTCTCCTTGCAGAGCTGAGCCCGGGATTGAAGATTTTCATTGTAAAATTCCTAGTCTTGTCTATGAAAACATGAACTGAAAGCCATAAGACAAAGTGGAAACCACTAATGAACATTCTTACTTCATGGATCTGCTTCCAACACTGTTTTTTTCTCTCCTTGCAGAGCTGAGCCCAGGATTGAAGATTTTCATTGTAAAGCACTAACTGAAAGCCTGGAAGTTCTCACCCCTGTTGTTCAGGCAATTCTCCCTTCTAGTCAGTCTTTTACTCATGCTTGAACTGGTTTCTGTGTTTGAGTGGCAAAAGCAATTTTGGTTACAGTTTAGGATCAAAATGTTTGGCCACCATTCAGTATGAAAGTCAAAGGGAAATACACCCACCCAGCCATGCCCTTGGGGACCCTGCCCCCGGAAGGTGGAATCCAGGAGTGACTGTTTTTTATGCCTTTCAAGATATGGGGGGCCTTGGGTTAGACTAGGAAGAGACTTTGCGGGTGATGCAAGAAATCTTCTGTGGAGTTTGAGTACAGAAAAGGTGCCTCATTGCTGAGTTAACCCTTAAACAGACACAGCAGGATGTGAATGGAGAAGTAATGCAAAAATTGTCTAGGTCAAAAAATGTCCCAGGAAATGGACCAGAAAGATCCAGATGAGAAATTAGAGGGCAACTAAGTTGCTAAGAACATAGCAGTACAAACCTGCACTCTGCCACTTCCCTGTTTCTGGTGTTTCTCCCTCACTGTGTTTGTTACAGGATGACAAGGAGGAGCAAGCTCTGCCTGCAGCACTGTGTGCAGTTTGGTTTTTTTCCAGCTCAACACTCCTACCAAAAAAGCAAGTGGTCTAAGACTGTTCTCACTGAGTACTCAATAGACTTTTAAGAATCAAATACAAAGATTCTGTGTGTCCATTGATTGCAAACGCTTGACATACCATTTTAAGTTGAAAAAAGTCTGTATGATGGGGGACATAAGACAATGGCAAACAGAAATGCATTACATAGAGGGAGTTGTTCAGTAGGATCTCTGAGGATTAGACCTACCTACTAACTTCTTCATTAGTAGTGCAAAAGAGAGAACAATGAAAATTTAATGACGTTTGCATGTGGTATTTCAAATATATAGATTAAGATATTTCAAATGTATAGTGAAGAGAAAGATTAATGAAAGATCTAGAGAGGTGATTGGAAGAATCCATTATCAGGATCAGGAAAAACAGTGAAATTCTTTCACATATTACCTGAGAAATCAGTCAGCAAAAGAGAAACTGTAATTCCTTTGTAACCAAAACTCAGCTTCCAATGGAAGGTTTAGAGCTCAAATAAAATAATCTGCAAAGGCAATTTGTCTTTGTAGGGATTATTAGGTGGCAAAGATAAGAAAAGAGGAAATATCACACTAATTTCACATCTACTCATAATAACGTTTTTCATTCTCTAAAGAAATTGGTTTGTTCAGAGCTTAAGACATTTATAAATATTGACTGTTGGATATTCAGACATTTGGCCTGATAAGATGCATTTCTGTATTGAGAAAAATTAGTTAGAGATTCTATACAGTAATATTGTTAAACTTCGCAAAAGAAACTAGGAATATTGTTATGACAACATGATTGGAAGACAACCGAGGTGAGTATTTAAAGACACTCATTATGATATAAACCCTGAACACATTGCTGCCACTGCTATCATTACATGCAACAGCAAAATTTCCGAGCTCAGTAAAAGCTCATTATCATGGTGTTCTTAGTTAAGCCACCTGAACTTTCTGTCCTTTACTGAGCCAACCAAGTTGCAGTGCAGGCACAAGAAATTTAGTGCAAAAATGTAGTCTGCATAGATCAGCGGGTACACAAAGCCATGGCAAATAGACTCTTGTTATTTCTGTTTACACTAATGTAGCGCATCCCTGGAAATAAACCATCACAGTCATTCTTGATGAGGATGTCATGCATGAAATGCAAATTATGAATTAGTTCCAAACATCAAAAATGTAAACCCATGCATTGGAACACAAGGAAACAATATTGATGAAATTGCTCTTATTGCGTTTATTCTAACATTTTCCATCTAATGGTTCAAATTAGTCAAGGAAATTATGTTTAATTTAATTTTATGGTTGTTTTCTTTCTGAAATCAGTACTGAATAAGATAACTCTTGACTAAGTTCCTTATTCATAGATGAGAAGCTGAATGCTCCCATTCAGCAAATAGCTTATGAATAATGTGAAAGAAAATATTTGTTTACTGTATGTCAATATTTTAGGAGTAGCAGGTTTTTTTGCAAGTGGTGGTGGTGAATGACACATAAACTACTCTGGAAGTCTGTTCAGCCTAGTAAACATTTGCAGGAATTTTGTGTCTTTTTTAATAACATTTAAATGATATGATTAAAAAAACTTTTGTTGACTTTTCATTGTTTACACCGTCTTAGAGTTATGATATAAAATTCTCCACAATAATGTAAGCAGTATCACTTCATTGTTAATTATGCTAAATCAGCATTATGTGCTAGAAAGAAAAAGAAAACCGAGGAGATAAATTCTGTAACACTACAGCATTTGGGTGTCCAGAGACATGCAACTGACAGAGTAAAATAAGTAGGCTCAGTACTGTCTTACCTTAGTTCAAAATGAGTAGATTTAATCTGAAATTGTATAATTTTTCTTCTATTTACAAGTATTAATTCCCTCACAAAGATTCAAAAGGAAGAGATAATAAATTCCCAGAAGGGGAGGCTGGAATTCCTGAAGGTGGCTACCAGGTGAGCATGGCAAAGGGGGCTGGGAATCCCAGGCTTGTGTTTCTCTATGAATCATTCTCATACAAACTCTCCTTTCCTCACTTCAGTTTTTGCTGTAAGGTAAACAAAGACAGGATACTGTGGAGAAACATTAAATCATTTTGTGTTGAAAGGGGTAATGTGCCACAGGGCTGGTGTATTTCTACTGACAGTCTCAGGTTTGTTTGTGTGCTCATTTTTCACTTTATTTATTGATCTCATGGCTGGACTAAGACAAATCAAGACACTTAAACATGCCTATTATGTCAATTCCACATTGCCGTGACCTCTGCTTTTGATTAATGTGGCAATGGAGGGGCTTCCCTTCCCTGTATTTGCTGAGGAGAGGAGATGCAGAAATATTCATGACCATCTGCACCAGAAAGCTTATTCTGGTTGTCTTTATTTCTCCTCCTGTTTTTTAGCAGTTCCTTTGTGAATACTATGAAGATATACTGAACTACTTTAAACGCTTTCCCTACAAGGTTACAGTGAGACAAGTAGTCAGGAGTCAGTAACTTCACCAAGCCATGTTAGCCCCAGACACCAGGACAAAATTACAACTTAATTTTGCCAGACCTTTGGGATTAGAGGAGCTGTTACTCACTACACAACAGCACTGAAGTCACTAGACGTAAGCAATATAATGAAATGTTTTATGTAGAAGAGTCTGCATCCACAGCAGCAAGATCTGGGGAACTTCTTGCACTTTATATTTGAAGCAGTCTCAGTAGTTAACTATCCTTTTCTGCCACTGGATCTCCTTAGAGAGCAGCAAAATGCAAAATAGCTCTCCCTGTTGGTCTCATATGCATCTCCAAGGTTCAAGGGAACACTTAAACCAGAAGGTTTTCTGTGCACTCTTCATTCAAGTGCAAAGTAGAAAAAGCGTGGGCTGTTATTAATGGGCTGCCACTCCCAGAGAAGAAAGAGACTGCTTCCTTCCCATCATCTTTTGCTTGTGTTTGGTAGCCCCTATCACACAGCAGTTCAGTGTACAGGATTTAGAGGAGTCACTTGGTCTCACTGGCTCTGACATTTCTCCTTACTGATGGCTGGAGAAGCTGGCTAAAGACAGGGTCAGAAGGAGGGATGCAAAACAGAAAAGGAAGCCTTTGTGTGGAAGTGACTTCTCCATGTTTCACCTGGGGAAAAAAAAACCATACCCTTTCTTCACACCAGTTTCCTAACTGAGCATTAGGAGCTCACTGCATTTTCAGAGGGCAACAACTAACATCCTAGGCATTGCCTTGGAAGTGCTGATTGTCATGTTCTGCTTCTGGGACATCTGGTTCTTCCCAACATGGCATGTCAATGTTAGAATAGGGGAGTTCTACATCCCTTTGGTTGGTTTAATCATGAAAAATGGGAAGACCCTGCCTGGTGGTGTCAGTGTCTTTCCTCCAGCAAGTTATCTTTTTTTTTTTTAAAAAAAAAAAAGTGCTAGGGTGTTGTACAAAAATATGGTATTTTACAAGAGCAAAACTGAGAACTGGTATCCATCCAGTGATATTTTCTTCAGCAAAATACCTAGCATCTTACTTGTTTTTACACTTAGTTGCTACATGAATAGTAATAATTAATTGGCTCTTCTAATTGTCAGTGAAAAGAATGTATCTTTTTTTGTCAAGTGTGGAAGGGGAGAGGGAAGGGGGGAGTAATCCATTCCGAAATTTTGAAAAAACTTCTTATGTTGGGTTTACAAAAAATTCCAGCTGTGAGAGGCTGACATGATATCGCCCAAAGCCAATGTCTGTCACTGTATGATATGTGAGTACAACAAAGGCTCCAGCTGGCTGATATCAGGGCTAATAGAGGCATTTTGGCTCATCTACCTGGTGGATCCTTTGTCAGGATGTCACTTGTCTGTCCTTACCTTGAAGCCTATTTGGTTCTTTTGTTTTTTAACATCTTTATTTTATTATACTCAATTAGACCAAATGTCTATCCAAATCAAATGCCCTAACATCAACAGATGCTTGTTAAGATCTGTGAAGAATTAGATTGGGGGTGGTGGGAGGAGCAGATTTCCTTCCTACATATTTTCTCCCAATACCTGGGGCTGTAAAGATTCAGAAGTACAGGACATGGCAAGATTTTTATAAGCTGGTGGCAGTGAGATGGAGACTTGAAGTTAGTGGGTGTACAGCATGTCTCTACTGATTCACTAATGTTCTGAAATATTATGTCAGCTTTCAGATTTAGTTTGTGAACATTTTCCTAAGAAGGCCACTCCATCTTAAAATTACTTAAAAATATTTTTTAAGTCATATGCATAGTTACAAAAGTCATTGTTCTATGAGCTTGTTAGGAAAATAAATATTTGCAGTTTTTTTCCTGAGACATACAAATGTAGACTGAGACTTCAAATATAGTGAGATTTACAGCAATAACACCAACAGATTAACCCTGGTTATCAGGATCTTTGTAATATCTTGAAGATCACTGAAAAGTACTTATTCCTCTGCTCCTTGTTGACGTGTGATTGAGCTGTACCAATTCAAAACCAATGATATTAATACGGTCTGTGCTGAAGGACTGAGATGCTGTCACCTTGATTTTGCTGATGAGATGGCCTCACAAGTGACTTAAAGCATGCCAAGAGTTGTTCTAATTACAGATGACTAAATCATTGCACACATGATTATGCCCTCTTACCCTACGCTACCTGCTTTGTGAATACCAGAAGAGGATCAGTTTGAAATTCTGCTGCTAATAGACCTTGCACTACAGCTGGTTACACATGACCTGAAATAAACTGATGTTTGCAAAGAAAACTGGGTGATCCTACTCCAAATATGGTGAGGGAAAACCAAAGTAAAAGACAGAGAATCTGATATGAATAGATGAATGAAATGAGTAAGAGTGACTGATAAGGATATAACAGGGTTACACAGGAGCTGTCTTGTAAGAACAGCTCCCATTCAGCCTGTTCTTCTCTCAGTTTCCTCAATTACTTTCAAAATAACTGTATTTTTGTAAATAGATAATTTAATGGAGCAATATTGCAAGTTTATGTTGTTCCTTTTCTTAAAGAAACAACAGTTGTTTACATGACACTGGCCTGAAGAGCTTTCTTTGAAGTCAGCAGTAAGTATAGAATGACTGAATGAATCAGACTTGTTTTTTGGTAGGGTATAGAAGCTGAATTATTCCTCATAGACTGAAATGCTTGCAAATTCTACAATTGAACTCAGCTAATTACCTGCCATTGAGGAAATCCAATGAAGCAAGAACTGAGGTTTTGAAGGTACCAAAGAAAAATCAGATTTACCTTGGGCATAGTTATCAAAGAAGCCTAAGACAGCCAGTGTGGAAGTCATACAGTTTTAATTATTACCTAATTAAAACCTACATTGTCATGGGCAGAGAAGGGTTGTATGTTCAGGTACCTCAGTGATAAACTTCTGTGTTTATCACTGCATTAGGCACTGCAATCCCAGCACATTGTCCCATCAGGAATCTTAATTTTAAGCATCTATGGTGTAAAAGTCTTCACCTGAGCTAGTTATGTAAACTTCAACAGAGTCAACAGAGACAAGCAAGTGCCTCCACAGAACAGTCTTCCTCCTCTGTGTCAGAGCTTCACATCAGGATAAAATGGACTGTGCTGAGGCTCCACTGAATGTAGTCACCACAGCCTAAAGGAAACTAAGAGAATGATCTCAGATACAGACCCCATAGTTTGTAGTCCTCCAAAGTCAGGTGAGATGGAAAAGACAAAAAGTGAGATAAGGGAAAACAGCAATGGGAAGGGAAGTATGATTCCCAGGTGCTGAATGTAAGGCACCCATCCATTTTCACCTTTCAGTTCTAGGAAAATCAAAGAGTAGCTTAGCAGCTGTTTTCATCAAAAGGTATGCTTTAAAATAGAAGGAGGGTAAGAAAAGGCGAAGGAGTTGTAGTAGTAGGAAATAATTTGTTCATTTCTTGAATGAAAAGATAGTGTCATCTGTAACAAAGCTGTAAAACTGAACAGCTGAAAAAGTACTTAGAAGAATTGTGTTGGAGAACTTTAGTATCATCTGTTTACAGACCTTCCTTGATAAATTCTGTAAAAAATTAATGATTTTGCCTTAGATCATATCTGAAAAATGAACAAGTAGTTGCTACTCTGATTCCCTCTAAATTCAATTAAATGTTGTTTGTATAAATCTTCACATGTTTTTACTAGACAATTTTAAGGATATGGAGTACCTTAATTTAGACACAATGATATAGATAAGATTACTTAAGAGAAAGATATCATTATAAGAAAGCCAAGGATATGTCACCGTGATGCATGAAAACTGATAGCAGGCTAATTACACTAGGAGAGGATTTTTGTCATGCTTCACTGGAGGGGCAGATACATCGTGGTTGTCTTTTGCATACAACAAAAGAAGTGTTTAAAATTGTTTGTTCTTTTAGATCAAATTACAAGCAGAAGCAAAGCAAATTGTCTAATCTTTGGCTTTTGTCTCCAAAGACCCTCAACAGAGCAAGGGAAAGATAGAAAATAATTTTATGAGTTCTTCTTCTGTTTTGAAAGGCTTGACATTTAGGGCCCAGCTTTCTGAACACTTGATGTGACTTCCAGGAATGTGAATGTCTTCTTGGGCACTATTATGATATGCACATGACCTCTTTGTAAACTTAATTCCTGTCTTCCTCTGTAATGCTTCAATAACAGAAATTTATTAAGTCACAATCCACATATTTCTGATGAAAATCAGAATTGAAGGACTGTTATGGTTTAAAACCAGCTGGCAAATAAGCACCAAGCAGATACTAGTTCAACTCTACATCAGCCAAAACTAGGGCAGGGATCTACAGAGACATTAACATCAGAATGTTCTCACACGTGGTTCCCCATACTACTCCCTGAGTGTGTGAAGTTTAGATTTGTGTTAGTATTCAGCGGTAATGTCACCATTCTGTTGAATACTACAACAAAAGCTGTGTATAGAGAACAGGTGACATGGGAGGGACTGAATAAAGTAACACTGTGAATTGAGTCAAACTTTAGGTCACTCTGAATGTGTATTGCATTAGTTTTCAAGATTACGTGCTTTGTCATGAAAGTCTTTCCCACAGACAAAATAGGAACACTATTTTTGGCTAAAAATGTTCAGCTAATTGTATGAGGATTAGTAAAAGCTGAGGGAAATTTCACACTGCCATTTGTTTATTTCTAGACCCGTGAAACATAACAATGAGTTTTCTTGTTTGTTTAGGGAGGGTTTCCTGGCCACATGACTGTCTCTGACCTAGAGAATGTTTTTCTCTGTCCCCTAGCACAACGCCCTCATACACCTCCTTGGTTTTGTACTTAAATTCTAAATCTCTTCTTTCGTCAGACTCAGAACCATGACAATTCTGCGGAATACTGCAAGGCTCATGTAAGTAACATGTAACTATTTTTAACAGCAAAGAAATTTGAAGTGTTCCACCTGGAGGCTGCATTGACAGCTTTTTGAGAGTTGGCTCAGACTTTGTATTCCATTGTACTCTGCACAAGAGTCAGCTGTGATCTGATTTCTATTGATTTGCTGGGACTCTAAATTAATCCTGCAAGAAAACTTCAATCGAATTAATATAAAAAAAAAGTCTTGAATTATGGGCCAGTTAACAGTAAAATAATTCATAATAAAGAAAGAAGAAAAGGGTATGTGCTTTGGACTGTTTTTAAAGGACTTATTAAAAATCGTGTGTAAGAATCTGTGCCACCCCTTCAACTGAAAAAAACTGATTTGTGAAACACTGAGAGGTGAAAAGGCAAGTGATTGGCTGCTGTGTAGACTTGAGAGGTGATCCTGTGAAAACCTTGTGAAGCTTAACAAAGCCAAGTGCAAGGCTGTGCTTGAGTCAGGGCAATCCCAACCACAAATAGAGGCTGAGTGGATAATGGATTGAGAGTAGCTCTGAGAGAAGGACTTGGAGGTGCTGGTTGACAAGAAATTCAACATGAGCTGGCAACACGTGCTTGCAGCCCAGAAAGCCAGCTGTGTCCTGCAACCTCCCAGTACCTAAAGCAGCCTACAAGAGGGCTGGAGGGAAACTTTTTATAGGGGCATGTAGCATTAAGACAACGAGTAATGGCTAAAAACTGAAAGACTGTAGGTTTAGAGTAGATATTAAGAAGGAATTCTTCACTGGAGAGTGATGAGATCCTGGCACGGGTTGCCCAAAGAAGCTGTGGATGCCCTGAAGTGTTCAAGGACAGGTTGGATGGGGATTTGAACAACCTGGCCTAGTGAAAGGTGCACTGCCCATTGCAGGTGGGTTGGAATTAGATGGTCTTTAAGGTCGCTTCCAACCCAAACTGTTCTATGATTTGGTGAGTTCAACAAATAAACAAATGTGTACTGCCTACATATAAAAGGAAATTGGCATGCACATGGATCTAGTATAAATTGAGAGAGTTCTTTTCACAGTCTGCCAGTTTGGCAAGCACTGAACCTGGAGGGTAGGTTTTGTTGACTTACTTTGGCCTGTGTTAGCTATATTTGGTTGGAGAGCAGATTTTTCAGAAGGAGACGACCAAGGTCTGAAATAGTTATGAGCTTGGCAAACACTATGGAACAAGCAACAGCAGAAACTTAAGCTGCTCATTGCTGGTGGTAGTGTTTCAAATATATCAGTTACAGACATACACATCTGCTATGGAGCTCCGTATGTTTGCACATTTTTTTCCCCTTATTTAAAATTATTAAAATAATATTACATTTGCCATCTCAGATAGTGTTATCTACAAAGAAGATACCTTAGCAGACCAAACACCCCTAATGCATCTGGAATATCTTGTTTCTGTCTGTTTTAACAGTGGAAATCCTGTCTTGGCATAGCAACTATATGTTACCCCTACACCTCTTAAATCACACAAAGACCTCCAAGGCAGAAATAACTTCATCGTGACTATGGGAAGAGGACTCTGCAGCTGTGTGGCTGCACCTGCTTTTTGTGATGTGACCTGCAGAGGATGCACTAAATTTGCTAGTGCTAAGAACCACTCCTCCAGGTTTCTTCTATGCTGGTGTGCCTCTGTTCTGTAGCCCTTTCACCTGACTAATTCATGCCAGGCAGAATAAAACACAAACTCACTAAAATGCCTGTAAGCCTGTGTGCTTTGATTATGTCTTCAAGTATAATCTGTATTAGAGAGTCATCACAACCCAAATAGCTCTTTATTAAGAGCAGTATAAAATTTATCAGTAGTATTTACAAAGTTTTCCATTGCCAACCACATTAATGTCTAGAGACAGAACATTAGTTTCCCAGCTGCTGCAAATGGGAGTAATTTCTCAGTGGTTTAGTAGAGAAGTATTGATTTACACTGATTGTGGATCTGGCTCAACACATCTACCTGTTACTGTGCTAACAATATTTCATGAATAAAAATGTTGGCTGGCAGCAGATGATGAAATCCACAGGATTTATATTGGACTCTTTTCCTTTGAAATGGATTGCAGAATCTAAATATCTTGTGATTCGCATCCTAATCCTCAGCATTCTCTATATCATTACAAGGCTCCCAATGTACAACATTTTGTGAGGCAAATGCTTTACAAAGGAAGAGTGTACCTTTTCTTTATAATTTTATGTTAAAATATTAAACTTTTCCATTGCTGCAGCACAAAGACAACATCGAGGATATTAAGCAGACTTTGTTGTGCCAGTGTTTAAGTTGTGTCTAAGTTTGTCTGGATTTGAAATGATGTCTCGGAACAAAACCCTTCATGTTGGCTTTAGTAACACTCTTGTACAAGCAGTGTGCTTTGGACACATGTCAGAAAGTGAAACCCTATAGCAGCAACTTTAACACTGAATGTGGCTGCTCTTTTAGGAGCTGTTGGGAAGAATTATGGTCTCTGAGGGTTTAATTTTTGCAATGTTCTGAGTATCTCTTCATGCGGCTGAGTGCCATCCCTTCACATAGCATACAGTGAGAACAGAGGGTGCTGGTACTTCCAAGAGATGTAAATACCTTGAAGGATTTGACTCTAATCCTCACTCAAGACAAATCACCAATGGAATTTAATGTGAGTTTGGCCTAAGCAAAGTCATGGGGTGGGGTAGAGATGTATTAATCTAGCTGTGACTTAATAAATAGAGGGCATTAAGCCAGACATTTTCCTCGTTTGTTCTTCTTTGTACTTCTCAGGCACAGAAGAGTAGATTTTAAAATCAAGGACAAATTTACAGCTCTCATAAGTTTCCCACTGCATAGTATTGTGCAAAGAGTCATATCTAAAAAACCCAAGAGCCTGTGCCACTTTGCTGAGAGCGCTGGACAACACATACTGGGCTTATCAGTGAAAACATTTTGGTGCAGAATAATATCTGAGTGACAAGAGTATATCACAAATATTTTGTGAGAATTAAAGGAGATGGGAGCATTGTTGAAAATTTGGAAGTGGATCAAAATAGTCATCTACCTGACTTGAAGAAAAGACTAGGATATGGTCAAGTCACAAGCAGCATACTCTGGTAGTTACACTGTATTTCAAGGTTGAAGAATAGATTACATGACTTTTACTTACTTTGAAACACATGTAGAATAAAGTCTGAGAATGTTATTTTCTACTATTTTTTCACTCTGCTTTGTGGGCTGGCACTGCATTGCAGACTGAAACATCTGGTGTTTGCTCTGTGGCATGTATGGGAGAAAAAGAGAAAGGAGGGACAGGGTATTAATATAATCCAGAGGTGTCATTCAGAGAGGTGGAAGAAGTTTCCCAGCCCTTTCTCTCCAGTAACTGCAGAATTTATCTGTTATCAGCAGCTTGGGATAGATCCTAACAGCCATGAGCAGCAATATCTAGCCCCAAAAGAAGGCCTTCTTGGAGGTGTATCCAGTTTCTCAGTTTCGTATAATTCTCCATTGTAGATGAGATTTACAGACTGCAGTTTCACATAATTCTTCATTGTAGATAAGATTCAGCTCCTTAGCTTCCTAAGTAAAGGTGATGATGCATGAAAAAGTTTCTAAGTCATGACCTGAGAGTCGATGGAGAGGTGTTCCATTGCCCAAGTGTAGGCATCAGGTTCCATTTGGGATTCCATAGAGTATCCTGCAGATATCCTAGGGTTATCAAGATATCTGCATTAGGCTAGTTGGTTTGATACATTTCTAACAACAATGACCAATGTCTTTCTGAAAAGCCATCTGAAAACCTGGCAGGGTGCTCTGAGGTGCTTAAAGTGACTTTTGATGATGTATTTATTCACCTGTATCCAGATATCAAACCTGGCTTCCAGCTGCTTCTTCAGAAAGCCAGATAGCCTTCAGAAAGTCTTCCCTGTCATGTCTGCCAGCCTTGTGAGCAAGTGCATGTCTGCAATGTGCAGCTGACTCCTGCTCCGTCGGTTCAGTGAGTTGCCCATGCATGGATGTATTTAGGAAATCTTAAGTTATATAAGACTCAGCACAAAATCAGTAGGCAGGACACAGGACCCATAGAAGAGCCACCTCCTTTTGCAGTGGCATTTTGGGACCAGAAGAACACTGAGGAGTCAACTGCTATATTTGGTTGAGTTCAGCTCTGAAAACACTCTCCACAAGTAAATAAGAGGTAAGCTACTGTTATATTGAACAACTTTAACTGGCATTTTGCTCTTTCTAGATCATCTAGGAAAGGCATTGCAACTGTTAACGTGCCTGAATCACTTCAAAAAGCTAAAAAGGCAGAGTAAACAGAAGTCCTGTCTTTCCCCAAAGAAATCTGCTGAAGTGCTAGAAAAGAGAGAGTCTGCAGGCCCAGATTTGTTAATGTCTGAAGCGCATCAGATTTTGTGGGTATGTCTTTTTATCATAGCTGTCCATTTGTCCCATTTGGTCACATCAAGTCTTTTCTTATATTGGGTAAAAAGTATGTTTATTAGGAGAGGAGTTAAAACACGGCTACGCAGCTTTTTCTCATACGCAGAGAATCAGAGCCAATAGTAAAGAGCATGTTATTCAGAACTGCACCAGTAACTGATTGAAGCCGTTTTGTTTTGTGGGGAAAATAGTGAAAGTGTCAGAGAATCAGGGTACTGCATAAAGGAAGGTGCAATGTTGCAATACTTTGGTTCATGAGAGAGAATAGTGACAAGTCTACAGATATGTATTAAGTGATAAATATGGGGTTACTTTTTGTTTTCTGTCCTGGATTTGACATTAAAGTCAGAAAACATAAAATCACTAGGTTTTGAGCAATCAGCATGTTGACTTGGCTGGAATGTTCATCATACAGAAACTGGCTGCCTTGAAGAAGCTGTAGGCACAGTGCTGATTGGGAAGCATGATAGTCATGGACAGATAAATCTCACCTACAGAGTTCTGTGCATGTTTATTGAGTCTTGCTTTGTATGTGGGGCACTAAATCAGTCTATGTAGGCACAGGAGCCAGGGCATTTCAGGATTAGTGGCCATGGCAGATCAATGGCATTGCACAAGTACCATAAACATGACATCCTGCAGTGCTCCAATTGCATATCTGCAATTTATCAGCACTTGTTTAGGTGCTACTTCTTTCCCATTAGTACAGGGATCCTGGGGAAGCAGCTGGCAGCTGAAAAATTATGGAAAAGCAAGAGTTCCACATATTTTTCTTCTTGATTTCCATAAAGAAGTCAGTTGTGAATGGCAAATGAATGATTTTGGGGCATAACCCCAACAATCTTACCTACTTATGAACAAAGAGTATTTTACCTGTTTACCTACTACATGCATGTTAGAATCAGTGTAGCATATAACAAAGAAAGTGAAAGCCATGCTCCCTGTATCATGAGATCTTCCTCAAAGTTAGGCTTGCTGGACATAGATTAATTAATAGCAAGTATAAACACATAGAGATAACTCTCTTTAAAAGATACAAAGCCTTTTGTATCCAAATAGCGTCATTTTTCAATATAAGAGAACAGAAAATCTACTTTGATTTACTAAAACTAATTGCAAGTTCAGCTTCCTTGTGGTACAAGTCAACATGATGCCTAGCATAGTCCACTGTAATACCCCTGCCATTTTTTATTTAGGATTGACAAAAATTTTGGTCTTGCATTAGTTTGTAATGGTTTCTACTCTTCCATGTCCATGTAAAACCTTGTATTTTCGTATTTTTTTAAACCCTACTCAATAATATTTGAGCACTGTGCATGTTTTTTGCCTTGGTTATTGTAACAAAATCTTTCCCACTCAGCAGTGTTTTGCATCTATTACAGTTACACCTGACTGAAGTGTTCCAAACCCATTAGACTGACAGGGGCCTGAGGCAGAGAAAAACAGCCCTGGACACACCGAGTAGGCAGCAACAGGAAATGACAAACAGGATGGCTTTTCCCTATGTTTCTAGTTTTTGTAACAGCTGTGTACAGTATGGTAAATTTGAATAAGACAGGATGTATGAGAAATGAGAAAACAGGTCTAATAAAAGTGCTGGTCTTGCTGCTTGAAATCAAATCTAAGGTTATAGGCTATGCAACTTAACTTGAAATAAACTTGAATAAACTTGAATCCAAACATTAGACTTCAAGTGAAAGAACCCTGCTAAAAGAGGGGTGATATTACATCTAAACATTACCTAGTGCAGGCTAACCTTCAGATTCCTTCTGTATTTCAAAAATGTGAAGGGACATGGTTGGAAAAACCAAAACCTATCTGACCTGAGTCTGCTGAGGGACCTCAGTGTCAGAAAATATCAGAAGGAGGAAGTGCAGGGAAAATGTGGGACTGATGCTGAATGGGACAGGGAATCTAGTGTCAAAGGACATTGAAAAGGCCAAAACCTTCTTTGCCTCAGTTTTTACTGTCAGCACTGACCTTCAGGAATCCCAAGCCCATGAGACAAGAGATAAAGTCTAGAGCAAGGAAGGCTTTCCCTCATTGTCTCCATTGATCAGGGATGGGAACACAGAAATTAATTGGGCATACACAAGTGATTTCATGGGAGGCATGTACTGACCAATGTCCCTGTGAGGCCAGCCTCTGCTGTATTGGAAAGGTCATGGTGACCATGGACTTCTTGAGAACAGGAAGAAAACAATCCGTTCTATTTGTTGTTCTAGAGGGCAAAAAGAAGAATCTGGAGAACTACATGTTGTCCAGCCTCCCCCTGATTCCTGGAAAAGGGTTGAAACAACAATTCCAGGAAACTATTTCCAGGTACATGTAGGACAGGAAAGGCATAAGGAATAGTCAGCATGAATTTATGAAGGGAAAATCATGTTTGACCAATCCAGTTGCCTCCTATGATGAGATGACTGGCTTGGAGGACAAGGGGTGAGCAGTAAGCATTGTTTGTCTTGCACTTAGTAAGGCTTTCAAGACCACCACCCATCCTTACAGATAACACTGATGAAACACATGCTGGGTAAGGGATGTTGAGTGAAAACTGCAGCAGCTGCACTGCTGGGCACAAAGGGGTGTAATCAGCAGCACAAATTCCAGCTGGAGCTTGGTCAATATGAATAAACATCTTACTTAATGACCTAGGTGACAGGATAGAGTGGACCCTCAGGAATCAAAAGGACTAACTGATATGCCATGTGGTTGTGCTGCCATTCAGAGGAGCTTTTACAGGCTGGAGAAAGGGGCTGAGAGAAACCTCATGCAATCCAAGGAAGGAAAGTGTGAAGTCCTACATCTGGGTAGGAATAACCCCATGAGCTTGTATGTGCTGGGGGATTAACCATCTGGAAAGCAGCTTGCAGTAAAAGCTCCAGGATTCTGGTGCCAGGTTGCACACAAAGCAGAAATGGCCCTTCCTGGCAGAGAAAAACAGTAACTTGTCTATTTGCCCGAATCAAGCCTTACATCTCCATTGGTTACTGTAGAGCGTGGACACCTACATCACGTGAAGGGAGGGTTATCGTCACTGATGCCTGGAATGACTACCTAGAGCAGAGGCTAGACAGAGTTAAAAGATAAAGAATAGGTATTTATTGAAAGGTCTTCACAGGGCACACCTTGGGCAGGAGTGTCTCAGAGTCTCAGAGACTACACCCAAGATGGGCTGTCACGTGTCTTTTAGAGAGATACAAGCTTGGTGTGTTTGCATATCAGAGGTTAATTGTCCAATTATTCAGGTAGTGGACTCCCATTTCACAGTTTGCCCCCCTACTTCATTGTAGTTTACATTTTTCTGGGTCTGTGAAAATAAGGTGATGCTGGGTTTCAGGCCTAGAGAGAAGCTGTTTTGTCTGAATAAAAAGAGAGAACAGTAGCTGACAAGCTATGGAGTTTTAGAATTACACACTAAAGCAGTACTGATCTGGAAAATATAAAAGCTAAAACATAAGACATCAACACAATGATCTAGCTCCATTTGAAATAGCACAGGATCTGTCAGTGGCCTGGTCAGCTGATGTTCCGAGAGGGTGCAAGCTTCCCACAGGTCATGTGTCTCATCTGCCATGCCCATGCAGCTGTACTGGTTATTCTAAGTGATCTCAAATAGCAGTAGCTATTGAGAACTGAATCAACTGAACTCTGCAGTTGATTCCAAATATTAAAGTTTTGTAAATGGTTACAGTCTTTAGACAGTTAAACCTAGGACAGATAAATCCAGATCCAAGTGCACACATTCACTGATTATTTCATAGAAACTGAAAAATAACTAGAAGCTTCTATGGACTAAGTATTTTCTGCCTACGAGCCAGTTTCTTACAACATCCCTGTGAGATGAAGTGGAGGGATAGGCACTGAACTCCTCTCTCTGGTGCCCTCTGGCAAGAGAATGGCCTGAAGTTGTGTCAGGGAAGGTTTAGGTTAGCCATTAGAAAAAGGCTGTTGGGCACTGGAAGAGGCTCCCCAGGGAAGTGGTTGCAGCACCAAGCCTAACAAAGTTCAAGAAGCATTTGGACAGCACTCTCAGGCACATGGTGTGACTCTTGGGGATGTCTTGTGCAGGGCTAAGAGCTGGGCTTGATGATAGCTGTGGATCCTTTCCAGCTCAGAATATTCTGTGATTCTGATTCTGTAATTCTCTTCAGTGAATGCATACTGTACATGTAGGCATCACTTTTAGACAGAGGCTTAAATTAAATGACTGCCTGAAAGTTCACTGCATTCTCCTTTCAGTTATGCACATACAGGCATGTAGAAGCAATTGAGATGCTCTAGGGTATGCCATCTGGCATCCAGGTCTCATTCCAGAACAGCACTTCTGTATTTCTCTATCCGATGATGTAGCTGCCAGCCCCATCTGAATGCCCCAGGTATCCTTGAGCATTTCAAATGGCACTAAATGGCATTTAGGCAAAGAAATTAGTCCCTACTGTTCTTCTAGTGCTTAATCACAGAGAGATTTAAAAACTACCAGTTTGATCAGAGTCGTACAAATAAAATACAAGGCAGTTTAATGTATATAAGTGAATGCAACAAAATATTACCTTGCAGACATACAGCAATTGAAATCATAATGTGGTTGTTGAAACTGTCTAATGTGATGCTGATGTCCTCTTGTCACTAAATATTTGGCATGCACATATGAGAATGCCATAGAAGCATACAAATCTCTAAGTATAGATAATGTTGGCATAAACCTCTCCCTTTTTTATCGTTCAAAAAACAACAGTGAAGTCTCATTTCAACATGAAGGCTGAGAAAGCAGGCAGGCAAATGACTCCCACTGTTGTAATGAGCTGTAATTGTGTGCACGCTTACAAGTATTTGCCAGTATGGCGTACTGAAAACATTCCTCCAGGGGGTTTATCTCTGAACAGAAATATGCTGAGAAATTAAAAGCCAAAGGTAAAACAGCTCTTAGTCCTGCCTGGCTATTACAAGATCCTCTAAGTATTATAACAATTTATGTAACTTGCTGCAAATGAGGCAATATCTTAATGTAGCAAAGGTAGAAAGGTGGAAAGAGGATATAATTGTAGCTCTGAAGATTTTTTTTTTTGGCTTTTGTTAGATCTTCTAGAATACTGCTGCTGAAAGAGGAGAATAAGACTAGTAGGTTGAGATGTCAGATGCTATAAAGCAGTGCCATTTTGAAATGAACTTGTAGAACACCTAGATATTTCAAAAGCTGCACATTTTAATGAAGCTATCAATGAATGTTTGTGACTTATGAATGAAAGGCATTCTAATTTTACAAATTTCAAAAGTTCTCTGACAGTTACATACTTCACACAAATGTGGGAACAGTAATTTACAGTAGTTAGACTGGTTGCAAATCATCTGAAATGTAACTAAAATCTAAAAAAAGCATAACCAAACCTATGAGCAACTATATAAACAACCAGCCCTGTTCCCCCATTTCAGACCTCTCCAGTAGGTAGCTGAAGAGAAGTTCTAAACAAACTCATACAAACTAATCTATTTGTTGCATCCCAATGCTCTTTGCTGAGCCCAGGTCTCTTAGGGCAACATAGCCTGTATAAAGGGCTACTGCTGAGCAAATGGAATAATCCCATATGATTCAATATGGAAGAGAAAAAAAAATACATATAACCCTCAGACAACACTGTTCTTTAGTTTCTGGATTAGAGGCAAAAGACTTTTGCAATCCTCAGTGACCAGAAAAGTTTGAAATATCAATCAACTTCCCTTTGCTCACTGTCTCACTGTCATATTTTCCTGCTCTCTTTGGATGATCCCTATTTCATTGCTGTACATCACAGCAGTTTCCAGCTGCTGGCTCTTACCCAGCTGACTAGCACTCAGGAAACAACCTGTTCACTTTCTTACAGTTTTGGGACATCTCTGAGGAGTAAGACACAGACATTTTTCCTGCTAGTTTGATTACCCATCTCGAGGGAAGAAAGTCAGCCTCATTATCAAAGGTAATTCCACAAAGAAAACCTACATCTTTCCAGTGTTTAAGTGGCTCCCAGAATCCTTGTGGAACCTCTGCAGGCTAGAAATTAAGTGCCTGGCTCCACTGATACATCTGAAACTGTTTAATGGAGACTTAAAGCAGGAGGTTTTAGAACCCCCTCCATCAGTTTGAAGAGAAACCAATCCAATTAATTCTCAGCTGCTCTTCTACTAGTGAAAATACAGGGAATAATCTTAGTTCCACTTAATTTATAATTTAAATGATTATTTGACTGTTTAAATAAAGCTTTATTTTATTTTTGATAGGGCTTTATTGCCAAGTTAATTGACATTTCAGTATCTGTGGCAAATCCTGGGGAAAATGCTATAAAAGAAATGGTTTATTAAAATTTAAATAAATCTTTTTTCATGGGAAATTCAACCAGACCATGTATGTCAGGGGAAAAATTCAAATCTGAGTAGTTTCAGACATGAAATAGGGATGGAGATCCTTAGCCCAGCCGCACGATCTCATAGGTCTAGAAAGACCATTTACAAAATCCAGGAACCTGCAGAACTCTGTTCCTGAAATACACCTATCTGCAGATGTTCCAGGACCTGGACAGCTTGTGAGGTTTATGTCAGAATGCAGTCTCAGACACAGGCACACTGAGTGTAGGGCACAGCTTAGGTCAACAGGCAGCAAGTGACAGCAAACTGTAGTTTTCTTCTGTTTTGGTCTGAAGAGCTCATCCAAGCTCCTACCTGCCCAGCCCTTGCCTCTTGCTATTTCTCTTACAGACCCATAACAGTGCATAAAGACCTAGGGATGCAGGAGGGGACATTCTTTTGGAAGTGTTAGCAATGAGCTTTGCTGACTGCGTTATTTTCCTGCCTTTTCTAACCTGTTAGCTCAAGCAAGATCTGAAATGCACAGACTAGGAAGAGGGAGCAGAAAGGGAGGTAGGAGAATCTGTAGCACCTAGGGTAATGATTTCAGGGAGGTTCAGGAAGAGGCAGAGAAATGACCCTAGGAAAGGGGAGAAAAGGGAAGTAGACTAGGAGAAAAAGAAAGTGAAAAGAGTGCTGCTACAGCAAATGCAAGCCAGAAATTATATTGAGATGTCTGTGACTACCATTAGTATGGTTTCCTAGCAAAATCCACTTGATGCTCTCACAACAACTACTATATACTTATACAATCTAAGAAAAAGCTGTACTCCCCATTTTGTTCACACAGAAGGTGAAACGCACCAAGATGTTCACACTGATGCTGCTGATCGTGCTTGCAATGTTGCTGTATCTCACACACTCTTGCAGAGAAAGCTGCAAAAAAACAAGTCTTGCACCTCTAAGGAACATGGATTTCCTCCTTACATGTCATAAAAGGGAAAAGGAAAATTCCTACCAAGCCAAGGAAGTTGTGCATCATGAAATCTTGTGAGAGTTCTTATTTCTAGGGAGCCCCCAGTGTGGGAGCAGAGAATGTAAGAGAATACAGAGAGTACAGAAAGCAATCTCACCCCTGATAAGTTGCAGCTGTACTAATTACCAAAGAGTGGGAACAGCCTTGCCCCTAATAGGTCACAGCTGTATCCAACAAGGATGGGTGTTATAAAAGAGTGGGTAGCTGGCTGTAGGTTTGTTGGCTGTGCTGAGCTGATGGAGGCTTAGGTGGGTGTGTGAGGGAGAGGAATAAGTTGGTTGGTCCTGCAGAAGGAAGAAGTCAGTGCTGTGTGGAGCTGCCCATAGGAAACTCAGAGAGAGAGGTATGGAATTTTTTTAAGATAATAAGCACTGCTTGTGTCAGTCTTAAATCCACTGTCAACTGGTGCTTTGTGTGAGGACCAGGTGACAGTACCCCATCTCGTATAAATTTAATTTAAACCACATATCCTAGCCTGTTCTGTTCCCTGGTTGGAAAATATCATTACTTCTTGTTTATTCTGCTAGCCAGTCACCAAAGCCACCCTTCTTTAAACCTTTTCAGCACTTAAATGTAATGTGAAGTGCAGGGTAAAGGAACTGCTAGTGCTGATTAAGTGTCTGATGCATCTGAGGAGCAGGAAAGTCACAAAGAAAACTTGACAACCTTTATTACTCTATGATTTTTGGTGGAGGCAATGGTCAGAAGTGTGTGCTTTCCTAGATACTGAGAACTGTAGTCTGTGTTTCTCTAGATTAAAGTATGGCTCTGCTGTCTCATTGAGGAAGTAAAGACTTTCTGTGACAGTTGAAAGCAGTTCACTTGATATTTTCTTAAAAAGATCAAGATACAAAAATATTAGGATCATGGGGCTAAATGGTTTCTGGGTGTTATCACATTGCAATAAGTAACTTTTCTTTCCTATGTGTAGGCATGATCTGAGAATAAAAGCATCTGTTTTCAGAAATGGAGACTGTTTTGTTTTATTAAGCTGTGGTAATTATCCCATATAAGTCCACTGGTTCAAAGCTCCTGATGTAACCTCTGAGAGATAATAAAGGTAAGGTGTTAATTTTTCTTGTAATGAATTACATCATCTTATGTCTGAAAATATTGACAAAACCAGGATGTAATTTTTGCCTACCTGTTTCAGACTGCCTCAGTTTCACATACTTCAGCATATATACCTTGTATTCAGCACATAAAAAATAAAAAGTAGACTTCAGGAACAACCTTGTGACACATACATTCAAAGAGGTACAGAACTCATTTTGTAAAGTTAGGGAAAAGGAGTACTCAGCCGATCTCTGAGAATACATGACTGCATCCAGCATTTTGTAAAGTGTCTGCTGGTTTGGAGAAAGATCAATTATCAAGCAGTAAACCGACAAATTTTAAAAGATAATTTTCAATACAGCATTGAACATCCATCTTATTTACAGAAGGTCTTTTTAGGGAATTTGAAGTGAGATGTATGAGAACTTTTTTTTTTGTAGACAATAAGTAGAGCTTTTGAAAGCAACAAATGATGACTTGAATGAGACCTATATGTGGCTCACTGAAATTGTTTGGCTACTGAATGCAAACTGTATTCCCAGATGCTTCATGGGACTAAAACTTGCTTTTTATACTTCACAATTACTTATGTTTCATACAAATACCATGACAAAAGGTAAATGTCAGGTTACCAGGCATGCCCTCCTAGGCATATTGTGGATGTGACTCTGCATAGTCCCTCACCTCCATGTGCATGTTTGCTGCAGCTGATGAGGGGACCACAGGACAGCCTCTGGCAGCAAAGATACATTGCATGGTTTCTATTTCATTCAGCTGGCTAGGATGTGCATTTGTGCTTAATTCATTAAGGGCTGAAGTAAAATCACAGCACCTTGTGCTGAGGGTTTATTGCTTAAGACAGCTTTGAGCTGTGGGACAATGCGGGGAATATACACTTAGATTAGTCAGAAAAGTTGACAATTAAAGCACTGGTTTATTGATATGGAATAGACGGTTTTCTTGCGTTCCTTTACAGTAAGATGAAAGACCCCGTCCCCTATTTTAGTCCATCCAAGACTCTGTTCCACTTATTTCCCAGTCCTTCAACATCCATTGTTTAAGAAACCAAGCCACTTCCTTGGCATCCATCTGTTTAACACATCTGTCTCACTTTGTCTGGCTAAATTCCTTGAGGCAGTGTTGTGGTGCTCTGCAGAGAAAATAACTTTTTCTGTTAGACAATACTCTACAAATAAATGAAATTGAAGGGGAGAAAAGGTAAAAAAAAATCTTTGAGACATGAAATCACTGGAATTTTAATCTTTACCTAAAAGAACTCTTCTTGATGTTTTATTTTATACTCAGTGTTTGCACTAGTAATCAAAAATTTTGTAACCTTTCCAACTCTCTAAATCAAATGGTTATTTTCAGGGCTATGAAAGTGAGAACCATTTTCACAGCCTATAGAGTTATACTGTGCTGTATATTCCTTTTTTTTTTTTTAAGTCACACACATAATCACATTTCTACTACTTCCAAAAAGAATCTCTTTTGGACTGTTTTAGATTTGCACGTTACATCACTTTTATTTTTTTGCTTTTCTCTAACTTTATATGATTGTACCAACTTGTATTATTTCTCTGAATTATTTCTTTCACTTTATTTTAAATTTATAGCAATAATTTAGCCAGTGTAGATATGTAAAAAGCCAAACCCACAGCTGAGGTGGGGCCACAGCTATCTGTATATTTAAAGTATATGTCATTGCAGTTGAATACATTCTGCCATGGAGAAGCACAATGGGGTTATCAGAGAGCAAGAAGTTGCCCAACTGTGGCTCAGTGACTTAAGAGCTGGGATAAAAAGTTCCAGACCAGGTAAGGTGGGGAGACTGCCAGAGTGGTTAGGAGACTCTTTAGCTGCAAGTAAAGTGCTTTGGGAATTTTCTGAGAAAAGCCTTAGGTGTGCTGGCTGGGAAAAGGCTGAAGAATAGAGTTTTTTTAAGGCTGCTACTGTTTGTCACTGAAGGATATTTGATGTGGGCAGCAGGCCAGGAAGTTAGAGCTTTTGAAGGCTGAATACACTTCCTTATTTCTGGAATAGGTTCAGGGTTTCAAACCATTTGGGTACTGCCTGTATTATTTTGTGGCTTAAAAAGGAAAGTACCAGACAGAGTAAAAATTTCAAGAAACTAGCAAACTACTAGGATATGTATCACTAGCAAGTAAAGGGGCTGCATTCAAGGAAAGTGAACTGATCTGAACTAAATAGGAAGGAAGAATCAACATCTAAGCAACCAGAATAATGCTAATTATATCAAATCAGGTTCACAGAAGGTAGATGTGGCAAACTGAGCTGACTTGGAAGAAGAGAGATTTTTATGGATGGAATGCAGAGCTTCTACATGACTGCAGCAAAGCAGGCGATGTGGAGATTGATGAACCCACTGAAAGATGGATAAAGTATGATCCAAGGAGAAACCTGTACTGATAGGAACCTATTGGTGTTCTGCAATGTTCATGTTATTTACTTTTGTCATTCAACAGGCTTGGCACACTGAAGTGTGCTATGTTACAAGGTTAGGAGGCAAGACTAACATGCCAGAGGTGCAAGTTATTGTTACAAGGGTTGTACTGGAGTATCTGAAATAGATTCATTTTCTATACATTCCCAGTGCAAGGCTATAGCTAAGGGGATCTGTTCTGCTGAGGGCATTGGAAGAGAAACCAGGGGGAGCTGATCACCAGGAAATGAGCATGGAGAGAATTGATTATATAATATCTGAGTGTTGTCACAGGACACCTGACATACACTTGTGGAACATGTGTATGGTTCTGGTGAAGTCTTCCCAGCAAAAGACGTAGAAATATTTCTGCTGTTTAAAGGATGTGAATTACACCTTGTCTTGAATGCCACTTATAGTTCTGATTGTCCATCTTCAAAAGAAATTAAACCAGTAAAAGAATTGCAGTACACTGCCAGTACATAAACGGGCCTGCAAGAGAGCTGGAGGACTTCATAGAAGGACCTGTAATGGCAGGACAAAGTAATAGTTGAAAGAGGGTAGATTTAGATTAGATATAAGGAAGGAATTCTTCACTCTGAGGGTGGTGAGACACTGGCACAGGATGCCCAAAAAAGTTGTGGATGCCCTATTACTGGAAGTGTTCAAGGCCAGGTTGGATGGGTTTTGAGCAAGCTCGTCTAGAGAAAGGTGTCCCTGCCCGCGGCAGAAGGGTTGAAACTAGATGATCTTTCAGGTGTCTTCCAACCCAAACTATTCTATGATTTTGTTATTGCTGGGATGACTGCGGAAATGGAAAGCATTCTTATCAGAAAATACTTAGAAAACTGTGTTTATTCCAGCAAAGTCAGTCTAATTTGAGGAGGGATGTAATTGCTCTTATAAATACATCAGGGAGATTCAAGAGCTGTTTCAGGTGAAGTACAGTGCTGGTGCAAGAGGAAAGGGATATGAAGTAGCCTTGAATAAATTCAGATTAGAATTAAACAGAGGCTTAAATTGTCTGAGAAAACAGCTTCTGAAACAGAATTTCTAAAGGAGTACTGGGAGTTAAATTTAATTGATTTAAAACAAACTAGTATATTTTAAGAAGAGCTTATAGTACATAATGCTTGTGATTGCTCAGGATTGGATTCCCTTTGATAATTAAGAAGATGCCTTGCTTGTGATACCTTGCCTTTCACAAGCTCCCTCCTGGTGTATGATTACATTCCCACATTGTGATTCTGCCATATCAGTAATTCTGATGGGGAGGAAGGAAGGAAAAGAGTGATTAGTAGCAAAACTTTCTATTAGTACCAGCCTCCAAACCTGAGTGTCAATAAGTAGTAACAGATTCTGGTTTTGGGGGAAGTCTTGAAATATGCCTTTGCCAGCATGTCCCAGAAATCTAATTTTAATGATTGACATACCTATAGCATTAGCACTTTATAACATGTTTCAATTATCTTGAATTACACTCAATTCCAAATTAAATGCTAATAAAAATAATATAAAAACCTTGTAAAACCTCAAATAGCTGACAAGGTCACAAATGTTTCTGCATATGTGCTTTACAGTAGAAGTATCAAATAATTGGCTACCAAATTTTTCCTGCTTTCTACAGTGAGAACTACCCAGCTGATACAACTTTAGAAGTTCTGGATCAAAGTTCCAGCACACCCATAGGCGATGAGTGCAAATTCCACACCTTCTCTCTGTTGCACTCTATCTTTCCAGCCATGTTTCTTAGGGTCTCCAGCCAAAGCAGACTTTTCCTTTGATGTTACTGTAAATGTCATGTTCATGGTCTTTACTCCTTTGGTTCTAAAAAAACTAAATGTCCTTTAGAACAGCTAAGCACAGTCTTCTACCTGCTTGGGAAACCCCAGGTTTCCCAATCTCCTCCTGTGTTGGATATTGCTAAATTAGGAGTGACTTGTTAATGTACAATAGCATACAAAGCTGTTTGCTACCACAGGAGCTTACGTTCATGCTTTGGCCCCAAAATACACAGAACACTGGTTTTTGCATAAATATCTTCACTGCCAACCATTTTGTGAACATGCAACTGAATAAGATTTGAACACTGCTGATTTGATGAAGACAACATAACACCTTTGAGCTAGTGATGTATTTGAATTTGTATATTTCATTAAGACTCCTGCCCTGAGAGTCTTAATGAAAAATAAAGTGGTATAACTTTTTATATTTAAGTTATTTATACATGTTAGATGTATTTGAACATTAAAGTCTCTGTCAGATAGATATGAATGGATATTTGTTATTTGTTTAAGGAAAACTTTGCAATAACTCTCAGACTCTGTAGGCACAAAGAAAATCAATGTCACTGTAAAAAGTGTAAACTTCCTTTGGATTGAGTACTGATTAAATACTACTTTTTCTATCTAATATGTTGCTTATCTATTCAAAACTGTGAAGAACTGGAGGTCTATCTACTACAAATACTACTGCGTATAGAAACTTTGAGAAATCGGTATTTTCACAGTACTGAAAACTAGAACATTGAGAGAGTTTGATTTTGTGCTGTTTGCTTTCTACCTTATGCTCTGAAGAGTCCAGCTGGAGTTACACTGTGTATCCATCCATCTGTCCATCAGGTACTTTCAAACTGCTTTGCTCCAGAGAAGCCTGGTTTCATTTGGCGTTTGTTTTACTTTCAAATTTGACTTCTTGGATGGTTGATAAAGCAGCAGGAATGCACTGATTTGCCGTTTTTTTAAAAGCCTTTTAGAACAAATACAGCTACAGACTTTGTAAACCAAGAAAGTGTTTGGCCATCCTCCCCATGGGGGTAGGTATGAATTTCTGATACACTGGTTGACAAACATCTGAATACATTATACCCTTTATTGCTGAGAGAAGAGTGTGATTTGTCCTGCTTCCCAGGCTCTCTGCCAAACTTACCAATGGCCAGAACTGTACAGAATATGGCATAGCTACAGACAAAGGGGAAGATTCTGCCACTAGCACCTGGTCCCACAAATTTTGTGAAAAATAAGGATTCAAATTACACTATGGCACAGCCCTATCCTACCAGCAAAAGATGCTTCTGGTATTGAAAGTAGGGCAGGTGAGGCAGACTCTTCCTCAGGGCCGGTCCTCCTCCTCCAGTTTTCTCAAGGACTCAGAGCAAGGTCTTGTGAAATCACTCTGTATTTATGCTATCTGGAAAACCTCAAGCATGGTGTATGCTAAGATAAATGACACTGAATTACTGGGCAAAAAGTATCTCTGTAGTGTCTGGGGTTAGCATGATTACTTCAAGATTCATATTCCCCTTTGTGGTTTGTGTTTCTGGTGAATCAGACTAGGTATTTCCCTTAGCTATTTCTTCCTCCTCATAAAACACGTACTACTGATCTCTTTGGGATCATTAATAATGTAGATTGATGCAGACAGCCCATACTGCAAATGGAAAAGTCTTGATTAAGTTATCATATGATGCTTCTGTTAAGCAAGGATTATCCTCTTGAGCTATTCTAGAGCATTTTGTAATATCTCTTTAAATAGATATAGGACCAAGTGAAAAAATTCACCTGAGGATCCAAAGCTTTTTTGCCTGAAGGTTGTAGCATTTAGATCCAGGTTTTCTTCAGGCTCACATTATTGCAGCCAAGGTCACTCATGACACCAGAGTATGAGGGCTTGATTAGGAGTCTTCTTATACAACTGTGCCCTTGTCTGACAAGGATCCTCTGCTACTAGGGAGAAAAATGTAGGACTGTAGTGATGGAAGGGGAAAAAAGAGCTCAGAAATATTGTGGCCACTTCCCAGCAGCAGTGCCCATAGCAATTTCCACCACTTAATTTGGAAAGATATTACAAACATATATGAGTTTTCCTTTTTTCACATTATTGACTGGGCATGGAACTTGCTGCTGTGGTTTAGTTTACAGGGTGGTGTTCAGTCAAAGACTGGATAATCTTGGAATTCTTTAAGTTTAATGATTCTGTGGTTTTATATTCCGTATTATTTTTTCTGTATGTACTGTTTTATTTGGGGCAGTTTTCAGGCTGTTCTTGTGCATTAATTCTAACCCCTCCCAGCCTGAGCTTCTCAATCCAGTCTTATATACTGTAAAGGTACTTAAAAATGTAAGCATGTTGTCATAATAACAATTCTTATTAGTACAAGAAAAATTTATTCCTTACATAAATAAAATGGCTATGAAAGGAACAAATTGTAGAGTGTTAACAGAATAAAGGACATGATAAACAGCATTGTTAATTAGTTTGCTTAGTCATACTTTTATATATTTGGTAATAGTTAATCATATTACATTATTATAAAACCATAACTGTTGTAATGTCATTACAGATTTTTATTTCAGATGAGAGCTTCATGTCTTCCAATTGCCTAATGCAAAATAATTTCTAATTAATAATTCCTTTGGTGTAATTATAACTAACAATGTGAATGTGGGGAAATTAATGAATTAGGAAGAAAGCTTACATTTTGTGTTTGGATCTGTATGCTAGAATGATTTACAGCTTTTCTGCTTCCTCTGGTAATGGCTGTAATTTAATTATGAAAACTTCAAGAAATGTCCCCTTTCCACCTCACTGATTCTACTTTTTCTGTAGCTGTCATTGCATTTACTCTCAGAGATTGAATTAAATAGAATAGCTGCAAGAGTTTATGAAAGAAAGGCAGCTAGTTGTTTCACCTTTTACAGTGGAGCCTGTACTGCAGAGCTAACTTTGCTGGTCTGGCCTCTGCAAGATAAACTGTGAGCTGCCACTGATGAAAGCTGCCTCTCTGCCACCTCATGCTATTTTGGTCTGATGACCTGTGCAGTGCTTCATTCATTGAACAACATTTCCCAAAAGGACAAACAGAGGAGCTCATTGTCATTGCTCCAAGAGTCCAGTTCTCAGCACTGGGTATAGAGGACAAGCTCTTTTCCAAATCCACTATCCTGGGACATCTTTGCCCCACTCTGCCATTATTTTCAATGTCCTCAGGTGCATCTTAAAAATTCCTTCACTGGCATAGAATAGTATGAACCTAAATACTTTGCATCTTTGTTTTAACACATGCAAAAATTTGTTTTGACTCTTACTGAAATTGCTGTTGTGGGATGATGGTCATACCTATACAGTTACCTGGCTACAAATTGGATGTGTCTTAATTCAGGTACATTTGTATCTGAATTATAAACCTGAATATAAACAATTTAGTCAGTTGTGGAGATCTATTTCAGGGAATGCACAGTCACAGCTCAAAACTAGTACTCTCCAAACAAAATCAGAAAGAATAGGCAGGATGGGAATCCTGGGTACATCAACTTATAAAGCTTTGTTTATGTGAAAGGCAGACAGAGTGATAGCTGCTACTGTGCTGCTTTTAGAGCCACCTCTTAAACACAGTAAAATGTCATAATACCTCAATACATGTTCTGCTAAATACTGATTATTTTTTTTTTTAATTTTGTAAATGCTCTCTGACTTTTTAATAAAAATGGATGTTGGCACTATAATATCTCCTCTCATCTGGAAAGACAAAATACTGAGTGAGATGAAAGTTTTGAATACCAGTTTTGCTCTCCTAGGTCCTAGAGTTAGTATGCAATTGCTGAAAGGCAGAAATGGTTAATAATATCAGTCAGGTGATGTGACCTGAATTAGGCACACAAAAAATCATTTGAACACATTATGGTCTTTAATGCCACCTATGAAATACACTGCACTACAAAGGCCCAGCAAACTAGAAACTCCATCATATCAAAGAACTCAATCACCTCCTGTGTCACAGTGACCCCTCTCAGCTACCACATCAGCTGGTCTTTACTGACGTTTTTAATCTTAGCCAAGATGCTGTCTGACTGGTGCTTGGTGCAGGATGGCGGGAGATGTAGGGCAGGGCAAGGTGAAGCCAAGAGCACTCAGTGTGATTATGTTTGTCATCTTGCTCCTGGGGCTGCAAACGGATTTGGCCCCTTAGGCTGGCTCAGAGTTGCTCTGTGTGGCACCTAGATGCCCATGTCTGCAAGGAATCTTTCAACACATTGCTAGTTGCCAGGATCACTGAATGTGAAGTGACTTCAAAAATCATCATTATTTTTTGTATAAGCTGTATATTTGAGAATGCTAATGTATTTTATTTTGTGATTGTTGAAATATTATATGTTGGCATCAATGTATTTCAAAAAATTTCTCTTGTGTTCATTTCACTGTTTTTAAATCTGAATTTCCTTTCAGCGTGGCTGTTCTCATATGTAAATATATTATTTCTGCTGAGACATCAGTTTTGATTAGAGTTGGCTTTCTAGCTGAAGGCTCTTGAAAAAGCTGTCTGGACTTCTGCCGAGGCTGTGATCAGATGTTGTTCTGTCCTACTAGCTACCTTACAGTGTGTCTCTTTGTATTCGTCAGAAGCTTCAAAATCCCAAAGAACACATTTTTCTCATGTATATCTCTTTTGTAAATGCAGAAATAACCTAAGCATAAAGTGCATTCACTGTGGTCATCCTACTGTGTTTCCAAACTGGAATTAGAAGAGAACACAGTAGTAGTATTTGACAGAGTATTATTCAATTGCCTTTCCTCCCCCATGGACCCTTACCTACCTACCCTGACTCTGAGAAAAGATGGACAATTAAACCTTTTTTAATCCCTGGGGACTCTGCATTCCCCTTCCTTTTTAAAATCAGAGTAGTGTCTGCTACTTCCTTGTATGTGTGGGAGGTTTCTTCTTGCATCCTTACTGTAGAACTGGAGACCTTCACCTGAGAACAGCAGGGAGGCAGCACTGGGCCTAGCTGGTATCTCTGGGGAGGCAGAACCTGCAAAGTATCCTGTTTGGCAGAGGGTTTGAGATATGCTGGGATGGTTACAGCCAGGTCCTGGCAGCTTCCCCACCCAGAGTGAGCACCTCCTCATGACAGCACAACCCCAATTTACAGCACCTCCCATCACCTCACTAAAGACTTTGGGGAGGGTGAGTGTATTAGACAGCAAAAGCAAGGGAAATTGAGGCTAGGAAGTGGGAAGAAGTATTTGATGGAAATAGGGAGTGTTTTGTTTTTGACAGAAGTGAGACTTTTCACTAGACTTATTTGAAATGGAAAAATAGAATTCTCTTTTCTTAGCACTATTCTTGTTTTCATTTATTCCCCAATAAGAATCTTTCAAGAGCAAAAGACTAAAACAATCCAAGCAGTCCCACAGAAATATTGCCAAAGGTGACACATTCTAGTCAAGGAATCAAGCTCATGGAACAGAACAGGGGCACAAGGCACAAAAATCCCGTGTATTTTGGGAAAAGTATTATTTCATTGGCAAAAACTCAGGTGGATTTTCTTCTATTCTGTGAAAACCAGATAAGTAATTCCAATCAAAAATTAAGTTTTCATAATTTATTAATTTCCAAGTGGGAAATAGTAGATCAGTCTTGGAATCTGCAGTTCTTTTTATGTAGAATATTAATTAGAGACTTTTGCCAAAGATAGCTCTATGGGAAACCTAGCAGAGACCTGTAAGAAATGAAGATGTGGTGCTAAGAAGTTGAAGGTAGACACCCTCTCTCTTCTCCAGATAGAAGGATGGAAGGCATAGAGGGAAGAGGAAATCACTTTCACAGATGGTCTGATTTTGTGTTTGCACTTGGAGCAAGGTGAGAAATTGGATAAAAGGCTAAGATAATGTATCTTAATGGATACAGTATTTGATACCAGTTTTGACTGAATAAAATGAGTCTTTCTTAAGCAAGTGAAATCACTCCAGATGCTTTTTGGGCTTCTTATTATTTGTATAGTTTTGGTGGGATACCCTGATAGATAATGTTTTGAAAAAAAGAAAAATTAATATATGACGTATTGCACATGCAAGAATAGTTTCTCACTACAGTGGCTTAATTTCTATCATTTATCTCAGAACCCTGAGTTTACAGGCATAGTAGTAACAAAACACATTTAAATTCAAGTCCAGATTCTCATAAAGACTTCTGTTTCAGGAAGGTGTCCAGATCTTGAAAACTACTTGAGATGCAGTAGTATGTGTCAAGATGCACTGGAACATCTAAAAGCTGAGTGTTTTCCACTTCAAAATTTACCCATGTAGGAGCTTTAGAAAATGTATTTGCTGTTCAAGAGAACAAACAGGGAAATGTGGTTGTTACACTTCTGAGAACCTGGCTTATATGCTGTAACTTGTCCATCTCTCAAACTCCCCAATGTTTTGGTAGTGGTGTAGTCTGAAAACTACATGGAATGTCTAAGTAGACATTTCTTCAGACTCTTACCAATATATTATACCTCAAATACTTAATAATGCAGTGTGCCATATCCCATAGTGTTTCACAGTAATTCAATAAGTGCAAAATTAACTTCATGACTAAAGTACTGAAAGCCCCTCTGGTCTCATTCTAATGTACACAATTTTCAGAAGCTAAAATACTGTCACACGTAAAGCTTACATTGTAGTTTGAGGTCTTCTTACTGAAATCTGGTTGTTATAAATAAATCTCTAATTAGAATTGTTTTTTCTTCTCCCAGAAGACTTGGTAATAGATCCAGGTATTTTTAGAAGCAAAGCATACTCAAATATATTTTAGTCTCCTGTTCCAAAGCACAAGTACTCCTCACATGATTATGCACCTTCTGCAATGTCAACTTTCCTTTACTTGGCAGCTTCAACATATTGCTATGAAGTAGAAATTTATAAATAGCTGTTTAAAAGAGACTCTCCACCCCCTCTGATTTCTAGGGTTTTCTCTCTCATTTCTTCTTGAAAAGACCAGTTTAAACTCAGATTTCAAGAGACCACTGGGACCAGATTTGTGCTGCCCAGACAGAATTTTAGGTATTTTGATAAGAATGGGAACTCTATGAAGTCATATAAATGACAATTTAAAAGCAGCTGGTATCCAGTGCTGTGCTTTCCTATTGTCCTCAAGAGGTGACATACAAATTTCAGTGAAGTAGAATGTGTTTTAAAATGATTCTTAACTAAGCACAGAATCTTATTGCAATTGTATGTTATTAAAGAAAATAAAAATTCCCCAGTTCAGGCTGACAAGACGTCAGTATTTTGTTCTACCTGAACTCCTTAGCTCAGGTTGGGTTTCCCACTGCTGTAGAAGCTTAGTGGTTTAGAATATGAGTCCAAATTCAGCAAGAGTGGGGACATGATGATGCCAACTTGGCCTATTAAAATTCTCTTTCAAAGGTTTTGGCATAACTTTAAAATGGTAATAAGCCTAATGATCTAGTACAACAGCCTCTGATAAAAGTGCTGGAAGACTGTCTCAGGGATACAAGAAAATTTTACTTCAACATTGCAATATTTACTGTTCTTCTGTAATATGTATTTCCAATGAAGTGGTGAGTAATATCACTTAATCTAAGTCAATTAGCCAATTGGTCTGTATTCCCTATTTTTAAAATTTATTTCCCATCAGGGATACAATTTGCTTATCATCATTATTTTTCATCCTGTACTTTTGATTTCTACAGAATTTTAATTTTCTATTACCTTAGGGAGTGAGCTGAAGTCTGCATTGGGGGAAGCTTACAAAGAAGCAATTTTGCTTTCAGCAAGACCTGAAAAATTAACCTTCCACTCAAAAAACATGGGAAAATATGAGTTCTGCATTTGCAGTCTTTATGAAAGAAAATTACTAATCTGTTCCTCCAGACAGAGCCTATAAATGGAGCTAAAGAGAGGAAAAGGATACACTAAAGAACATAATGAAACCCCAACTTTTAATCCAGTTCAGGGACTGTAGCTAAATCTCTCATGCATTTGACTTTTGTGGAATTCAGGCTGAAATTAAGACTATTCTTATGTTAACATTTTCTTTAATCAAAGCCTAAGGAACAGGGCAGAAAAGTAAGACAGTGTCAGGGTGAGCTGGCATCTGTGTGTTTGCCACACAAAGGATGGATTATCAGTCCAAAAGCTGTTTTGGAGAGTGAAGGGCCAAAATGAATGACAAAAGAGGGGCGGGCAAAGCTCTGAGAAGAAATTCCTTATGGAAAAGCAAGACAGATGAGAACAAAGTTTCTGTCTGCACACCAGCTAGTCCAGGTGTTTAAGAAAAGACTGGTTATGGCACTTAGTGCTATAGAGGTGTAGTTGAAGAGGTGGTGTTAGGTCGTGGGTTAGAGTTTTCATGACCTCAAAGGTCTTTTCCAGCCCAACTGCTTGTGTCTTGCTGGAAAAGACCTCTTGAAAAGTCACAGAGAGCTATCATTTGCTTGGTGCTTTTTCAATTAATCCAGTGCTGAGCTCGTACTGCAGGCAGGCATTTTGTATTGGCACAGCCTGTTGCTTCAGCATGCTAATTTTCCAGTCACTATCCGTGAAACTTACTCTGGCAGGAAAAACAGGTGGAGCTGTGCCTTTACTCTTTGATACCTAATTTTAAAATGTCTCTTCACTTCAGCAGGTGTCCTATATTGTTGAGAAAAGTCACATATTCATATAATTTCTTAAATAACAAGTGTTTATTAGCAATTTACAGGCACAACACATGTCCTCCTAATTTTAAAATGTCTCTTCACTTCAGCAGGTGTCCTATATTGTTGAGAAAAGTCACATATTCATATAATTTCTCATATAATAAATAACAAATGTTTATTAGCAATTTACAGGCACAACACGTGTCCTTTCTAAAATGTAAAAATAATTTGTTTAAATAAGCACTTGGCACTGTATTTCCTGAAAATTGCAAAATGGACATGGTTTGAACAAGAAACAGAAGAAAGGGGGAAGAATCTTTTTCTCCAATATCTGCTTTTAATAGCATGTTTTTTACAGAAAATAAATATGGAATGCTCTCACCAGGTCTCAGCTATGGTGATACAGGATACAAACCTCCTTGGCAGAAGAGGGAACTCAGACTGGAGTGGGATTTGGCTTAGTCTAGCTTCTGTGTGTCTGTTTGCAGGCAGTGTCCACATAGTCTTTATAGTGAGTGGATATCAAGAGCTTGATGCAGCAGCCTACTCCTTGGAATTGTTTGGGTATGAATTGCATTTCTACAGGTATTTCCTCTGGTTTCCAGAGTCTCCTCACAGGAATAAGACTGTCTATGGGTCTTGTGTCATATCTGTTAGACTTTAGGTGCCAGCCACATTATGGCATCTTAAATGGCATTAAGGTGTCTGTGTGTAGAGAACAAAACTGGGGCCCTACGCCATAGGGTCTAAAGGTGTCCTAAAGATGTCTACTTAAAGATAGCAGAGTGAACTTCTCACTACACTAACTATAATGAGACCTTAGCAATTATTTAATATTAATGTCTGCAATATAACTAGCTAAAGTCAGAGGAGCTGAATTCCCAGCCTGGGCACCTAGTGTGTTGTTGGGAGGGTCTCATCATCTCTGGCTACCACTTGAAGATAAGCCTTTAGTACTCTATCACATATTGGGGCTGACTGATAGTGTTCCCTCACTATACTTCAGGATTCAGCTGTCACGTGCAAAGGGAAAGAACAATGCTTTACTTGCAGAGCTTTATGAGTGGGCTATGGCAGCCTCTGCCCAACTGTCACTGCAGTGCTTTTGGAATTCCAGGGAAAAATTTAAATTCTTGAAGGGATTGTTATAAAAAATTTGAGTACTTGCAAATTTTGTGTATCACTAGACTTAAAACATATTTTTTGATCAGTTATTTGCACTCACTTGCCAAAATTACATTTACATTATGCTTCAGGTGAACATTGAACATTGTCTCTTGCAAATCTGTAACTTTGGTGGAGAAAATTTAGTGTCACTGATGCAGAGTGGTAACACTGATTCACTGTTCAGGAGGGATGGCCAGAGCAGGAAAGGTAGAAAAGTTGCACCTTATATATGGGGGAAGTTCAGCTTTACAGCCCTTTCAGGTAATGTTAATGTGGTTGAGAGTCTGTGGGTAAGGGTTGGGGGATGGAAAACAAAGAAGATGTCATTATGGCTGTCTGTTCTTAATTACCCAGCCAGGATGATTGCACTGATGAGTTATTCTACAGGCAATTAAGAGAAGTCTCTGGATTGATAGCATTTGCCCTTATGGGAGACTTCAATTTCCCACACGTCAGCCTGCAATACTGTACTGTCACTGTTGGGATGAGTAAGGCTGGGAAATTCCTTAAATTTCTTCAAGATGATTTCTTTACACAAAGATTCAGTGCAACAGGAAAGGTGCCCTCCTTGACTTGCTATTTGTGAATAAAGCAGGATTTGTGGGAGATGTGATAGTAGAAGGCTCTCTTGGCCACCATGATAACAAAGGCCGAGTTTCAAATGTTTGGTGTCAAAGGAAACAAGGCCCACCTCTGCCTGCAGGCTGGGCAGCAGTGGGTGCTCAGGCTGTTTTTCCTCTCCTTCTGCAGCTCCCAGCAGGAGAAGGAGCTCTGGATCAGCACACTTCTGCTCAGGCCCTTGGTGTCCTTGCTGCTAAACTTCAGCAGAAGTATGTCCCCAGCAGGATGACCGCCACCAGCTTGCCTATTTGCATGGGGCCAAATCTTTTGAGCCCACCTGAGGAGGACAGGATTCCTGTGGTGCAGGTGATGGGGAAGATGATATTTACCAGCTGACTACAGCCTTCCAAGCAAGCTGAGCTGTGCTGTTCGGAGGTGCCTGGCTCATTCTTACTCATTTCATTCTGTAGTGTAATAGATGCTGTGGGGTCTTCAGAAGATTTTTGAGAATTTGGATCATCAGGGTTATTTTGATTGTAGTAGACAGACATTGTGCTGTCAGTTGGAGAGTGAACAAAAGCTGCATTTCTCCAAGAGGCTTTATTTTTCCTTTTAAACAATACATAAATACAAAGACTGTAGGAAGCTTAGATACTTTTCCCCAAAAGCTTAGAATCAATTTAATGTTAACAAGTTACTGTTACTGACAAGTATTGGTTGAGATGACCTAAACTGCATTGTGTAAAGCGTTTCAAACACAGTTGTATATTCTGCGTATCTTTGAATACTCCTGCCTCATTTGACATAAAAAATACTTTAGAGCTCATATCACTTTTGAGCTGCAGATCAAGGGAGTTGTGATCCAGCTGGAAGAAGCAGTGCTGCTGTACTTACATTCACTCTCATTGGCAAGAATTATGCCAACTGCATTGTGTGACACTCTGCAAAAACACCTTTTCCCAAGCTGTCATCGAGCTGCAGTTGCTTCATTCCAAACCCCGTTGTGTTGTCACTACCAAAAGCACAACATTCATTAAAAAGGCTCCTGTCACTGCATTTTTAGTACTGCCCAGTAACACAGTATTTATTTGCAAGAATTTCCTGTAAGAATGTAGGTAGTCAAATGGACTGCATTAACTTGAAGTAATTTTCTTCTGGTCAGAGAAAACAGGTAGCAAATACTGAAATTATTTCCATACTGCATTAAACATAAAAACATATGAATGGGGGCATATACCACTATTGAAATGCTGGTCCTTTGTGTGTCTCCCACTGTATTAGAAAGAATGTGTCTATGTAGCTACATCATGCAGGCAAGCTGTGTGCTTTTCCCTGTTTGACTGGACAGATATTCTGGAATGATGATAAGCCTATTAGGTGTATTAACTATATTGTGATATCACTCTGTGTCCTGACAGTGCTCAAAAGCAGGTTGCTTTGAGCCCTATAAAAACCAAAACCAATAACACAATAAAAATCATAAAAGCTGAAGTCCTGAAGAGCCTCCAAGGTAAACTTACACAGGTTTTAGTGGAAGATAAGAATAAGTGAAATGGAGGAAGTGAACGTTCTGTAATGCAGTTTACATAAATGTGACAGCTACATAGAAAAACCTTGTATTACATTGGCAGGTTTTCTGTAAAAATATGCATGTAAAACAGAGATAGATGCATTATTATAAAATGAATGTATGTAATATAAAAGATTGTTTATGTGCAAGAGTGAGATTCTTCATATTAAACTGTTGGTTTCTATTTTCAATGTGTCAGAATAACCGGAGGAAATTTGTGGTTTGCCTTTTAATAACCCAGAGCACAGCAATCCAGCCTTCTATGGGGAAAGTTATGGAATACATAGTGGGGCCATCTGATACAAAATAAGGCAGCAGAGGACTACAAAGAGTTGTTTTCCTATTAGAGGTGCTGTCAGGAGTTTGTTGCAGACAACACTAACATTCTGAATGGAGACTCACACATCAGTGATACTCCATTGCTGCCTGAGTTCACTTGATCAAGAGAAAGTAAGTATTTCTTGTCTATCTGTCTCTCTCTCTTTTTTAAAATAATTATGTATGTACCAACAAAGGTAGTGCTCTATAAGGAAGGCTAAGCTTCTAGCTGATAAGTAATTCAACTAATTGTCCACGTGGTTCCCAACATGAGATAATCCAGTCCAGTTTACTGCTGCATCACAGAATGGGGATCATATCACCTGGCTTACACTACCAAAATATAAATTGTTCCCCTCTCAGCCTGTCATCCAGACTCTTTACGATCAGTGGGGAGAGACAGTCACACCGAGGGCAGTCCAGCTGTCCCACACTGCTATTCTAGGATGAGATGAAACATCATTTGAAGGCACTGGTCTGTCTTTAGCATCTGAACACAGAGGATATTTTTGTCTCTGATTTACAAGATTTATTTACAATGAATTATTAACATTTACAATCGTTAAAGATAATTGATATAAAATTATACTTAGTCATTCTATTGCAGATCACACAAGTGAATAATAGCTCTCAAGAGTGTTTATGTGAGCTGTTTTTATTACAACATTTTAAGCAAAGCCATCTGATATGAATGAAACAATCCCAGCATTAGAACAATGCAAATGCCTTTCATTTAGTGTCCAAAGTCTTCCTTTTTCTCCTAGGATTCAATCTGCTAAAAATGAAACGCTTACTTGTATTTTCAACTGGAATGGAGAAGAGCATAACCAAAAATGTCAGAAGAGTAGAAGTTAATATTTGGAGGGAGATATACTCCATGTTACATTATTGGTGTGTATTCCTCAAGATATCCAGCTGCAAGGTATAGCAAAGCAGTGGTGCATGCTGTGGGAGATTTTGAGTACATTTATTTTTTTATGCCTTTATGATACATAAGAGTTATATTATTTATACACTTTGAGGGGGTATTTTCAGCTCTTTATGTCTCAGAAAGGCCAATATTGGTATAAAGAAAGTAAGTGGGCAGACTAGTAACTGGGCCTCCCAGCTGAGCCAGGCTCTCAGCCTGTCTTGTCCCTCTAACCTGGTGCTCTTAGGAGGTCTGGAGGACACAACTCTTACACATGGAAGCTGCAGAGATCCCACGTGAGTTCTATGAAAAAACTGTCTGCTTCTTCAGATAGTTGGTCCCTGTTTTGACTTATCCTCTGGAGGAACAAAAGGCTTTAACTGACTGCAGAGACAACCTGGTGCCCCTAAACTGAACTTATCTCCTATTGATGCCTTTTCCTGGTCTTAAAAAATTGGGAGCCAGACATGGTTAATGAGTAAGGCGTTTTTACCTCAATATTTTAATAAGGATCCCTTAACCGTGTCTGGCTCTCAGTTTTCTAAGACCAAGAAAAGGCATCGCTGTGAAATAATTTATAAGTTCTCGTGTCATGCAAGGACAGCGCTTAACCAGAGGAAGCTGTTTTAGAGCAGATGTGTGCCACCAGAAGAGACAAACAGATGTAATTAAAGTTAAAATTCAGCATCTTATGGCCAGTGCTGTGGAGTAATTCCATTTCTAGAAGTCAGATGCTTTAATCTGTGTTAATGTTTGTCTTCAGAATAATATATACTGTATGGACTGGGAAGCATAATTGCCAAAACTATGAGTGGCATAGACCAATTTTAAATTACTAAGAATCTATTTTTATATTGAAGTGTCAAATGCACAAGCAATCAGAGTGAAACCCAAAAGAATGAAGGGAAAAGGAAAGCATTTTTGTCTCAAACTGGGAATTTATTTTTTGATAAAACATTTATGTTTTAAACATTTCCTTCTACTGGTCAATGATGCAACCTGTTCAGAGGTAGCCAATGAAAAGAAAAGCAGAAGCATGTAAAGGATAGAATGACCTTTGCACTATTTGTCCCAAGCTATTTGCACATCTGCAGAGTAACTCAAAGGAGGCTGGTCACAGAGAATGTCATTTGGACCTTTAGTATCCTGAGTATATTATCCCATGCGTCCTCCAATGCATGAAAGAAAAATTGAGAGCAAAAAGGATCAGAGGTAGGGCTCACTGAGGTCTTGCTGGAGATGAGGATCAATAAATCTTTAGTACAAGCCTCAAGAACCTTGTTGAAACTTCAAAGTGCAGATGAGCATTGTTTTATTTATGTTCACAAACAGCCTTTTGCGAATATGATTCAGTCAATACACCAATTACTAACATAAACCTGGGTGGCCTTCACCTAGCACTAGCTGTTCTTGTGTTGCATTGGTACCTCATGCCCTTCTAAGATAGCAAGTCTTCCTCCATTCTTCCTGGAGTGGATTTGCCATTGGTTTGTTCCAAGGGGCTGCCCATGTGCTTCTGATAACATGGATATGTTATGGGCAGTGTCACGAATCCAAGCTGCCTTTAACTGGCCTTCTTAGGCATTGTTTCACCAAAAGCAGCTGGTAGTTATTAGTTCTGTTCTCTATCTAGTGTTGTGGTAAGGTGGGAATCTTATTTCCTTGATTTTTGAAAATTTCAGTATATTATGTCAGTGGAGGGTTTAGATTTCCTTACAAATGCTTATGTGTTCTAATTAGCAAGATGCAACAGATCACATTTCATTATTCCTCTTTCCCTTTTCTTTCTCTTTTTTTTTTGTTTGTCAGAAAACCAATAAAGTGAGAAGCAAGTTCGGAGGAAGAGGATACAGAGCAGAAATCATACCACTCTCCTTCAGTCTCAGCTAGGCAGAGAGTAATATCAAGCTACTTGAAGAATCCAAGTCTTTTCATGACTCAAGTATAATTAAAAACCAAAAAAAACACCACCAAACCCCTTCTTGTTCTTGATTAACATTCCCAGCATTCAGATTCTGCTTTCCTCCCTAGCTTGTGTGGTGGAAGCACATGTCAGCAATGTCAGCAAGGGTGTCACTCATTACTGTAGCCTTCTGATGGTAAACACAGGATACTCATGGTCTTCACCCTGAGCTTCTTAACAGGCCAGCAGCTGCAGGGAGGACTGGGATGTAGGAGGATCAGTATGATGGCTGTCAAGTTCAGCAATGGAGCTGGTGTGTGTCACTATGATATTTTATGAAAAATCCTCTGCTAGGATTTTTCCCTCCTGAGAGCTGAGGGCCTCAGGAAAAAAATGTAAACAATAACTATCTGCTGCTGTGGAATGCAACAGGTGCATCTTCCATTGATCCATGTAGATTGCTTTCACTTGATGACCAACCACAGCCACCTGTGAAAGGCTGTGAGCAGTCACAGGATTTTTTTATGCATTCTATTCTTGTTCTTTGTAACCTTCTGATCATTCTTTTCTCTCTGTTCTTTTAGTATAGTTTTTATGTAGTATTTTAATATAACATGTATAATAAGATAATAAATCAGCCTTCTGAAAAAATGGAGTCAAGCCTCATGTCTCCACACATGGAGTGTTCACCACAACAGGTGTGGACAATGGAAAGATGAGTACAAACGACTGCAGGAGGAGGATGTAGGGCACACATGTTGCTTCCTCAGTTTGACTGGAGCACAGGCTAAATTTTTGGCTCTAGAAGATGCAGGAGTACATCCAAATCTCAGTCTGGTTCATCAAAAGACCCCCATTGTGGCCACTGAGGAATGCTTCGGAAATGGGACTCAAGTTTGCTCAGTGTTAACATAGTCCACAAAAATCATAGTTATGACAGCTAGAATTACTTCTATTCATTTTAATTCTGCTTAATGTTCAACTAGAGAAGCTCAGGTTTGCCACCTCAGGCTGCAGTATGGTCTGTAACTCCCACGTCATTAAAGGTTCACTGAAGTTGCAGTGTTAACGCATGCTGCTCCTTTATTTTCTGGCCAGGTTTCTGAAGAGATTTTACTTTCCTTACAAACTCCCACACAGAGACACTGAAAGGTAGAACCATTTCTTCCAAAAGGAAAAGAAGATCTTACCGTCAGTGTACCAGAAAGCTGGTACATATAATCCATGTTCACTTTCCTGTCACCTCATGGATGGAGAGACGCATGGTATGTTGAGTGTCACAGACATAATAATCCAAATAGAGTGCTTCTTTTTTGCCAATTATTGAGATTTTTTGCTGTGGTAAGATTTGTGAAGTTTTGAATTGTACCCCCAGCCATAAACACTGCACTTAGACCTTTCAAAAATGCAGTGGCAATACCTATGAGTATTTTTTTATCTATTTAATGAGTACCAAAAACCGCACTTATTGTTAATAGGACTTTATGAGTAGCACATTGACCTCAGTCTTTCTTGGTGGACCATTCAGCTTAATAGCACTTCTTAAGCTGACCTGCTTTGGAGATGAGCCCCCAGGGGTAAGACCCATTGGACTCCATTTTAGAAGTCTGCTAACTCAGTGTCAAAGTCCAAACCAGTCCCCCTAGCAGAGAACTGGGTAATTCCAGAGGATGATTTACCTGGCCTGTTTCAGGATTAAGTGAATCACTACCTGGAGTTGCCTGTTTTTTCTTTTTTTTTAGTATAAAGGGAGCCTGCAATGACAGGTTGTAGACATAAATGTTAGACTTTTATATGCCTGAAATAGGAACTTAAACTCTGTCTTGGATATCAGCATGATCATTGAAATATAGAAGCTTAGAGAATGTGGAAGTAATAAAGTAGAACTAACAGCATAATTATTTTTTTTAATTAACAAATAGTGGAAACACTGTGTTTAAAAACCCTTTAAGGTAAACTTCATCCCTTTTTTAAAAAGGCAGATTTTCAGTGGCTTTTCCTTGTTAATAAATTACTAATCTCTGCTCCAACAGGGCCATTAACAAATCACTTTTTACCAATTACTTTTTGCAGAAAGGTGATAAAGTTTCTTAAAAACTTTAAAAAATTTCTAGTACTTACCTAAATTGTCCCGCCATAAATTTCTTCTCAGGGAATCTAAGTACTGATTTGACATTTTGTAAAACTGAGGTGGCAGAAACCTCCAGATAGGAGTAATCAAAACATTTTTGGGGAGATGTTAGAGGGAATAGATCTGTCACTGATACATGGAAAGGTTTTAATAATCAAAGGTGGTTTCAGATCCTTTGCTCTCTGCTGGATATCCCCATACCCTCACCTTCTCTAAAAGCTAATAAACCACTCATGTCACCAAGCTATGCAGGGTAAAATTTTCATGTGTGTAGAGGGAGAGAAGTATCATCAATTCTCTCCAGCTTTCTTTTTCAGACTGATTTTTTGGCTGTACTAATGTGGCAAAGTCAACAACACAAGGCTTTGAATATCCAGCTGCACCCTATAAAGGTTAGAATATCTCCTTATTTCCTGGGTTTAACAAATAGTTGCCAGGGACCAGATATCAAAAAGTAAAATGGTGTATTGGTTCAGCTTTTAGTAATACTTGGACTGTAAATTAAAACTCACTGGAATCAAAGAAAGAACTAGTGTTTCCTAAATACTACCATGATTTTCTTTTATTTATTTTGATCATTTGCTATTTCTTTCAAATAAAATTTTATATAAAAAGTAGCTGAGCACTTTTAAACCTCCTTATTTTTCCACTTAAAATAATTTGAGGTATCTCAGTTGTTTCCTGTTAATACCCTGTTTATAACTATTGAGAAAGAGGCACAGCTAACAGTTAGTAACCTTCTGCCCATAAACAGAAAAGCTAATGATTCACACACAGTGTTTTAGGATATTCTCTATTATGCAAACATAGTTCCTGAAGTTTTAGTTCAGATAGCAAGGATTTATATTTTGCTTAAGAATGCCAGTGGGTTTTTTGTGCTATTTCCTCTTATCCTTCTTACCTCTTACTCTAAATAAGACATTAAGAAACACAGAAAAGCAATAGCAAGAATTTTGCTATGGTGTTACAGGTACTCTTATTATTCTTTTAGTGCCTTACAGTACGTTATCAAAGCATCTTTGGTGCTTTCCAATACAATGGTAAAAAGAAGGAATAAAGGAGTAAAATATTTTTAATTACTTCTTCTGTATGTGTAGTCATTTTCTAGCCCTTTAGGACAGAACCAACTTATCGAAAAACAAATCAATTAATGCTTGTGCAGCATTTTGAAGAGTCAAAATACCTCACAAGATACAAGTTCTGTTAACAAGAGATTTGAAAACTTGCAATTGTACGGGGATCCTCTGAGTACAGCACTGAAAATTATATGACGTGACACAAAAACATCAAAACTCAAATGTGAAAACATTGTGGAAGGTCCACAGGTGGTGCAGGTATATTGCTATTCTCAGTGTTGCAGGCTGAGCACACATTCCACTTAAATTTTTCACAGGATGTAGTTACAAACAAGTAAGATTTTCCTCCAGACCCAGGGTGATATTTGGTATCATCATATCCATGATGGACAAACACAAATATTTTAATTTTTTTTCTCCCCTCATTCCCTAGAGAAATGTTTGTCATTGGGCTGCTTGATTACCTCTTACGTTATTTTGCACTTACATGGCTCTCTGTCTTGGTACTGCCTGCACTGTTGAACCTCAGCTTATAAAGAGTTACAAACACACCACCTCGACACAACCATTAAGTAACTACACATTCATGCTCTCAGAAAAGCAGAAATAGAGCTTAGTCATAGAATAAACTGTGCCAGAGGATTACGTTTCTACAAGACATCCAGTCCTGAAGAATGGGCTTGTTGCTCTTTCTCCGCACTGGAGACATCTGTTTATGAATTTTCAGAATTCATCCTGGCCATCATGAAACAATTGATTGTCTTTGTCCAAAGGTGGTTAGAATTCCTTTTTGTAATAAAACAAATAGGATTTTAACAAAATGTCTTCAATTTATTTTTGGGTGAAAATAATTTTTAAATTTTGTTTCTTTGGTTTTGAGATTTCTTCAGTGGAAATCCAGGCATAGCTGCATTGTTTGTTTGTGATGCAATCTGGGAAAAATAATTCAGTGGAATTTAAAGTATGAAGTATTCATCCACTACTCCCTTCCTTGACCAAGGTTTGCCATAGAATATAATAGATTATATCTTCCTAGTGATTGTATTTTTATTTGATAGTTTTTACTATCAAACTTTGAGACCTCAAGAGAATAAAGGGGAATAAAACACCCCATTGCATTTGTAGAAAATGAATGGTCATTCCTAGACACCTTTGCTGGGCATTTCTAGCTCCCCACAGTATCAGCTGTCAATGCACAGCTGGCTGAACTGTTCCATGGGGGCTGCCTCGTCAGTCCCAAAGATGACACAAAAAGGAGGGAGAAACAGTTTCCCAAGACAAGCCACAGGGATGACAAACTTACTGCAGAGAGTTCCCAAGGGACAGAGCCATTCTCCAACATATCTTACAGCTTTTTTAAGCTCTTTGCTAGCTTACTGGTATGTTGACAGTATCTGAAATGTGATTGCACCTCTCTCCCACACAAAGTGCCTTCAGTGCCTACCAGCAGTCAGGTGACTACCAATATTTATTGCTTTGTGCTAGGTGTGCTGTAAGTGAATCCATAAAAAAGCTTCCTAAAGCAGCTGTGCTTCCCTTTGTCTAGGTCTGGCTACCCATAGAGTATATCTGTTTTTCCTCCCCTCCTGAGAGAGCAATGGTGGTGGTATGGTGACCATAGGGATGTGGAACAGGATAAGGTGGTTTCCTTGAGCAGCTTTGTAACTCTGGTGACTCTGGGGTGCTCCTTCAGCTAAGTAGAGGAGGGAAAGGCCTGGTTGCACTGTCAGCTGTCACAGATTTCTAAGCAATGGTAGTGGTGACAGAGGGTATAAGTAGCTATTTTTGTCTTTGGGACTGATTCAGCTGCAGTAGCTGCACTATGACACACCAACTCTGCATCCAGCCATCTTTTCCTCCTTTAGGCACTGAAGGGTTAGTTACAGTTGTCAGCCCTATCTTCCTCTTTTCCCCTTTCCCTTGCCACCTCCCTTTAACTCTGTAGGCAGCTCAGCCAGGCTTCAGCCTCCATAGTGTCACCTGCCGCACGGCGATAGTGACAGGAGCAGATACCACTGCAGGCAGTGACATCCCTCCGTGTCAGGCAGAATCTCCTAATCAGAGCACACAGCCCTGTGCAGTGCAGCCATCTAATTGTTTACCTTCCAATTTTTTTCTGCCCTAAGGAGACAGTACTCCAAAGAACAGAACATCAGTTGAAGCCCTCAAATCTGGAAACTTGCCATTATATCCAACCTGACTGCTGGTCCAGGGGCTGAAGCATAGCTGCTGAGAGAAGCAGGTTCTACATGTCTGAGCTCTTAATCTCTCTCCCCTTTGTTCTCTAGTTTGTTGTTACTCTCTGACATAGCCTTAAAGTGCAGTGCTTAGTCTGAAAGGCTGACATTAGGAACAGCAACAACAATACTTAGCAATAATCCATTGCATTTCTAGAGTGTTTTCTGCCTACAGACTTAAAACGCCTTGAGAAAAACTTGTATTGTCAGTATCCTTATTGTAGAGGTCAGATCACTGCAGAAGAGATTAGATAATAGTTTCTCATCTCCTTTCTCTTCCTTTAAACTACTCTAAAAGCAAGAAAAGTGTGTGTGTGAGAGAGGGGAGGGAAGGAGGGAGGGAGGGAGGGAGGGAGGGAAGGAAGGAAGGAAGGAAGGAAGGAAGGAAGGAAGGAAGGAAGGAAGGAAGGAAGGAAGGAAGGAAGGAAGGAAGCTCAGCCTTGTCCTTAGGACTTCAGTTACAGGCAAAAGAAATGGAATTATACTGAGCCAAATAAATCAAGATTTAATTTAAAGTAATGCAATTAATGTTGATTTACATAGATTGATGGTAAGGAACTCTTGTCAAATGAACCGAATACATACATTTTTTTGTGATGCTAGAACTTTGGCTGCTGGAGGTAATTATATTTGCATTGGCTCCTCTGAGGCATTTGATTTGATGGTATACAACCTTATAATTAAAAATGAAAACAAGAGAAAATCAGTACAATGGATGTTAAATGGAGTAAATGCTGGGTAATTATCATTTAAATATGTGAGTGAGAAGACGTCACTAAGCAAGTGGCACACACAGGATCCTGAGTGGATCTGTTCCCAGGCTTAAAGTGCTTTTTATCAGTGCAACATTTTAACTCTTGTGAGATGAGCATTACCTCCTACTAATTACCCTGGTAGATGATCTGAAGATTACAGAGCAGCTAATAATGAAAGATATGGATAGGTGAGATGGGGCTGTCTTAACTTACTGGCAAATTAGCTGGAAGAAAAACATTCTGTTTTTAATAGATGTGATTGTGATAACTTATATGTAAGAAAACAGAAAGCAGATTAAAATTATCAGATGGTTCAAGGACAGTATGTACCTATCAGTTGGGAGATGAAGACTAACCTGAATATTTAGAGCTGGGCTGTTAAGTGGCCTGAAAGAATAAAAGTGGGGAAAGGTACCTAAATAAGAATATAATCCATGAGATTCCTAGAAAATCTGACAATTATCTGCGTTTATTTTACAAGTATATTTAACTCATACATACACTTTCCCAAACACAGATGGATATGAGAAAATCAACAAAGTGAGGAAATTAGGAAAAAGGTCAAACACACATTTTAAAGCTTGTTTTACTGTTTTACATTCTGTTTAAATTCTTAGTTAAACTCCTGAAATCATGAAGATTTCCCCTAGCCCCCCAGATGTCTTTGAAAATCACTGGTTTTAAAGGTGTTGGGATGCTCTAGTTAATATCTCTTTAGTTCTTTTATCACTATTAGAATATTCACACCAGTTCATTCACAAATTCCTTAAAAAGTGGGAAATCAAAAACAGACACGAGAATAACACAAGGACTAGAAAATATAGTGAAAGACTCAAGGGCCTTAGTGAACTTAAGTTATTGAAGGAAAATTAAGTTTTGATTTGATCAGCCTATATGTTACCAATGGAAATGTTGATTAACCAGGGTTGTTAACATAACTGTCTGTAATACAGCAATGGAACACTTAGCTTATACCAATTCAAACTAGAAAAGAGAAAAAATTAGTTAATGGTGCAGGGCAAATGGTGGAACACATTACCAAGGGCTATGGGTCAATTTCCCAACTATGAGGATTTGTCAATCAGTATGGGATGGCTTTCTAAAACATGTGTTCTCTGGTGGATCTGTAAGACAGATCTGGAATGGCAGTTATTTTAATTGAAACTCTGTGAACTGAATATTAAAGGAATACATTGTATAATGACCTTTGAATACCACAAAAGCTGCCTAGGCCTCTGTTGAGCAAGTGGTTCTAAACCTGAGTGAACAGAAGTGAATGTCAGTGTATTCAAGAGGCACAACCAGAATCACAACAGGACAGGCAGAGCTGGAACCTTGGCATCCATAACTGCAGTGTCCTTTATTTGGTCCAGTGTAACTCAGCTCTACTTTTACTGCCAGTGTTTACTAACCGAAGGACCTAAGGCAGCCCTGTTTCAAATACCATTGCAAACTACTGCAGTGGGAACTGAGCTGGGTATTGAAGCAACAAAAGGCAACTCCCATTTATGCCACATTTCTTCTTTTCTAATAAATGTTATGTCTCTTTATTGCACCTAGAATTTCAAACACCTGTCTCTCTCAGCTTTCCTAAGATTCTACCAAACTATGTATAAAAATAATAACCTCATAAAGCAAACACAAGATGAAGAAGTAGTAAAGAATTACAAAAATGAATGTCATAAAAAGTTAAACTAATCCCCTGAGCAGAAGAGGACTTCATTTTTCAAAAGTATGTCTGACTATGCTAAAGTATTTGCAGTCTTAAATCCCTTCATGGCAGTCACTTTGCCAACAGACAATAAAGCTGCAATTTAAAACTGCATTAATCTTCTGCAAAAGGCAGCAGAGAGCTTTCAGTGTGCTTTTAAAATCATCTTTTTTCTAGTAGTACCAGCTACTCCGTGAGGGGGGGTAAGAAACCTGCAATTAAATCTTTCAATTATCGGGATGAGGCCAATAAACCTTTTCTTTTCCTCCTACCCCATCACATCTTCCCTTATACCCTGGTGTCTAAAGGCATACCTGCATGCTTGTTCATCCTTCCCATTGCTTGAGCTGTGTAATGCATCTGACTGTCTTCCAGACCCAACATTGCTCTCCCCAGTCATGTCCCAACTCAAGATGAGGAATAGATGCAATTGATGCATCTCTGATCAGTTTGTTTACACCTTATCTTCTGTATTCCTATGTTCTGAATAATCTGGTCCAGTGAAAGGTGTCCCTGTCCAAGGCATGGAGGTTGGACCTGGATGACCTTTGAGGTCCCCTCCAACCTAAGCCATTCTCTGATTCTGTGATTCTATCTTTCTACATGCTGAAGTCTCTGAAAAGGGGGCTTATGTTGCTTTTGCATGTGAGCAAAAGGGTATTGAAGCAACAAAAGGCAACTCCCATTTATGCCACATTTCTTCTTTTCTAATAAATGTTATGTCTCTTTATTGCACCTAGAATTTCAAACACCTGTCTCTCTCAGCTTTCCTAAGACTCTACCAAACTATGTATAAAAATAATAACCTCATAAAGCAAACACAAGATGAAGAAGTAGTAAAGAATTACAAAAATGAATGTCATAAAAAGTTAAACTAATCCCCTGAGCAGAAGAGGACTTCATTTTTCAAAAGTATGTCTGACTATGCTAAAGTATTTGCAGTCTTAAATCCCTTCATGGCAGTCACTTTGCCAACAGACAATAAACCTGCAATTTAAAACTGCATTAATCTTCTGCAAAAGGCAGCAGAGAGCTTTCAGTGTGCTTTTAAAATCATCTTTTTTCTAGTAGTACCAGCTACTCTGTGAGGGGGGGGGGGGGAAAAACCTGCAATTAAATCTTTCAATTATCGGGATGAGGCCAATAAACCTTTTCTTTTCCTCCTACCCCATCACATCTTCCCTTATACCCTGGTGTCTAAAGGCATACCTGCATGCTTGTTCATCCTTCCCATTGCTTGAGCTGTGTAATGCATCTGACTGTCTTCCAGACCCAACATTGCTCTCCCCAGTCATGTCCCAACTCAAGATGAGGAATAGATGCAATTGATGCATCTCTGATCAGTTTGTTTACACCTTATCTTCTGTATTCCTATGTTCTGAATAATCTGGTCCAGTGAAAGGTGTCCCTGTCCAAGGCATGGAGGTTGGACCTGGATGACCTTTGAGGTCCCCTCCAACCTAAGCCATTCTCTGATTCTGTGATTCTATCTTTCTACATGCTGAAGTCTCTGAAAAGGGGGCTTATGTTGCTTTTGCATGTGAGCAAAAAACTCCCAAAAGCAACATCTTTGTATCTCTCCCCATATATTCTATCAGAAACTTGTAAATGTCCTGCAATTACCTGAATACAACAGTAGGGAGGTGTTTAAAAAAGGATGGGGGAAGGAAAAGAAACAAAACGAAAAAAGGAGTAAAATACCAGGGGAAATATTCAAGATAGGAAAGAACATTTTTGACTGGCTGGTATTAAGGTTAAGGAGCCTTTATGTTTCCCTCTGTGGTCCTGCATGTGACTGAGGTGTAGGACTGTCACACTTGCAGTTTTAGGATTCAGAATCCTATCTAGAAGCCTATATTGTCTGCTTGTCGTTATCACAGCTGCTGAGTGCCTTACAGGCTATAATGTACCTATCACTCTGAATAGCTCTGTGAGTTAGATAGGACTCCTGCCACTCTTTTTTTCCCCTCCTCAGAGCCACAATCATCTCATAGAGTTAAAAAAAGTTTGAAGATTAAGAGAAGCTCATACCACCTTTCAGTAATTACATTTTTGGTACCTTCTCCCTATTACTTGCTCTATTCTCCATCATTTTCAACAGCCCCTTGATCTGAAACACAAGGAAGAGGCCATCTTGCCTGGGGTCAGGAAAAATCCTGCTTCACTAAGCTGAATATTTGGATTACATTAAAAAACCCCAAGATCATTAATCAAGATGTCCAATTCTCTTAAGCCTCCTGGAGGTGGTGTACTGTCAAGGCAGCATTAATACATCCTTGAAAAGCCTCTCTCAAGTATGATTTCTAATTTTTCTGGGAAAAAAGCAAGAGCAACAAACCCAGTGTTTTTCTAATGTAATTATTATCTGATGATACTTAACCCTGTTTTCTTCCATGCATCACTGGTTTCCCCTTATGTATGCACTGAGGACATGTAAAGTAACACTCAGATGGAAAAATACAGAACAACAACAACAACAAAAAATTATCTAAAATTTATCCCTGAAATTCAAAGAACAGTTGCCTTGTAATGTGCCATAGTAGGTGTGACCAAAATGCATGAACACTTGATAAATATTCAGTATCATGATAAAGTTCTTGGAAAATCACCAGCTTAGATTCCTAACTTTCAGTGTGAGTGTCCAGCCACTTCAGCATAGCAATGTGTTTGCAAAAGTCTCCCTCTGTTGCCACTAAAATATGCCAAGTCATTAGTTTGTTGTGAAAATTCAGGCAACAATGACGACTGTTTCCTTTGGGTGTTTATAGTGAATCAGACAAGTAATGGCAGCATATGGAGCCTTAGAGATGGCAAAGAAAAGAGGCAAAGACAATTCCTATTATTTGGTTTATCAGGCCATGAAGGAGATATGTCTGTGCCTGTTGCTTGGCAGGAAGGGAGGAAGACATGCTGATTCTTTAGAAAAAATAGACTTTTGTATTTTTGTATGTTAGGACATTTGCTCCTTTAAAGGTAATTCACTGAAATAATTTTAAGATCTTTTCCATGCATGAGGAAAAAAACAGAGGGTTTACAGATTTTCTTCTTTAGCATGATCTTTTACTACAACATTTTTACTGTTATGCTTTATTAGTAGATTGGAGGCTAGGGGAGCTCATTTATACAGCTTATACAGGCAGATCTGGACTTCCATCTGTGCTGATTGAAAAAGCAGAAATGTGGTACAGTTATGTGCTTTGGTATGAATTCCCTTGACTGTATTCATGGATCAATGAGCCCTGCAGAGACACAGAGCTAAGCACTGAGATGATCTGGGCCAGGCTATCAAACTAAATTTCATCCAGAGGTGAGCTGAAAGGTGATGCTATGTGGATGTGTCACTCTCTAGGCAAGCATCTTCACTATGTACATTATTTTCCATTAGAAACATCTATTTCCAGTCTGGTCTCAAAAGCCTAGAAATCTGAAAAATGGAACTGGGCTTAACAGAATGTACGGCCTCCTTTCAGTCAGATTGTTTAAATCCCTGGTATGTATATTCAATTTAATAAAAATTTCCTTGAAATATAAAACAGGCATTCAGAAAGAAATAAACAATTTACACATTGCCATTTTGAGGGAGAGAGAGGGGGGATTGCTGTACTTTTGGAAGAGGACATAACACATTAATATATCAATAGATGTCTAAAGTCAAAAGGAGGTAGAATACAAAAAGAAGGCAGTAGTGCAACTTATTTTTTCATATGTAATAAATTACTTCTGTGCTAAATGCACTTGTTAGACATAGTCAGATAAAGTATGTTTTGCAATAACATTTGGGAAACCAAAATAAAGCTGTGAAGTTTTGCCTGGTTGCAAACAGCAAATCCCTGAATATTCCTTCACCCCTTAGGTTAGCTTGACAGAGAAGGCTTAGGAATTAGAGCCTATATCTCCAGCTTGCAAACTAGCCAGAGAGGAAAAACAAGTAGTGTCTGATAAGGCTTTTCATTAAAGCTGTTTAACATGCTTGTAGTTATGTTGTGCTAGAAAACTGGTGAGAGAGGCTGAACACACAGCAGTGGTGGATGAACATCCCAGCTTCTACATATGCAATACTTTCCAAGAAAATCAAAAGTCTGATAAATAAAGTGCATGTTTTAGTGCAATCCTATAAAGCAGATGTATCTTATTTTTCAATGGGTAGAAACATTCTGGAGAATAACCAAGACGCTTGCTTAATGGTCAATAATTCACTATTAGAAGATGTGGTTGTGATTTCTGAGGCTGAAAAAGCATTTTGGTTTAAACAGGCAAGCTGGTCACTGCAGGGGAATACTGCTTTTTTTTCCCAGAACATCCTCTGGGTAAGGCTCTAAACAACCCAATAACATGTTTTATCTTTGCTTTAGTATTTGTATAGCTTCAGTATTGTCTCATCTGAACAGCTGATTTGTCTTTACAACTCTCTCTGAGGTGGTGAAATGATATTTTTTCAGATATACACGTGGAGATGAGATGCAAATGCACCAGAGATCCAAAAAAAACCCCCAAAACTTTACTGATACAGTCCCACAGACTACACTGCTTACAATATTGGTACCTGGAAGAGTCAAATGTCTAATTTTACACCGGGAACCTGAGGAGAAGTACAGACATCAGATGGAATAACTAAAACATTCAGAATGCAACCATCAGATGAGAGGATATAAGACAATAAAGCTGGCCCCTAGAAAAATGCTGAACAGAAAGGAGTACTAAAAATCACACATCTACACAGAATTTAAAAAACTATTTCCTGTGGGGATATCATTTGTATTTTCTTAAAATGGTATAGTCTTGCTGTAATTCAAAATATCCAGACGTTGGATCTCAGTTTGTTTCATCTCACTGTGTAAATGTCCTGCTTACCATCCTTCAGACTGTGAAGAGAAGAACTTGAAATGTAGTAGGATAGTGACAGTAAAGATTGGAGAGTAATACCTAGCTAAGACTCTGGAGAAATCAGTTTGCCAGGGAGAAGTTCCAAGTCTTCTTCAAAGAGTACTTATTCTATCAAAAGAGCACTCCGTTAGGTGTGGGAAGCAAAATCTGACTCTGTGCAGATTTGTCTGAAAACTTAGGCTGAAAAAGAAATACAAGTATTGGTCTTGTAGAAGCTTGTTGGAATGCAATGTTGAATAAAAACACAGAAATCTTCATCCTAATGATGCCTGTATGGTCCTGGAAATCCAGATTAAGATAGGAACATAAAATATACCTGTGAATATTGGGGCTAGCACTACAGTGATGACTAAATATTACAGTTTTTCAGCTTATTCTCCATATGCTTAGGCATGTTTGGCCTTATACAGCATCTCAGCTACACGTCATCTTACTTACACATCATTCCACTCTGCTGAGTTGATGATTCTGGAATAAGTTTAGGAACAAGGCTATTAATATATGTAAGTATTAACAGGATTGGGCTGAGAACTGTCCAAGTAAAAACCGAACTAATACTCTAAATTGGACAGATGGATATGATATGCTTTTGGCAGACTTTTGCATTTCCTCCTCAAACAGGTCACAACTGCTTATAAAACAGGGGTTTATTGCAGTATTCATTTATATGATTTATTTTTCCTATGGTTAGAGTTTATAATTCATTTGCTTCATTTCCAGTCAGTATTTTCTTCCCTCTATTTATTCCCAAGTTGTTTATATATGTACATATATTCCTTTACATAAATAAATATAAATGTTCTATCCCAAATACTTATGTTTTCCCATGAACAGTTTATGCTCTTTCTCTTCTATCGAAATCTTTAGATAAAAATTAAAAGGATATTAAATCTTAGCTGACCTGACTGCATTCTGTCATAAGATTGCATTCTGTCATATTACACTATGATGAATAATGTGACCAAAGAATCATGAGGGCAGGTAAAGACAGAATGTGTAGTATTTACTGCATACTTACATTATAAATCCGTGAAGAAATATTGGACAGAGTAAATAAAAACAGATCAAAGATAGAGTTGTTCTTCTCATTTTTCTTATTTTATTATTTCATATAAAGGAGGATTATGGCATGGGGGTGTTCTTGGTTATAATGGCCATTTTCTGACTATAAACCTGGGGTGATACCACATGACTTAGGGTATCCTCTCCGCTACTTCATACTATGCCAGTGTGGAACTGATCCAGTAGTGCTGATGCAAATTTAGAAGTTTTTTTGATGTCATCTTCTCACTTGCTGGTCACTTGAATAAATCCTATAGAATTTGCAGCAAATTATCTTGATTTTGTTTGACTATGCAGCTGTAAGTTATTACTCATTTGCAGACAGCTCCACTGAATTTCTACAGGAAATAATAGTTTCACCATTTTGACTTTGGTCATACTCATCTACAAGTGGATGGAGATACCAGCCAGAATTTGTCTCTGGTGATCAGCAGTAGCAGAACAAGTCAAGGCCTTTAAGGAAGGATTTTTAAAACATGTTTTAGTAGATTTGGTTAGAGGAGACAACTGAGCCAGGTATCTTTATTGCTGTCCTCGGTCTCAGCTGAAGTCAATAAAAGGCTTCCCATTAATCTCCCAGGGAAATCTGACCCTACATGTGCACTTGGAAAAGCTGTTTCTTGCACAGTGATTTCTGCCTTTCAGACGAGATGAAACTAAGGGATGTCAAGGTACTTTCCCCCACATTGTAATCTGCAGTAAGCTGAGTGCTTGCAAGTTTTTCTTCAATATAAACACTTTTCTGTAAACCTAATGTATTGATGAAAACAGCCATGCAAGCAACTTCATGCCATTCTTATTGAATGTCAGCTTTAAAAAAACACCTGTAAAAATTCCTGCCATTTGCATCTGGTTCTGAAGTAAAGTAAAGAAAAGGAGACTGGCCCGTGGAAGCAGCTGTAGGTTTTGGCAGTAGTGTTTTTCATTAAAAAACAGTTCCACATTTCTTCCATATTTTAAAGCACCAGATGACGTAACTTCTTGCCTCTGCTCTTGAAGACACATCAATATATTTAAAATACCTGTGTATACTCAAAAATATCAATTTTTTCCAATGCATGAGAATTCAGCAATAATAGCCAACATTCTCCTTCGTCTTCAGAGAAGTCTGTGAGTATGGAGATGTGCTGGTGACCCCATTTCCTTTGCACTGGTGACCCCAGACAAAAACAGGATGCTCTGGAGAAACTTGAATTGCCATATTCTACCTCTTCTAAAGAGAAAGAACAACAGCTTTCAAAACTGTCTTTATTGCACAGCAAAAGCAGAACAATAGATGAAGTACTAACCCCACAGTACTGCCATGTGAATAATCAATTTTTCAATTTTCTGGCAGTTCTGAATTTATTTTATGTTAACCTGTAAAGTAATTTGTCATACAGAGTACTCATCTAGCTAAAAGCAAAAGGAAAACCAATTCCAGTACTGAATAAAGCATTTCTTCAAAATAGATGGTAAAGTTTAAATAAATATTTTAAAGAAATTATTATTTTTAAAAGTTAATTTTGGAAATTTTTAAACAGAATGTTTTGGGTTTTTTTCAGGGTAGTTAAAATTTTGAACCAATTGGTTTATACCATGTTTGTCCATCAAAATATAGAATAAAATAATAAGATTTTACTGGGAAAAAATACCATTCTTATACCATCCACAGGGTAATCAAGCAGTTTTAGTTACAGGACTGAATCTTCATCAGAGCTGATCACGTAAGTGCCCCTCTCAAAACATCTGTGATTACAAAGCTCATAACATATCCAGTGTCCTTTTCAATATTCCATAATTTTGCTTTATAATATTCCCATAGCTACAAGAATTGCTAACATCAGAATAGACCAGTGCAGGCTGTCTTTATACATCTGGGATCTTCTTATATGTTTGAAAAAAGGAATGAAAAGAAGAAGGAATCAGTGCCAAGAGATCTTCCAGCTTTGCATGATTCGCTAAGAGAACTAGATATTCCCACTGCAAAGGGCTCAAAGGCTGTATATGGGGAATTGTGCTATTTCCAGCTTTGTGGCGTTAGACAGAGAAAAGTAGCTTTGTGATCCAGCTTATTTGGTAATCCTTTCTTAATTATGGGAATATATATGAATCTAAAACGAAAGGCTGTGCTCTTTTAACTTCCTGGTTTTCTGTCTACACATTCCTCTCCAGCTAAAGAAACATGAAGAGTGGGACACATCTCACCTGATCTCACAAGAGTAAAAAAGAGGAACCTATTCAAAGCTAGTCTCTGTGGGCTTCCTTTATAATTAATAGAAAGACATAGGTGCCTTCACAGAAGGGTTCATTTCAGATGAATTGTTCTGATGCCTACATTAGGACGAGATGAATAGCCTTCTGATGGGGCCTGTATTTTTCCATTGACTTAAAAGGGATCCCAGTGTGACTTAGATGCCTGAGGTAAGTGAGATTAATCCTGCTTTGAACCAAAAGGGACAATATGGTTTGGTTTCTATAAATGCACTTAAACAAGACTAAAGAAATTTCCATTACAGATCAATAATTTCCAACACTACATATTTTATGAAGAATGCATTTATAAACATGTGTTTAAAGTATTTCTTAGCAACTATTATAGATGAGAAAATAAGAGAACAGAACCTTTCCCACCCTGCCCTCAATAGAATGCTTTTGAACATCTACATTTACATTTTGCTTGACTGACTGAGCCAATTACTAGTATGCAGAAAAGCACTGCTGAACTCCAAGGGGGGGGTAGGATCATCCAAAAAGAATGTCCCTAACTTTTAGAAAAGGAAAAATTATGATTTTGTTAATACATTTTTGTAGTCAGACTAGGATGCCAGGGTGAACAAATGAATACCATTTTTGAAATGCTGTGCATGTATCCTGACCTGGGAAGTACCTAACAATGGAGGCAATTACCTTTTCTGTGATGCCATATCATTAGTTTTCCCTTAATTGTCACCTGAGTCACTTGACAAAGATTTATTTGATGTTAATACTACAAGCCAAGCTCTGAGATACTTGTGAATTAGAAAGAACTGTACCTTTCCAGAGACAAGAACTGCTGCATCTCAGTGCCAAAGTTTAATCACACATAGATTTGCAGTGTACTGCTATTTCTAAGAGATGGTGAAGTAGCTAAGTGTGTACTTCTGAGAAGAAATGGAAAACAAAGAATGAATCCCTGAGCTGTCTTTTCAGAGACAGTGGGAGAGGGAAACAGTGTATATATGCTGCCAGAAGAGCTAAAATAAATGCCAACTGATAGTTATACTGTATGCAGATTGACATTTTTTATATTCACTGTCCATATACTAGCAAAATATAAACGCACTGTTGTTGATGCAGTTGAGCTCTCCCTCATTGTTCCAGCCTCTCCCAGCAGCTGGGGTCAGCAGTAAGGACACAGAGCACATGAAGTATGGCTGGCCACAGCAAGACCCAGATGCTAAGCTAGGGATGATATCTTTTCAGTAGCTGCATCTGGCTCGTTGGCAGGCTCTACAGGCAGATCTGCTGGCAGGCCTGGATTTGCCTCTGGGTCTGTCATCTGTCATGTTGTTACGCTGTTGATGGGCTGTCTCTGCTGCCTTGCCCTCCCAGGCTGCATTTGCCTTTCAACCGCTTTTGCTGCTGAGGATTATGTGCTGTTCCAACATTTGGGGACAAGGGGACGGCAGTACATGGCTAAGACGTGTAGTTCAGAGAGCAAGACCAGGACAGCAGCCTCGGAGTCAGAAATACACTCGGCACATGCTCATTAATGCATGTTTTAAAAAACAGCCTTGCAGGTTCGGAATTCACTTGCAGCCTATTTGTTATGCTTTGCTGCTAGTTAGTAATTCAGGGCTCTGGTGACTCAGGCACCTTTGTTTTTAATTATGACACTTTCATTTCAGCATATACCTGATGATGACATATACAATTGTTGATTAGCAAAGCAGTAGCCTTAATGAGCAGGGGGTAGCTTAGTGAGCTGGCTGTAAAAATAATATGAAATGTATCATTGATTTCTCCATTCTCTGCTGCATGGTGCATAATAACTTGGAGAAAACCAGTTAAAATAAAATATTAATGGGCTAGCAGTACTGGGAAAACAGCTCACTGTTAACATGCTCAGTAGTGAGAGAAAATTACAGGTTTCATTGTGTATGCTGCACCATCTGCCTACGCAGAGAGCTGAAGCCGTAGGCTCTCCCGGGGGAAATAGCTGTGGATAAGTTATTCAATTAGAACAGTATTATTGGCCAGCTACCTTGGAGAATTGGGTTGATGATGTTGTGATTATCCTGCTCCACATTCCTTCATGTCCCAGACAGGCTGCATCACTTTGCAACTTCCTTAAGTGCTCACTCAACTGTACAGTAGGTGAGCAATTGAAACAGGGAGTATCAGGAACGCCTGAAAGAAAATCAATTTTGAATGAACTTTCTCTGCCTAGCCACAGCCTACATATTCTGAGTCATATTGTATTTTTGCAGACTTCAGTGTAGTAAGTGACAGAACTGGCAGTGGGAGGAAAGAGAATTTCATTGTGTGCATTTAACCTGTGGCTGGGCACCAGATTTCATGCGGTAGATTACAAAATAGTACAATGCTCCTTCAAGTGTGACATTCTTATTAGCAACACTGAGGCTCTCAGAGAGTACTGCCAAGACATGTTTTAAGAAACTGCTCTGACCCTTTGTCAACAAAGTTCTAAAATGTTTTTTTCTCTTCTTTGAATGTTGGGTTTTTTATTCTTGTGCAAAACAGATCAGACCATGACCTGATCTCTGTCTTGCAAATCCATTTTTTGCTGACCTCCTGTTCAAACTAATGACATCTGAGAAGCATCATATTGTCAAAACAGAACTCACTCTCATTGTGCTACATGCATAGGAACATAAAGCGAGTGTCTTCTAATTTTTTTTTTTAAAATAAGCAACTCTGCACCTAAAGTTTAGGTCTTTAAAATATTTTTTACTATATATCTTCATCCTTTTTCATCACCTAGTCTCATTTTAGCTGTCCCTGATCTACTTTCATCAACAATGGCATTTTGAGACAGCCAGGACATGCTGTGTCATTTCTTGTGATGTCTTGTATCATGCAGACTGTATAAATCTCTAATATCATTAAATGAATTGGTGCCCCTTTTAACTAAGCAGCAGAGGTTTATGATCTTAACACTAAGACTCAAAAAATCATTCTTTTTAAGAATTGTTTCTGATGTTCAAAATTGTAGTCATATTTCTTTCCTAGTCTGTCATGCGCTGATGTAATCTGGAAAATCTAACAGGGAATGCTACAAGGGGAATTACTGGGAGAGGCACATTTTTCAACTGTGCTTTAATCAGAGCTGAGCTCTCCTGGAAAGGTGACTTATGCCTGCTCTGAGTTCACATCACTATCAGTAATCTTTTCCTCGTTCTTCAAAGCTGTATGTCCTGTTAAACAAAGATGCACATCGTCCACAAGGCTCACAGGAGGGAGGCATTTGTGAGGTGACAAATGAGGTCATTGGCTTTGCAGCTGAAGAGTCCCCAGACAAGTTCAGAAAGGTGCAATCTCTGAAAACAGCAGTGATGCTGCATGACCGATAACACCAAGCTGGTTCATTTCCTTGCCATTTATTTTTCACTGAATACAGTGGGTGCAGGGTGGCAACAGGGAGATACCCTGCCAGATCACCTTGTCCTTGTTGAAGTGCTTTGCTCAGGGACAGAGAAAACATAGTCAGCCATCCCAAATGCCCAGAGCAAGGCAGGCCTTGAAGGGAGAAAAGGGAGAACTCTGAAACTATGGAAGCTCTTGTGCTTTAGGAAAATTTGGATCACAATATTGACTTCTTTGTAAAGTGCCTTGAAGAGACAGGACAAAAACCAATGTCTAGGAATGAAGTAGTAATGCTTACACATATCTGCTTGCACCAACCGTTTTGAACCACTTTCTGCAAATCCTCTTCATGCTGCACCTTACATGACTTATCTCCCAGCTCCTATCCTCCCTTTTGTCTGAACATCTGGTACCTCCAGAGGGCATCTGAGACTAGGGTGACTTGCACCAGTACATCTGTGAGACTTGTAGACAGTGGGACAGTGGTTTTGAGCTTCATGCTTGCAGGGCACCAGCACATAAAGCATGAATATGGATGAAGTGCTGCTGTGCCGTGTGTGTTCACGCTGCTAATGATAAATATGATAATAACAGCAGTCCTACACTCAGAGAGAAAATGCAGCTCCCCCCATGTGTGGCCTCACTGATTGAGTCTGGAAAAGGCAGAATTCATCTATCAGCACCTTGTAGAGCCATAAAATACATTGACTTTTTAACTTCTTCCACTCCATGGAACCACATTTTTCCATGCAGACTATGACATGAAATTATTATGGGACTCCTGGGATATGCAAACCACTGACTGCCTAGAGTGCCATTTCCTTTTATACTACCAGTGGAGAAAATTGTGCCATATGAACCGACATGCTCACCAGCTGATGAATGTGTGGCTACTAGCTTGCTCTTCATTCAGAGCTTTCCTGTCCATTTTCACACCTGTGGTCTATTTAGCTGTAGCATATGAGAGCTACCTGAGCAGAGAAACCTGGAAAAACAGTCCTGGATCTGGCTAGAGACTGTGGTTGGAGCAAGATGGTGCACACCATACCTGTTCATGTAGTGCCTGTTCGTGTGACACTGTCATTTGGACACAGCTGGAGCTTCCTGGACAAGCTGTCCTTCAGGAAGATGGTTCCTTTCTGCAGGATGCCCATGAAATCGGTGAGATGAGCAGACCCACAGGCACCCTGCTCTGCCTGCTCTGCCACCTGTTCCTGGGGCCATCCTTCCCTCACACCAAGGAGTTGTGCTGTCCAGTCACAAGCAGTGACCATGTAAGTGACACAAAACACAACCAGGCCCTGGGCAGTGGAGTTTGCATCTTCAGAGTTGATTGAAATGTTTCAGCCGACTTCAGTGGGTGCCTGATTATGCTGTCTCCTGGAGATATCCTCCAAGATGTATGGGACTTTCCCTGGATCAGAAATGGGAAAGACAAGTTGGGTCTGCAAGATAAATAATTGAAAGCTCATGTTTGAATTTTAGTTTGCTGAATACTTGTTTAAGTGTCAAGTACTGAATGTGACAATTGATTATCTCTACTGTCCAAAGAAGAACTTAGGGGTTCAGCAAGAGACCATGATGAGGGCACAAAAAATAAAGGAAGCATGTACTACAAATCTTGGGTTCAGTGAAGTGAAGAAAGATGAAAATGCTTGGTTACAGAAATGTTTATTATTTTTTTTTTTTGCTCCGTCTGTTCTCATCCAGGCATGAAAAACTGAACTTCCCCATTAGCCTGGCTACACGGACTTCTTGAAGAGGCCTGATCCTAGGAGGACTTATAGAAGGAAAATCATGTTCCTAGTACCAACACCCTGCATAGCAGTGACAAACAGCTGGTTGTACTGATTCCAGAGTTTTTCCGTGGCACAGTCAGGCAAAAAATGCCAATCTGCTGGCATGGTCCTGAACTTGCCAGCTTTGGAGTGAGCTGTGTCAAACAGCTGGGGCAGACCACCTGTGTCTAAGGAAAAGGTAAGGCTGGAATGTCCTGAATGGATCTGTGGCTGACCTCCTCTTCTCAAGTGACCCTGACTGTAAATGTGGGTACACGTGGTTAAAGCTCAGTCTTCTGCTTGTCACACTTCCACCTGTGTTCAAACTGACAGCTAAAATGACCAAGCTCCCAAAACTTAAACTGCTAAGCCTCAATTTGAACACATACTACATTTTTATCAGATTCTTTACTGTTGTCATTTCCAGAGTACGGAAAACTCCAAACTAAACATGAGAGATTTTGGGGTGGTTTTGTAGGTTCACTTCCTGAAAGATTGCTTTGCACCTGAGGTTCAGATAAAAAATAATGATATCAACTAGTTTAAGAGAAGCAGTGTTCAACAAAGGACATATTATTACTTAGATCTCTGAAACCACTTATTTATGTTACAGTCAAAAAGACATCTTCAAAGTTACTGAAACATTCTTTGCAGGCTCTGGGAAGAAGCTAGATGTCCCTACTGGACAATATCTTCAGCAGCCTGTCATCTGGGATGTGTATTTATTTTTCGAACAGAAGCAGGCAAGGGAGTATGAAGTGCAAAGCAAATGGTACCTCTCCAAAGTATGTCTTTTATTTAATTGTTTTAAAATCCTATTTTAAAATGTTCTATTCATCTAAATGTTGTGCTTGGACAGACTCCAGGGCTGTCTAATGTTAGTGGGGAACAAGGAGAGTTTTTTGTACACATCTGCCTTTGAGAATTTTACAATAGTGGATATTTGTGTTGTTTCATTTTTGTACATACTTCCCCCTCAGGGAGAATTCTGTATCTGGAAGCACATGTTAATTTAACCCTTGAGTAGAGCTGCAGCAAGAAATGGTTTGTGTTTGCCCCTTTGGGAAACCAGTGGTGATGGTGAAGAAACGAGCTGTCAAAGACAGAGGGTTTACTGTTGTTTCTGTCACCTGCTTATTTGAATTGTGAGCATTGGTGCATATACAATTTACCAACAGCAGCAGGTCCTAATATATAAGTTAAAAAATCCACTTGCTATTGTGTGAGTGAGATAAGCAGGATGTTGGAGATGGGTACCAACACTGCCACAGCAATGTAAATTTGTCTTGTCACAAATGTCAGAAGTGTTCTGTTTTTAAAGATCCTCCATTTTTTAAATAGACTCTAAGACTGACACAAAAGGAAGGAAAAGAGAGCATGCCAGAAGACTGTTGAGAAATTACATTGGTTTTCCAGGGAAAAGTACTGAATAGGTTAGTTTCAAGGGAGAGAAAAGAAAAAATAAGAATCAGAACATGAGTTATTTTTAATTTCTAATGAAGATGCAGCATGGGAGAGAAAGGATAAGATTTAGCTGATGGAAAAACTATACTCTCATCACTTCCTACTGGCCAAATGTCTTCCTAATAGCTGTTGCAAACAGAGCTAGTTGTGTCAGTAATGGGAACCTACATTTAAAAAATAAACCTTGATCTTTAAATGCCAGCAAGATGAATTGGGAGAGGACTAATGGTAGATACACTTTTCTTGGTTGTTTTTGCTGCAACATGTTTGATGCAACAATCCACATGCAGCAGGAGGCAATGTCTTTGCACCCATTTCCAAGCCCACTTCAGCTGACACTTCCTCCCAAAGCCATTCTCTCCTCCTTTCTCAGCATGCTCAGGTTACCAACACTTACAGGTCTCTGCATCCTTGGTATCTTATCAGCATCTTCCTGGTCAAAGCTTTTCTCCTAAACAGTTCCACATTCCCAAGCAGCTTTCCATGCTAATTTCTTGGATAATGACATGAGCCAGTGCTCAGAGAATCACCTATTCCTTAGGCTTCCTGTAGTTTTGAATATTCAAAAAATTAACCTTTCTTAATGGAAAATATTGGTTACCAAAATGAACCAGCACCAGCTCTGAGTTTTGAGCTTTTTCTCAATCAGCCATTCTGTGGGTCAGCAACGTAAACAAAATGGTTTGCAAAGAAAATTATTCACTTAGAGCAGAAAGCAGGACTGTATCTGTACATGATAAAAATGTCTCACACCTGAGCAGAAAGCATGCATGACAGCAAATTAACTTCAGTTGTTTTTCACATAATAGGTCATTTAATCTGCTTGAAAATGAGAAATCATTATTGTCTGTATCAGACAAATGAGACGTTTCCCATTCTAAGTCACCTGAAAAGTTTATTCCTGCTGTTTCAAGAATTTAGTGTCAGTATGAGATATAGCATATCTACCTTAAATATTCAAGTAATATTGGCTTTTAGTATGCCAAAACGAGGAAAATAAGGTGATACTCAGCATCTGGATCTAAGTTGTAGCAGTGACAAGAAATACATTTTCATTTCCACAATAATCAGCTCATCTACAATAATTTAGGAGATTATAGGACCTGCAATTGCTAGGATCCTATTTTCTGAATCAACTTTTTAATGAGTTTTCTGTCATACAAGCTTTGTACTTTTCTTCATTAAACCTACCATCGCAGTTCTTGTGGTGGTCACAAAAACTGCAAGGGAGGATTAGGGAGCAGGAAAACATATGTGCTTATCAGTTTTTAAAGCTGGCAAGCAGAAGTCAAGTTTGCACTTAGTGTCTGGATTTATTGTCTTGATATCAAATCTTACCTATGGAGCACAACCTGTGATTAATTACATACTAATAAAACACTTCCCTGAATATTTAGATGCTATTTCCATGCTATATGACGTTTGTTTTTAATTTTAGTGCCTACTGACTCAGTTTAAGGGCTAAAGCAGAGCTGTACAAATGATCTTCCAAAAGATAGATGTGAAAAATCCCACAAACAGTATAGAAACAGCATAGAGTTCCTCACCAATCTTGGTCCTAAGCAAAGGTGTGCACCCACTGCTGCATGTAGGACTTCTGCATGTGACTAACACAAAGAGAGAGAGAAAAAATTAAGCCCATTTGGGTGAATTGGTTCAAATAATGCCTACACATTGGGGATCTCTAAGGTCAAGAGTACAGAATGTGCAGGCTGAGGTTGAAATTTCCAAAGAAACACGCACACACATATCATTATAAATTTAAAATCTTACATTTGACAGAAAATAAAATCAATTACTTGACCCTCAAGTGAACAAACATGCATATTTTGATAGAAGTTTCCTTAAAAATAGTTGCCAGTAAAACAGGATTTCTACCACAGTCAAATCCATCAAGTCTTTTGATAATTTAATTATAATTTGTTCCTTCGAATAGAAGCTCTGTCCCCATCAGTTCCTCTAACAAAGGACTTCCTGTGCATCTGGAAGATGATCCAATTACAGCTTAAAGAAATTTACAGAAGGACAACTGACTGAAGATAGAACTCTCTGAGACTGGGCAAGGGGAAGGGAGAGTGGGTACATTCTCATATGTAAAGTGAGGAAAATTATACTTGTCCTGGAGTTTTGTAGGGAATGGAGTCAAGTCCTAGGGATCAGGTTTGGATCTGCTTTCTATTCTTCTACTTCTTCTACTTCTCCCCCTCTCTTTCACTGCATACAGATCCCATATTTATATGAAAATAAACCCTTGCACTGGTTCTTTTTACTCTTACACACATTAACCAAAAGGCTCCCTCAAATTAAAATCTCTGCTTGAGGCAGTACTGGCAGTACAGACAGTGAAAGACTGCTGTCAGATGCCTTCTTCTGAGAAATAAAAAGGAGACTGCAGGGAGCCTTTACCTTGGGAATCCCACTCAGGGCAAGATCACAAAGAGCTAACACTGCCTCCTAGTTCTCTCCATGTACTGGGAGTTCTCAACATAACCAGGGGACTTCATTATCAAGCTACAACAATGCCTGAAAGGAGAATTGCATGGTGATGCATTCCCATGCTATCCCGTGCTTGTCACAGGTGTTGACATCCCTGAGCTGTCGTGGGAATGTCCAACTGATGAGGAAACATTTGAAGTCAACTAACTGCTGAAAAAGTGTATGTGCTCCTATTTATTGCAAATAGGTTCTGCCTGACTCCCTTTAGGCATGGCTGGGCAAATCTTAACCCTTGCACCTTCAGATCTTCAGACCTTCTGCTTCAGCCAGCAGGGCTGTGAGCCACTGGATTGCCTGGAAACAAGCAGGGGGCTTTACACTACTACAAGCCTCATGGCATAAGAATTTTAAGGTCTGGGCAGCTGGCCAAAACTTGAAGTCTTGTAAAACTTGTTTCCATAAAAGAAAGAGATTGATTATGGAGTTAAGATTTCCTTGATGAAATTATAAATCTATAAGGGATATATACACAGTCTTGTTTCCTTGACTACAAGAGGAATCAAACAAGAAATTAATTCTTCAGTCCCAATTCCAAACCTATTTTGGCCAAACACCCAACTGAAAACTATTGTTTTTTGCTTTTCACTCTGCATTTCCTCTGTCACTCTACCATGATATCTGATGATTTCTGTCAGCTTTCTTAGTGTTTTTCTGTGTTGCTTGAGAAAAGCTCTTCAAACAATGCCTTTCATACTCCTGAACAATTTTATCATAAAAAAAAAGCAGAAGCCTGGTAATACATCTATATCCTCTCTCACTCTTTTTTTTTCCCCTTTTTTTTAATAATGGCATTTAAATTGCAAATATCACAGGTTTTAGTGAGTTCTTCTGTCCTGTGCATTGTTTTACAGAATTTAATCCAGGGCTTCCATATGATACTGTTTCCATACAGAGAGAATTTTCACTGCTAGGAGCAGTAGGACTGATCAGCTTTGCTATTCAGCAGTACTGAACATCAAACTATCAAAAGAGGGTTTCTTAACATCAACATTTTTGCCAAGATTAGTATTTCACAGCTTCGCACAAACTCTAACAATATCACCCACCATGCTCCTCATACCATTGTGGATTTCCACTTCAGTACATCAACTAGCTTGGACAAAATTTCACCTTAGGTAGCTTTCTCACCACACAGCGGGAAAAGCAAATGGCTTTGCTGATAAAGGTGGCTTGTTTTTTTATACTTTACAGCAGTACTTAAAAGTACATACAGCTTAAAAACTAGCCACACCATTATGGGGAAGTTTCTCCCACTGCTCAAGGAACCTCTGCACCAGAGAAAATAAGAATTTTTAAATGAACAAAAGAGGTGTTGCTCTTTCTCCAAAGTTTATTTGTGATGTTAATGCAAGTTTTACTAAATATGCAAATGCAGCACATTTAAACTGGTAAATCAATAAGAAAATGGGAAAGGAGGGACAGGAGCTGCATTGTTTTCCACTGAAAATGCTAAAAAGAAAATGTGTGCTTGTTGGTGAGGTAGGAAAACAATCTTAAGAATGAAAAATGCTTCATCTCTTCACTGATTTCTGCCCTTTTTCATTTTTTTCCCAAGTCTTTGCCAGAAGATCAGGGAACCCAGAGCAGCCTCTTGCTGATCTCACACAGCTATTTCATGTTGAAAATGCTGATCTAACAACCCTCAGGTGCATGGTTGGGAAAATTGTGATTATTGTTCTGAGGACTTGCCATGGGGCAGCTGACCATGGATTCCTAATGTGTACCAGATGGGACCATGACTCTTTACAGAGAAGTATTTAGATGCACTCTGAGAATAACTGTGATAGTCTGCAGATTAGTGGTAACATGAATTTTGTGTGAATTAAAACTGTGTACCATTGTCAGGGAAAATGGAAATGCCATGACTTTCTAGAACCACACCTAACAGTTTTTTTAGATGTTTGATAAAATGTGAATTTAACCTTTTGTGAGTTTTTCTTCCTTAGTATATTGCTTGTGTAAAGCCCCAGAATATTGGTTCAGACACTAAGTGGTAAAGGATTCATCTCAGCTGCCCTCATTTTCTGTCTGCAACCAAGATGCTCAATTTCAATCCTCTCATCTCACTCTACAGTCAGCGGAAAGAGGCACCCATGTATTTGATGCTTCTCTGAAGTACTCTGAGTGGTTTCTGTATCTGCCTAATTCTCTCCATTGCCCATGAGGGGAGTCCTGGGCAACTAGTCAGATGTAAGTGCCTTAATCCAGAGAAAGGCCTTATTCCAAATCCTCTGTTTGCTGTTGCAGGTGGAGATGAAGAATGAATGTGATGGTCATGCCTCCTCTGCTGAGCATGTGGATGGGTTTTGCAATAGTGGTGTTGGCCTCCAGATGAAAATTAAGAATTTTGTCAGATCAAGACACTACCAATTAGCAATGATCATTCCTGATCAAAAGCTGTGGAGGTAGGCACCAAACCAAGGGACCCCCTTAAGCATGTACTTAACTTTAAACATGCAATTAATAGTACTGACAAGTACTTGTTTAAGTGCTCTGCTGGATCTAAGCCCTCTTCTTTTAACCAATATTCACCTTCCTCTTGCCAGTAGAGCTCTGATAGGAATGAATTACACAGTTGGGATGTTCTACAAAATGTCTTCTGTGACATGCACAAAGATACCATCTGGGTTTTAATGAGAAACTGTGGTTTTAAAATAATAGAAAGGAAAGAAAGATCAAAGAAAATGTCCCTTTCAACCTTGTTCTGAAAAGCCATGACTCAATATTTTTATTAAAACAAGCTGTGTTTCCTTCATTCTTTCCCCTGTAACTTGTAAAATTGAAAGTAGTTTTACAAGGAAAATCTACAATTCTATTTGGCATGCAGAATGCTAGAGAAAATTCCTAAATTGGCAATGAAGGAAAATATTTTTACTTGTCAACTTTACTGATTGAAAAATAGAATTTAGAGCAAGAAGTCACAGAAATTGTTCCAATAAAGAAATCACCTCACAAAAATGTTTTGCCTCTAGGAAAGCTGATTTCTGATGGGTGCAACCCGTTCAAATATTTTTAATATATTTTTGAACTTTTTTGCTAGATATTTAGTAATGTTTTTACCTCTTCTTTATTTTTAGAGTTGTACACATTGCATTTGGTCTAAGATTGCACCACTCAGTGTTCAAATTTATGCTTACCATGAACAAATTCAGGAAATCTATATTTAATGTTTCTAGATTAACTGACTCTCCTATGGGAGATATATCTCCAAACTCTGAACTCAGTTTTTTAATTATTTACCTCAATCTATAGAAAGTTAAAAGATCAGTCGGTTGCTGAAGATGTTTTTGGCTTAACCTAAAATACCAATGATGTCAAAATGCTCCTGTTGTAATGTCAATATTTCTGCAATGCCCAGATAGGAAAGGACCCAGAAAATAACTGGAATGCTCTTATCTTACCTAAAAATCTACCTGATCTTAAAATTGCTCCTATCTTTTATAAAATAACAAAAACTCTAGTGGAAACAAAATAGTTTTACAACAAGACTGAAGACTAACTCAGGCAATTCTAAGCAGGGAAGGACATCAAGGTGACTGTGTGAAATTCCTAAAATTAAAAAGATGATGTGGAAAACACTACAAAGTAGTAATTTTTCTATTTGTCATATAAGAGTTCAGTTTCAACCCAATTGCTGACTAAAGCTGTGTCACAGCATAGTACAATGCATATGAGTAACAAAATTACCGCTAATATGAGAATTCTGAGAGAATTTCCTGACTTGTTTAACAAAAAACCCTCATCCACTGTAGTGCAAAGTCAGTGTTTCACAGACAGGAGAAGTATGGAGTTTTGAAATTGCTAGCAGAATGCACATAAAGGAATTAATTGCCTGATAACCTAAGGCAGCTGCAGCTTTAGAGGAAACAGCTTTCTGCATGGGTCTGGAGTCCATGGGTGTAGGGATGTGTAGGGGTCTTTCCCATGGCTGTATGGAATTCTGGCAACTTTGTAGGGAGTCCAGACATAGACCTCAGTTTGAGATGCCAAACAACTCTGTTCTTAGAGGCAAATGTATTGCATTCATTTTTACAGAGGACATTGTCCAATTCTTACCTCTCAGACCTATAGCTTTCTAGAGCATTCATCCATTTCAATGAGATTTTGTATACATACACTGAAATTAGCACATTCAAACTCCTCCTGCTGACCACTTCTGCTATGCAGTTGCTGCTGCTTTCCTCCTGAGGAACTGGTGAAATAAGATCCAGATGTTTATGTCAAACACTTTTCTTACTTCTCTTTAAGACTCTGTTTCTTAGGACTCTTCATCTGTAAATACCTTCAGAGTACTGCTTGACTTGTAATTTCTTAGTTAATTGATGTCTGGATGCAACCCTGTGCTCTAGGATAACCCTGCTTGAGCAGGGAGGTTGGATCAAATGATCCATTCTGTGATTCTTCTCACTCAAATTCATCTTGTTCTCAGGATGAGCTCATCACATTAAAACACCATCTCTACTTCAGTGGCTCAAAATGTAACTACATTTTTCAGCAGACACCTAATCCTTCTCAAAGTAACTGGGCAAAGCAGGAACTGTTTGTTTTCTCTGCTCATTACTGCTCCCAAACACCATTTAAATATCAATTTACATGCTTTATAAAATAATAAGTAAATTTCTTTTAAATAAAAATTATTCAGCTTAATGCTTTAATACCTAATACTGAAGGACTCAATATTTTCAAGTTCAAATAGAGGTAGTTGTCAGAATCAACTGTTACATAAATTGCAGGTTTAAAATATAGATTTTAAAGGTGTTAATTATGGATCACATTTTGAAAAACTGCTACTTGGGTTTTTTTAGGTACTTCCCTTTTTGGGAAGCTAGCAGACTTGGTTTGGACCCTACCAAGTATTGTAGTGTCCATTTTTTTATGAGGAATTTGTTGCCCAGCTCCAACACCTGCTCTGACTGAGGAAGAGGAAGATGTTGAAGCGTCCAGGAAGTAGGACTCTTGGTCTGCTAAGAGAAGTCTTTAAATTGCAGAGATATACCACAACACTGGCGCCACAAAGATATTCATTCCCTACAAGACACTGGATTTTGGAACAGGATGGTGGAGGAATAAGTTGAGCACTTAAAGCTTTTTGCAAATGCTTTTGGAAAAAATTAATATTTGAATTAAGTGTATTTTTGCCAAAAGTTATATTCATTGTTACTTAAAACTTAAGGGTGGTGATTCCACGTTTTTCGCTGATGAAAGTCTTGGGGAAAAAATCTATCATTATCTGATCCTGGAGGAAAAAAGGTTACCTTTCACCACTTTAAATGGTGTGGTTTATTTGGTGAAATTTATTCTTGATATCTCTAAGGAGTGTGTAAATTAGTACCACAGATCTGCCTCAGAATCACTTCTGTTTCTATATAACTGTGTCCAGTCTTTTGATCTGTGCTCCTAACCTAGCAACACTTCGTTATATTTAAAGAAATACAATTCTTGAGCCTCTCTTCAAACTTGACAGAGTATTAACTTCCAATTTAGAAAATTATTGATCGAGATTCTACTGCCAGAGTCATTATTCCTACTCTTAAAAGTAACTATTGCGAATGCTAGAAGGAACACGCAGCATAGAGCAGTGTTGATAATTGCTGCAATATGGTTTTCCTAAATCTCAGTTATTCTTGTCCTACTCTTCATCTTGTTGCCTATCTGATGGTAAAGAGATTTTCCTCATACAAGTCCTTGCAAAAATTACAGGCCTCATACACCCTTAGCTTTCCCCATTGTAGAGATTCTGAAGTTTCAGTTTCACAGCGCTGTATTGAGATCTTTGGATCCCCAGGGTTCCTGAATGGTGCAAGCATTTCTGCTCCCTTGGAAACCTCTATGAAGAACTGCCAAGACAATTATCAGGCTTATATGTCTGTCTCATGAAAACATTTTTTCTCAAAGGGTAGTGCAGCAGGATCCCCTAACAGGAGACCAAGGTAGGAGACTGCAAAACCCAGTAAATGTTTATTATAGCATCTTTTATTGTTCAAATTCATGGAATCATAGAATTGTTAGGGTTGGAAGGGACCATGTAATCTATTTCCAACTTCCCTGACACAGCCAAGGACACCCTTCACTAGACCAGGTTGCTCAAACCCCCCCCACACAATGGCCTTGAACACTGCCAGGGATGGGACACCACAGCCTCTGTGGGCAGCCTGTTCCAGGACAAAATTTTTTATTGTGAATATAAATGTGAATGAGCTACAAAGACCATTGCTGATGCCAGTGGGTGTTACGGGCCCTGGGCCAGTAACTTGTGGAGGCTCTTGGTGTCTTGAGCTCATCAGTTCTTGTAGATTCAACAGGACCATCTGTCTCTGGAACTCCAGTTTTGTGACACTTTCACATTCGACCTCTCAGCACAAGTTTTTCCCTACCCTTTAGTCTGCTTTGTGGGAAATCTTTCTCTATCCACACCAGTACTTAAGTACACAGTCCATTCACACAAATTCACACCAAAGGGGTATTTACCACTGGCCCACCTGCTAAGTGAAGGTAGCAATGTAAGGTGGATCATACAGTACACAAAATGGGAAATTAACAAAAAATTAATGTATTTTTCCCTGTTTTCTCTCAGGTATTAATAAAAATCTCATTGTGAAATCTAGTAATCTTCATTATTTGACCTACGGAGTTTGCTATCTCTATTTTTCTTTTCAAACATACAGTTAGATGTATGTATGCATTGTTTGTGATTTGATTCTGAAAGGCTTACTTGCAGATGTCAGGGGGGATACCTGCCTATGTGTTGGCTGTTCTGAGCAGAATTTACAGGAATGGGCACTATTTTTTGAAATGAATACTGTGAAATATATGGATACAAAACCTAGGCACATTAATATACAATTATGTTGTAAGTGTGAAACCTTAACACCCTGTTAATATTGCTGTCTTGCATCTAGTGTGTGATACATTTGAGAAAACATATGGTACATAATCCTTTCCAAATGGTTTTAGAAATGAAAAGGTGTCCTCTATGAGCCTATGTCACTGAGGAAGAGAATGTTTCCTCATTTCTCTGGGTGCTGGAACCCCATGATGAACAGATTTGCATAACAATTAACCTCTAAAAATAATTTATAACCTCTCAGATGAGAAATCAGCTTCAGGGTAGCTAAAAGGGGACACATTCTTTATTAACATGACTGTTTGTATAAAGGAGACATCAAAGCAGTGTAGATAGTCCCTCATACTTCCTATGCACTATAGAGAGTGCACAGTGCTGCTTTGCTTCCATTATTTCCTGCAGAAATATATGGGGAGGGGGAGAGAGAGAGAAAGAGAGAGAGAGAGAGAGAGAAAGAGAGAGAGAGAGAAAGAGAGAGAGAGAGAGAGAGAGAGAGAGAGGCTTCCTTTATTAACAGAAATTCATCTAGCTTAATAAAATAATTAAAATATTAAACACTCCATTGTTTTTGTGCTCATACAAAAGTGCAAGAATCTTCTTATTTCTTACAGCTGTCCTGCCAGGCTGGCAGTGGACATGTTCTGTTTTCACTTACTGTCTCCCTGGCTCTGGGGTGTGGACAAGGAAAACGCAAGGGCAGGGAGCAGCCATGAATAGGACAACTTGTAATTGAGAAGTGCTTGTGGTTTCACAGAGCCAGGGCTAGTCCTCGGATAACACACTGCATCTGAAGTTAAATCCTCTCTCCCACAGAAGGAAACTAGTTTATTGTGACCATTTGCTCTGTCTTGTACTCTACTGTAGGTCTTTCTCTCAAACATTTCTCTTTGTTACTCACAAGTCAACATTTGGTGTCCCTTGAAGCCTAAAGCCTTTCAGCTTTATTGGAGTGTGTGCTTGCTTCTTTTGATAGGTATCAATAGACTGTACTTTGCAAAGCCTGTCCCAAACAACTCACACACTAATGAAACTGTTCTGTCCAGAGATACTCCCACTGCTGTTTCCCTCTGCTGTGATCATCTATCTCAGCTTGGTGTGAGAAGGCATAGCTCTGTTTTCAGTGGCTTGGTGCTTGCCTCCTGCACAACTTCCCACAGAGTGCTCCAAGTAGAAACAGCAAACGGAGCTGCTTCTGAGGCACAAATGCACACCACAAACTGATAGATGTTGGTCTTATCTTCTGTTTCCTGAACATTGCAAAATTTTTGGCATTGGCAGTAGAGACATTAAATCTTAACAGTAAATTACAAGAATAAAAACCACCAGCAAATCAGTTGCCCATTATTTTCAGCCTCAATTTTACACTGGAAATCTCACAAGAGAACCTGCTATGGGATTTCATTCCCCAGTTTTGCAAACTCAAGTGGCTAGAAAAGCTTTGACCAATGAGACAATATGTGACTTACTTAGCTAGGCTAAAACATTCATGATGCCAGTTTCTATCCATTGGCCAGGATGTGAGTAATGGAAAAGAGTTCATCCAGCACTCGGTCTGTTCAGCCAGTCTGTGTGCTGCTCTCAGGAAAGGGATTACCACAGTCCCCATACTTACTGAAGTATTTTCTACTATTTTGAGAACATATTCAGTTTGGTGTTTATGATTTTACCTATCCGTGCTAGTTTTTTATATAGTGTATATATATTATATACATAAATACCCATACATTGAACCTTCTTTTTGGAAGTATGGCCTTTTGAGCACCACTTAATGTCTTTGGTGATAGCTCAAAACATAGAAAATATAGAAAACATAGAAAATGTAGAATCATATGGTTTTGTTTGGAAGGGATCTTTAAATATTGCCTGGTCCTTTTCTGTTCCATGTGTAGGGACCCTTTCCACTAAATGAGGTTACTCAGTGCTCCATCTGACCTGGCCTTGAACACTTCCAGTGCTGAGGCATCCACAGCTTCTGTCTCACCACTCTTACAATGAAAAAACATCCTTATATCCAATCTAAATCTACCCTCTCTCAGTTTAACTAGTTTTCAATTAGAAAAAACTTTGTTATAAGCCAGATGAAAATCAAATCTCTTATTCATGGCATCGTTGTCTTGGTCTTATACTATAGATATGTTCATCCTTCTCAGTATTTCAGCTGCTGTAGAACAAGAAAACACACAGGTATTTTGTGTTTTTTATCATGTTTCATTTTTATCTTGTAAGTCAACCTTGTAAATTAGACTATGTTGTATTTCATTTAGGTGAATAACATCACAGTCCCAATACTGCTCATTCCTTTCATGTGACATGAAAAGTCCTTTCCATTGCATTCTAATTCAGCACTCTAATTTCTGCTGATTTTGAATTATTTCCTGAAATTACCAGAATTCTGGTTTGGCTGAGGAAAAAAGGAATCCCTCTGTGTTCTCTGACTGTTTCAATCATCACCATAAATCTATTTATGCTGTTATGAAGGTTTATCACCAAAAGATAGTGCACAAACCAAGGCCTTTACCTTTCTTCTGTCAAGGAAACAGAAACAAACCTTTTTCGTCCATTATTTCCATCTTCAATTTTTCGTTATCTACTGCAGAAATTTAGCTGAACAGTGCTAAGTTTATCAGTTTTGCTGTTTGGGAGAGATTTGTCTGGGTAGCAAAGGCCTTGAGAAAGGCCATTTCTGCTCTGTGCCAGAACTACACATAGAAACAGACTGCTCAGGGAAATGGTGGAGTCACATCCTTGGAATTAAAAAAATGTGGATGTGGCACTTGAGGGAATGGGTTTATGCTGAACATGCTGATGGAGCTGGGATCACAGTTGAACTTGATGATTTTCAAAGTCTTTTCCAACATTTATGATTTTATGAAAACAAATCACCACAGACTCACGTAGATGGGTTTTGCATCTCCCTCTGCTTACACTCCCTGGGTGCTACAGGATTTCAGGGATGACTGCCCCAAATCCTAGGCCAGACTAAGCTAATTGCTCAGGTTTTATGTGGGAGATGGGAGTTGTTATTTCCAGAGAATATAGGGCAATATATAGGAACTTGAAGCATTTGAAATATCCTTAGAGACCCTGACAAATAGTTTCTCATCTCCAAGACAACTGTATAAAGGCGGCAGCCTGAGAACAAGACAGTGGGAGGCCAGGCTTCTTCTGACCACTTAGCCAGATCTCCTACCAAATGACCTAGCACTTCCAAGAGTAAATATCCCATTCAAAGCCACAGAATGCAGTTTTGGCTTTGAATCATCCAGATCTCATAGAATTTGTGTTTGGATCAAATATTTTTTTGTCAGAAATGCCATTTTGGATTACACTGTTTTAAACTTGGAGAAGACAGAGATAAATGTACATTGATATTAATTAGACCAGTGTCAAACTGTTTTTTCTGATTTCCTATTAGGTGTATATTATATAATATACAGCATTATATAATATAATGCTGTTCTCTGTCTCAGTGACTCAGTCTTTTTTGCCACTGATTGAATTCTGATTGATAGTGACTCTGAAATCTCAACCCCACTGCAGCGATGAGGAGTTGTGCAGTGACACTGCTGTCTTCTTCATCAGAATTCCTTAATATCTGTCTAGCACTTAGACTATTAGATTTCTATTTATTGGTATGAAATATTATTCTTTCTAATTGCACAAATAAGTACTTCAATATGAAAAGAATTGAGAAATTGAAGAGAGTGCACTGAAATTTTGAATAGTTACTAATACAGTTGTGGTGAAGGGACATCTGACTGGGAGACCAGAACGCGAGATTGCAGAGCACCCTGTTCACCCTCTATTTTTCAGATTCAAAACACACTCTAATATACTGTATTTAAGTGAAGACAATGAAAATAATTAAATCTCATTCTTATGTTTCAAATCTTAAGCATTTGTCAGCAGAGATAAAAAATGTATCTGTAATCACCATTACTAACTCAGTTTGGGGGGTTTGGTATCCTCTGTAGCACTGAGGCTTGGATCAGGATCAAGGCAAAAGTATTGGACCAGAGCTAAAATGCTCCTAAGCACCTGGGAAGTGTCTTGGTCAATGTGGCCTAAGACTGATCATTGTTTCTGTATAAGGAATGGACCTTTGCTGTCCTTTCATTTCTTTCACCAATTTTTCTGAAGTAATGATGACTAAATTTTAAAAACATAATCTCTGCCCCACATTCTGAGAGTCTGTTTAAAATGTTAAAATGTGTTTCATATGGGAGGGATTGAATAATGCTGGGTATAAATTGGAAGATTCATAAAGTTTGGGCTGGACACAAAAGGGCACTCACTCTCCAGTCCTTTTAATCTTTTTTCTTAATGTGTGTAATTAATTTTAAAGACGAATTCCATTCTTCCTAACAACCCTGGTTATTTGAGAAAATTGTTGCTGCTACAGCCCTATGTTCCATTAGGTCTTACTGGACTCTGAGTGAAAGAAAGGAAAGAGAGAAAAACAATTAATTAAAAGAGAGAAAGATAATGAAAATTAATTCAAATCTGGTAACACAATTAGACCTCTCATCACACTATCTATTAAAATCTAGATTAGGACACCAACTCTATAATTTTTAATCATAACATACTGGAGTTGCAGATGACTTCAAATTTGGCATCCAGACTGCTGTTTTTTCTTAATCCAGGATGCATGAAATATATAAAAAGAAAAAAGCTAAGGACAAGTTGTAGAGTGTTCTTGTGGGAATAAAGCACTTCTTTAGAGAATGCCTTATAAAACTTAACCAAAAAAAAAAAAGAGTTGTAACATCCTGATGGCTTCTTAGCATTGAAAAATTGACTGTCATTCTCTATTTGGAGCATTGTATGGATTTATGCTTAATGAACATGACCAATACTTTAAAAATTTATTATACCATCCTGGCCACAGGATTGGACTTATCTGCCACCAACTAATATGAGAAAAGAGGGATCAGAGAGTTTTAAAGTTTTGCATATGGTCTTACTAACTGGAATACAAATTTAGATTCTGAGGAGCCGTGATTTTAGCACCTCTCTTACCAGCAAGAGCATCCATAGAGTGCAGAACAATTGTGAACTCAATCTTTTGTTCTACAAACAAGGTAACAGTGCTCTACCTTGTGACCCAGTAAAACACAGATCTGAATTTGATCTCTAATTTTTAGGTCAGCAGAGGCTGTGAGCAGTGCCGAGGTTAATACCTCCCTGTGTACTATTTGCTATTGTAATACCACTGTCAAAAGAAATTTCAATTCTAAGCCATCTATACCGTATTGCATTACACACAGAGAGCCCTAGAAAGTGTTATTAGTGAGGTCTGTATCTTGGTTTCTATTGCCATATGGATTGTGATTGTTAATGGCTATCTGAAATTGATTTTATTAAGAACATTTCTATGCTCTTCCTCAAGAGTGTTGTTACAGAGGTTTCAGGTCAGCCTCCCTGGAAGAGAAATCATAAACTTTGCTCAAAAGCACTCAAAATGAAATGTTTGTGTTAACTCAGCTAATAAACAGCTGAAATGAGAGTCTTTAAACCACTCTTCCTTTTTAGCGTGGGCAGAAGGAAGAATAATGACACACACTTGAAGAAATGTAGCACAGGAGACTTGAAATCATGTCCATTTAGTGCTGATGATCTCGCTTGAGTCACTGGGCAGCCATTTCACTGGCTGGATGCTGCCAGTCCAGGGCTTCTTGAAGTGACAGGCAGGTTGTAACTAAACAGAGATTCGAAAGCCCAAGAACTTTGTAGGAAATCCTCCCTAGGCAGTGGTGATTGAAGAGTATTTTGGAAGGCATTTAATCTGTCCTGTGTGTGAGCGTGGCTTTCTCAGCAGCAGGAAAGGTGAGAATGCTCAGGTGTGCTTTATCTTGAAATTTGGATGGTTGGTTATTACTCTGCAAGCCATATAGATCTCCCAGACTCTTCTTTTCCCAAATGTCTACCCAAACCACACACTATTTACTGTTATTTAGTAGAAGATATTAGCTATATGCTATTGTAAAGAAGAAATCCCAGTTTTCTGTGGGTTTTTTTTTCAGGGATCTTTAAATCTTTGAGAGGTTTTCAGGGCTTTACTCATACCCTTTCACAAAGGGAAGAGCAAGAGCAAGTTAATTCTTCTGAACTCAGCCAGTCAGATATTGTAAAGAAAATTTTCAAGAACCTGGATGCAGCAGGAACAGGCTTTTCTGAACACAAAGCTCAGCTAAATCAGACAATTCCTGCAAAAGTTGTCCTGCCAGTGGAACAAAAAGTCCCATGTTTAACACCGGGGATATGTTGAAGAAAATCGCACATTTTACACTGAAAACTTTGCATTTTTGGAGCATCCATAAATCATAAAGATTAATGAGATTGCATTTTATTTTACAAAGATCTAGTCTGTGGAAATTTCTGGACTTCTAAGTGGGATTTGTCTTATTAACCTCCTTTTTCTATGGCATGGCATACAAATCACGGGATAGCATACAGATCATCACATTCTCCTGATGCAGAGGTTTTCATACTGTCCCACAGAGCAATATGGAAATGAAAATCCCTTAACATCAAATGTACTGTCCTTTGTATTCAGGGTTTCCTAATCCTCTACTGCTTGAAGATAAAATGCTGTTGGGGAATAAGTTGGGAGCTGGATATCCATGAGAGTGCAGAAGACATTTTTCTGTTACCACACTAAACTGATAGACCATGATTCCTGCTGGTGATGATGTAAGGAAATTCTGATTGCTTAGGTCCCAAGTTGTTGTAGCTCCCTTACAGCAAAGACAAGACAAGGTCTCTGCACTGAGAAATCAACAGTAATCTAAATTCTTATCAGGCAAAACCCTCTGACTTTAGAATCATCAATTCCATTCACAATATGAATAATTTTGATCTCTTATGGTGTAATGAGTAGCAAGCCCACCTTCATGTGGGAAAGCTACCTAGGTTTTGGTTGGGTGCAAGTACCTGCTGACCATGATAAAATCAGAATTTAAGTCCTATAGCTTCAGAAGCAATGCAATCTGTACTGAGTGTGGGGAAGAAGCAAGTCTGAACTATTAGGACACTGGAGGAATGCTTTCTCAAATTTGGGATTACTGAAGCACTGAAGCAAAGCAGCCATAACTACAACACAAAGTAATTTTAAGCTGACATTAACTAATTTTCTTTTGGAACTTGCACTTGAAAATGATGGGTTTTTAATGTTTCATTGATTGATTGATTGATTGTATCACCAAAAAAAATCTGATGCAACACCTCAATCCTAAATTGTTGCAGCAGCCCTGTAATAGGGAAGTAGGTTTAAAACAGTGACAGAGCAATAGCTGAATTCTGTATGGACCATTGAGTTACATGCAGCATCCTTATTTTCAGCCTTTTTTGAATGATTTTGACCTCTCTGTTTCCTGCCTGTATTATACTGTCTTCCAGAGCACAGTTTAAAATTTAATGCATTAATAAACGCCATCAAGAAAAATATCCAGATAATTCACATTAGGTGCCATGAATAATTATAAAATCAATCATCAAAATGATCTTCCCCAAAATTATGCATTTTTCCTTTTCATTGCATCATTAATTTTGAGGTCTAATCCTGTGTACTCTGGCTTTCCAACACTCCTGCTGATGTCAAGCAAACCCTCATTAAACTCAGATATTCTTCCCTGCTGGTTCAAAATCCAGCTTCAGAGCCTATTTTTACAGTTCCCCAGACTTTCTTTCTGTTTCTTAAGAAGGTCTGAGGAAACCTAGTGTGCCACATCTAACCCAAAAAAACCTCCAAAAATCTTGCAGACATTTTATGTACAGAAAAAAAAACTCAGCTGTGTTGATTTCAGAAAATGCCTCTTCACAGTAGTTCTGGGATGGCAAAACCTAGTGTGCCACATCTAACCCAAAAAAACCTCCAAAAATCTTGCAGACATTTTATATACAGAAAAAAAATACTCAGCTGCGTTGATTTTGGAAAATGCCTCTTCACAGTAGTTCTGGGACGGCGGGGAGTGGATGTGGTGATTTTTCACAAGTATTGTGAAAAATACTCCTTCTGCTATTAGTAGAGGTACATGGTGAAGTAATGGCCTTCTCTGCAGAAGCAGAATCTTACAAATAGGTGAATATTTTGCAGACCATTATTCACCTTGTTATTGCAGACAAATGTGTCTCTGTTCACGGATCTTCACATTCAGCAAGGATCAACACAGCACGTATCATGTGCAAATTGGAATTCCCAATAACCTCCTCATTTAAAATTACTACTCTGGGGCCTTTTCCTCAGGGTGAAAGGGAGGGGAACAGATAATGAAACTCTTTCATTTTCTGCAGTGCACTTTCCCTCCCTGACAGAATGGGAAGCTGGTGCCATTCCAGCTTTCTCCTGGCAGTAAATAGACCTGTAGGACCCATTGTCCACTAGATTAAAAGATCTTCTTCAGGTTGTATGATTGACTATTCTTCCTGCCCCTTAGTAGCCTCTGCACAGCATCAAACCATACACTGCTTTAAAGATGAAAGAAGAGGCACTTCAAACACATGCCATGTAAGTTCAGTTTTTTAGGTAGATGGGCATTTCATTTATTTTTGTCAACAAGAACTTCCTAAGAATTCTTCTTAATTACTGTATAGGCAGACCAGAAGGTTCTAACCCTATCATGATTTAGTGCCTATGGTACCCTCACCATCCTGTCTCTGAAGCCTTATTAGCAGTGTTACCCTTTCTTACAAATAACTCATGTTTTGTTTACCACTCCAGAGGGAAACACCAGCAGGTGTTTGGACTTTCTTTATGTTCCAGATTATTTCAACTAACTCGAGAGCTACACTGAAACCTTCACACATGAGCATCCATGCCAGAAAACCAGAGGAGTATCTCAAAGAAATTTTTTTAAAAAGGCTACAACTCCCTGTAGTGCCATATTGAATGCCTGTGTGACTTTATGTGACATTTGCATTATCATAGAAATTCTCACTCCTATCAATAAAAATTGTTCTTACCAAGAGTGGTGAATTAAAATGTAAGCCTATGCAAGAATAAGTGTTGCTTTTTGTACAGAAAGAGTCCAACAAGAGTCCATTCTTCATTTGCTTATGGGTGGGACTTGTAAGCAATGTGAGTTTAGTCATTGATTTAAGAGAGAAGTATTTCTCCCTATTAATATAAAAAATGTAATTTTCCAGATTTTGATATATGACATTATATTCCAGCAAGAAAGACTGAGGCCATATTTCTTCAGTGATTTTCTAGATATTATTTCCATGATTGAACTGACAACTCAGTTACTGTATGCCCATTTTGGACATAAATGCAAGTGGTTTTGACTTCCACCTCTAAGTCTCAAGAATATGACTGTTTAATAAAATTCACATATTTTAAAATGCAGGAAACCCACATTTTATTATGTTATCATAAAAATAGTTTCTCATCACACTTTTTCTGTGTTACACAAGTATTAATTCTTCAATACTGATGTTGACTTTACCAACTTACTACACCACATTAAGTGTTTAGTTCCTGCTTGCTCTGCCTGACTTGTAGCTGGACAGATTCACTGCTCTTACCTGCCCTTCCATCTGTCTGGACATTTATAAAAGTTAATCACAACAGTCCTGTGCTCTGCATCCACTGTGAATAAATGGAGGAATGTACCTGAAAGAGCTGTCAGACTGCTACACTCACACATATATTCTGTGAAAATTTCCACCATAAAATACACTTTCATGTTTTTTTAGTGCTTCTAGAGCACCACACAGGTAGTCAGAGATCTTCATGACTGGCCAATGTAAGATCCTTTATGGATATATTCCTTACATTAGCTCTCTTCTCTAAATTTTCTTCAGCTGATCCTCTTGTAATTACAATAAGATGAACACCAGTATGTTTTCCTTCTTTATTTGTCTTTAGCAATACCTGGATTTATTTTATTAAACAGTTCTGTTGACATCTTAAAAAGATATTCTGCAAAACCCAAGGCTGCCCTCCCCACATGCATATCATCAACATGATATATATTGTCTAGAAATTATGTTTACCCGAGATCCTTTTACAACTGAAACATATTTTCTCCTATATTTAGAGGATAATAAAAATGGTAATTAAAAATCATTCTGTCTTGAAGATGTTCCCCTTTTCAGTGTTCCCTGTCCATATTATCCGCATCCTTCTGCTCAATGTAAAAGAATGGGTTTCAAAGAGGCATCAGGCAACAGCCCTAGTAGAAACTCCTCTGTCAATACAATGTCAAGCTGATGTTTTTGCAACTATAACTCAATTGCCTCAATTTTGTGGCAAGCTAATAACACTGATATACCCTTAAATTGTTGAGTAGCAGGCAGTAATTTCCACGCTATGGAATATTTGTTTCTCTACACCTCCAAATAATAAAAATGAGAGCCTCCTCTTGATTCCTGTGCCTAGTGTTTTTGAGAACGAAGAATTCCCATCTTTCCATTTTGGCCCATTTCCCCCTCACAGAATACGCCAGGAAATTAATATTGTGCAAGGCTTATGATTCCTGTCTTTCTCTCTTGGCAGTGCTTTCTTTTCAGTTGTCACTTGTGTCCGAGTCTGATCCTACGGTGTGGTCCCAGTGGGGGACAGGCTGATACCATCTGAAAGCACTTCTCTTCATAGGACTGGGAAAAATCAGATCCAGGCTGCCTTTGAAGCACAGAGGACACCAGTTGTCTGAACCAAGCTGAGAGCAAGATTACATCTACACCAGCCCAAAGGTGCATATTGACAAAAAGGTAATGAACATACACCAGTTGTGTCGCTGAAAAATCTCAGGGGAAACAGAGGCTTCCAGTTTCCATTACAGAGTAATGAGCTGTGGGAAGGCTCACAGCACTGACCTCAGCTAGACCTGCCATGTGAGAGGTTGCCTGATGGTAACTAGATTGTTAGTTGCTGCATTAAAAACCTCTGGAAGTAGGGAAAACACTCTAAAACTCTGCTGGATGATAGTATCTCTCCCTGTAAAAGCCGGGTTTCCACAGGACACTGTAGCACTGCGTGTGGTTGCATTTCTTTTGTAACACATTCACAGTCCTTTCTCCTTTAATAAGACTGGTCCTTCCTGCCTTTGGTTGGGTATCCATACAGCTGACATAACTACTAGGTTTTGTCCTATACCTGGGATCTGTATCACATCTACTTCCCCTGGTCTCAAGGCACTTTTCTGGGGGGAAAATAGCTTGGTAGAGGAATTATATTAATATTTAAAGCTACTTCCTGTGTTGTGCTCCCAGACTGCATAGAAACAGAAGTAAAAGCAGCCTAAGCAATTCGTTGTTCTGGTAGGATTATTTATGTTTATCCTCTGCTTTTGCTGCAGATATCCTTTGTGTGTGGGGAGGTGTGTGTATACATGCTTAAGTATGTGCAGCCATATATGTACAAGTATGTGCCAATCTGATATCTTAGACTAGTTTGGGGGGACCAGTATATGTTTCTAAAGGAGACCCCACAACTGCTCTCCTCAGGGACCTGAGCTGCAGTTTCCTTCTTTCCGTGTGCTATAATGTGCAGTGCTTCATAACCATACTTGAAATTCATTACCACCTCTTCTTGAAGGTATTTCTATCATGCAGAGATACCTTTAGTTCAAAAGATATTCAGGGATAGTCCTTAAACCTCAAATTCACATGAGACAAGCGCTTAGCAGATTCTCTTTTTTGTGTAATTCATATAGCACAGGAGATATAGCAGCCAGCTGTGCACTGCTGTATTTTCAAGTAGATGCGTAACCCTATGAAATATCACGTCCTTCTCTTTCTTCCACTTCATCAATTTTTTTTCTGACATTCCTTAAGGCCTGTTTTTCTAAAACAAAGAAAGAAAAAAATGGGTAGACCATAACTCTCCCTGTGTTATAACCCACCACACCCAGCTCCTCTTTTTGCAAAATAAGAATTTGAAGAGACTGTTCAATTCTTCATTAACAAACCCACCAAATAAATATTTTAAGGCATTTCAACTAATTTCATTAGCAAACTCTGAATTCTGAACATATTTTTACCACATTTTTCCTCCTGAGATGACTGTCTGAACTTGTTCTCTCTCCCTTCTTCCCTTAACTCCCCATGTTTCCTCCCCTAGGGAGGCTGAATGCTGCTGATTGTGCAAATTCAAGCCCATCAGCACTTGTCATCTCTCATGGAATTTACCCTTTGACATTCAGCTTCTAAAGCTTCTTGCAGGCAGAAGTTTTATCTTTGCAAAGCACAGAAGTTTTTTTCTTGGAAAAACCAAGAAATACATATGGTGTTTTTTACAGGAAATACTTTTTAATGTTCTCATAAACTGAGTGGCCAATGACAGAATTTTGTCCAGTTTTCCTTGCCTCATAATCCAGATTTTCAATCCAAACTTTCAAGACCTTGCCTTTTAACTCCAAATTACAGGCAGTCATCTCTACTTCCTAGTTTAGTAAGTATTGTGACAATATTATCTCACAAGACTAGCCATGCTCCTGCTTTGAATAACAGTCTTGTACACATACGCTTTAAAAAAAATTTACCAAGAGAATAAGATAGAAACTTCTAAGGGCTTTTCATTCTTGTTATATCTGACATGAGGAACTCTTAGTTAGGGGCAAGTCTGTCCTCATTTACACCTGTTAAGCCTCATTGAAATCAGTAGGGTTGAGCTAATGTAGCTGATTACAGTTTGGCTCATAATTTGTCTCCTGTTAACTCACAACACCACTTCCCGCAGGTGGAACAAGATGAGCTCTGCTGTCGGCAGTGCTCCATTTATAGAAATAGTAACATGCCCATTACTTCTCTGCTGATCATGATGTTGGCTGCTTTGCCTGACAAGGAACACGTATCTCACGATATAAAAATTAGCAGAAATCTCCTTCCTTCTTGTAAATGAGTTTGTTTAGCAGTACCCTCTACTAATGGATATGAGTAAATGAATTTTCCATTTGCATTTTTTATTTCACTTAGCAGACAGCAAGACACACTTATACTGTAAATCTGTGTTAAGAGGTTAGCTTTGTTACACTTTGTTTTCTGTATCAGCTCTATATTTCCTTCTAACTATAGTTTCACTATAGAGCTTATTATTTGTTGAAGTTAAATCTTCAAGGGCATATTTGGGTCAAATTGTTAGTACAAGAGATTTATCTGTGAACATGTAACAGGACTTCTTTTAGCATTCACTGATAGCTAGGCACTTCCTGAATTGTTACACAATCTGGATTAAACTTTGTTTCAGATCCTGATAGAAAAAGCCAATTATCTCCTCCTAGGAAAAATGTTAAATTCTTAATATTCCTCTTTCTCATTGTTGCATTAGAGAGCAGAACTATGAAGAGGAAAGCAAAGCATTAAGGTGAGATTTTTTTTGTTCTTCTGATACCAGTCTGGGTATAGGATGAAGCATTAGGATCATGTTGTGCCCCTGGAGTCTTAAAAACCATAACTGTTGGTGATTCTAGAGGTTAGTGGAGAGGTTCAAAGTATGCCCAGCTTTGAATTGCCATCAGCTTTGTTACTCTCTTGTATTAGCATTGCTAAGGACTGCTTAGCTCAGTGAATTGAAATAATGGGGTATGCCTGATGCTTAGACTTTTGTAGCCTGGTTTTCTAGTAAAATAAGGCTTCTGCATTCCATACAGAGAGAGAGACCACAGGTTCCTGTAGTCTTGAACCACAGGCTCCTGACTCCCGAACCTGTGAGACAGCGCTGTCTGTGTGTGGTGCTTAGGGTGAGCTGGGCAGGACTGAGCTCACGCCTCGATCCCGCAGCCTCAGCTGGGTCTCACGAGGCACAGAGCCATGGCAAGCCAGATCTCATCAGTCTATCAGTCACTAACCCACGGGGGATTTGGTGCACACCCCATGGAATGGATAATCAAACCTTTCCAGAGCTCTCTCTTCAGTCTTTGTCCCATTACCTGAGGCTGTCTGGCACAAGCGCGCACTGCCAGCAAGGGAGTTCAGTGTGGATGAGTCATGGGAATGCCACGTTTCCTCTAGGAATGGGGAGCAGAGGTTTTCCTCATTTTTCCAGATTTTAATTCAGTCATAGTGATTATCCAAACTGCCTTGAAGTTTTTTCTTGGAAAATTGCAACTGTAATTGCCATGCTGTGCACAGCTTTTTGATCACTGTGTTCTTGAGCATAACTTGGAAGATGGATTACAGAGACACTAAGCATTTTTATGCTTACAACTCAAAGTGGCACTAATAAATAACCATAAAATAGCAATCTTGCATCTATAATTTTTCATGGCAGATCCTTATGAAACCATTATGGAATTAACTTCCTTTTCAGCCATGTGAAAGTCCAGGCTGAAAGGACTGGATGATGAAATATGAGACCAGCTAAAATTGTCATCAACCAAATCTTTTAGACATGAGTGCGAAAGTTTTTTTACTCTTAAAGTTTCCATGTTGTTCTATCATTATAGATGAGTTTTCCAAATATGGAAATGGGCCAAAAAACATGGTATTGAACTTCCAGCACTCCAGAAGCTTTCTGACAGAATATATTCGCAAGCAGAAAATCACATAAAATAATACAATATAATAAAAAAATAATATCATGAAGAATTTCTTATTTTAGAAGTACTACTAATAATTAAAAACTATACTTTTCTTCATTTATTGCACTTCTATGAATGTAATGCAAATCTTTGCATCTATACTATCAGATATCAAAACCAGGATTTACTGAATTTAATTCTACCTATATAAATCCCAGGTACCCAGCCAAGGCATGTTGTCTGCCTTTCACCTTACAGCAAATATAAAAAGGAGATAAATCAATGACATTGTAGGGCCATCTCCCTCTTCCTTCTGACTGTTGAAGGAATATGGGCATTTGGCATACAGCATCCAAATGCAGATGCTGGTGGGCATGAGGAGCTAGGACATGCAGGGGTATTTTAATATGCATTGTAGTATAAATGCAGGGCTTTTTTAATATGCATTGTAGTATAAATGTCTAGATACATATAAAATACCTTAAGTTCAGCCCAGGTATCACCTGGACCTTTTTTTCTTTTTGCATTTGTTTTGTTCCCCTTAAAATTCTAATTACCACCAGTCTTGGAATAAAATTGTTTTGTTATGGTCTCTGCAGAACATACATGTTTACTTAGAGGCATAAATTTTACTGGGGAAGAATATACAAGGCAATAAAATACCGTGCATGATTAAAAGTTCATGCCAACTGTTAATAACATTTCCTTCACTGTTTTTTATTTTGCCATAAATAGCTTTGAAGGTCCTGCAGTTTCCAGTAAGATTACTTTGATAAAAATAATTTAAACAGATATTTTCCTTCTTAATTTGACCCTGAACCATCTAAATAGATGAAGAAAAATATGCTCAGCTTTGGAGAGGTAGAAGTAGGAACAAATTGCATTGGCAGAGCACAGTCCTCATGCTCTTCCACAGGAAAAGATCGTTCTGTAATACCAATGCTTGTTCAGGGATTTCAGCAATAGGCAAGTAAAATTACTTGTTGGATGGGGTTCTGAGCAACCTGGTCTAGTGAAATGTGTCTCTGCCCACAACAGCAGCTGGGTTGGAACTAAATGATCTTTAAGATCCCTTCCAATCCAAACCATTTTATGACTCTATGATATAATTCTGTGATGTGTCTTTAGTGTAATTTGGCATGAGGTGAAGCCTCTCCAATCCTGTTCTCTGAAGGCAGAGAGAAAGTGCTGCAGGACCAGTTCAGGGACCACAAAACAGTTTGGAAATCTCAAGAGCTGGACTGATACAAATTTCTCATCTTCTCTTTCCGTCATGTCTAAACACTGATTTGTAACAGAATATTTAAAAATATATTTTCATGACTATTTATAACCATTTGCCATTATGTTCACTCATGAAAGTTACTGAAATCAGCTAAGGGCAGCACAGGACCTTTAGATATGTCCTGTCTTGAAATCTGTGTCAGTTGCAAATAATGTCTTCACCATTACTTGGAGGATCCTTACTGTTCTAAAAATTAGGAATTACCTTGCTGGCATCCCCAGTGCATTACCTGGCCCTTGTATTTTTGTCCCAGATGTTACAGGCATCATTACCATCCCTGTTGCTTTTCTGCCTGCATTGCACTAGCCTGTTCTTATGTCAGTGGCAATATTTCTCTATTGTTCACCTAGCATTGATGTTAGAATTCTTTTCCTTTTCCCCCATTCACTCTTTTGTAGCATGCAGTTCACCTTCTAGTGCCACCTTTGCTTATACCTTGCTATTGATGCATGACCTAGCTGGCTACAAGAGTCATTTTTTCTGCTGATACTTTAATTCAAATCTACCCATGGGTGGTGGATAATTTTAATTGCTACCAGCAGGAAGCTGGGTATATTCCGATTCAGACACCTCTGTCAAAAATGAGTGGTCATTTGTGACATACAGGAAAATAAAAGTAGCTAAGGGCATTATCTGACTTGAACTGAGCTGACAGATTTTTACAGTTATGTCTGGAGTACAACACCCTATGTTTAGAAAAAAAATACATAGAATATTATGCATAAGAAGAGGGAAAGTAAGGAAAGTCACTCTATAGAATAAAATACAGGATATGACCTCCAAATCTCATGTGCAAAGGAATACAAACCCCACATTTTTCCTATGCTTTAGAGATGCGTGGTATTTTCAACCATAAGTAACACCTTTGCTCCATTTACACATTAATACTGCAGTGCATAAACATTACTGTATTTGTAGGCTTTAGCAAGTAGCTTGGGATATGAACTTCATTGTCATTCACAAGAATATTTAGTTTTCTTAAAATGCCTATTTCCAACATAAATTAGCATATTCTATCAGTTTTTGGAGTACTGGAAACAATGGGCCATTCCAGTTTAGAGGCTAATTAGGATGAATAAAGATTATAGAATCTAGCCATAGCTAGATCGTTATACGTTTTTGTCATTGGTGTATACACATCAGTTAATACAAGTAAGTGCTTTCACTTCTAAAGAGCTCTTCACCAAATCTCAGGTGAGGTAAACTCATCAATGGAGGATCTGATGATTTTCCTAAGGTCAGGCAATAAAGTGCTGTCAAAGGAAGGATATTAAATAAACCTCATGGTGTGACACAACTTTACAAACAAGAAGCTCAAGTGCTATAAGCTTGTTCAAAATACTGTCTGCAAAACAAGCACACAGCTGTATGACTTTATGTTGCTGTTGTTACAGGCAAATACTAAAGAAAGACAAGGAAATCTACCGAATATCTATCCCAGAAAGACCAATATGTTATGAATAGGCTTATCATCTCACACATTCAGAAATAAGCAGTGGACTGTGACTTGAAGAGTTATTAAAAAGCCACTCTGGCAAGCCTATGCTACCTAAATGAACCCAGGATAGCTGTACGCACTTGCTGGTAAATTAATGTCCCAATGATCTCTAATGTAGAGGTAGTGGTTGAGTGAAACAGTATAACTGTATTAATACAGTGTAGTATCAAAATAATAGAAAAGAAAAAAAAAGGTCCACTTTTCCCTTTTCCTCAGGGCTACTTAGCTTGGGTCTGGCCCTAGTCTGAACGAGTGCTACAGCGGCCCCAGTGCTAAGCAGTGGCCACTTTCACATTTCCCCTGCAAAGCCACAGTTTTTTCTGAGCCATCAAGACAGGCTTAGCAGCTGAGTTTCATCAATATGTTGCACAAGTCAGTTATTCTGTCTCTGAAGTATCCTGTTTGAATATATATGCATTGTTATATCCTCAGCCTGGCTTCCCTGACAGTTTTGGATGCTGACAGTTTCATAAAATCTTCCCTCCCACCAGTGGCAATGTAAAGCCATAATGAAAACAAATTCAAGCCCTGATTGCAACCCACAGTGATATTGCAGAAGGATGATATTTTCCACACTTAATAAAAACATCCTTTCAATAGGCTTTTGTACATCTTAAATGGGTAACAACTGGAAGAATACAGAGTGGGATATGTGTCAAAATCCTCACAGGTTGATATTTCTTCTTGTCAGAATGGCAAGAACATCGATATAGAGAAATCTTTAGAACCAAGTGGGGCACTGTTTGCTCAGCTAAAAACCTGCTTTCATCTCTCATAAGCACTCAATGAAAAAATATTCTATTGACATATCAAAGTTTATATGGGCTGCCAAAGGAAAATAAGGCTAGGAAGCTAGGGTGTTTGTCAGAGATAGGTAGAACGAGATCAAGATACTCTGCCAGCAGCTGACAAGGCAAAAGATTGTAGGTCAGCACTAATAGTATGTGATTTAGCTCTAAGAAGCCACTTGTCATATTGCTGCAGTCTGAACACTGTCTCTTAACTGCTCATTCTTTGCAACAGGCCCACTTTAGCCTTGGTGATTCCAGCAGATACTCATGCATCAGGTCTGTTAACTGAACTACTGACAAAGCCTCTAACCTCTGCCCAGTAAATCATCCAGTTAGCTGAAACACAATCAGGTTGCTGTTAACAGGGTTTCATTTTCCATTTTGTTATTTACTGGTACAGCTGGAGGGGATTTCTCATGCCATTATGTTGCAATCTTCTCTAAAGTTAGCCGAGTTGATTTGGCAAAGAAGGTCATTGCCATTGCTTGCCCTGCTAGACCCTTACATGGACATACAACAGCCTCCCTGCTTAGCTGACCTAATACAACAATGCTGCATCTAGTTCCCCAGAGAAATATTTGTCAGCGGCTATTCCCCCATACTCACACTGTGAAATCCTAAATATGAACAAGGAGAGTTTTTAATGCTGCTTGCTCAATTACTATTTATTTTTTGTTCTCAGCATGTCCTATCATTCATGAAGCAGGAACTATTTGTAGAAACTTTCTCAAAATATATGAATGGATTGCTAAATTTTTTTCCTGGCATATTTCCAGTGTTCTGCCTTGTTTTCATCAAAATGGGTGGAACACATATTGCATTTGCTTGCACTGCACTAAATCACTTGAATAAACTCACTGCAAAATTCAGTCAAATGTTGCAAAACTTAGTACTGACAATCTGTCAACACTCTAAGGCATTTTGCTCAACAGGATGTGTTACTAAGTAGTCTGCCCTTTCAGTTTAATTTCTGAAATCCTGAAAAAAAATCCCCTTGCTGTTCTTCTGAGAATCCTCACATATGTCAGCCTTACAAAAACTAAGTTGCAGAGTTATCAAGTGTATGTTTTCCAGGTTTCCTCAAGGATCAGTACAGTTGCAGACCCATTCTGCTCCTTTGCAGTACCACTTTTTTCTTAGAACAGAGGTCTACCATTCACCCAAAAAAGGAGAAGGTATCTTCTGAAATAAAAACATGTGGAATGGGAAAGGTATTTCAGGGAAGGGTGGTCCTTACGCTCAAATACTAAATATAAAACCTGGTTATCAGCTAAAAGGTCTTTACCTGAAGCTGTGCGAATACAATGGGACAAATCTGTGTGAGCACATGCACACAAAGTCACTGTGATGAGTTCCCTCTGTGACGCTGACATCATTTTCAATGCCAGTTTATTCTAACAAATTCATTCCCATCCGTATTTTTAAAATGTTCAAAAGTTTTTCCCGTGAGTGCTCAATGTAAGCTTAGTTTTAACTACAGCTCAGTAAACTGGGAAGAGAACTGCTGGGATCTGGATGTGAGCCTCGGGGAGCAGCAATCACATAGCGCTGCTCTCATCTTGTTGTACACAATTGATCAACACCACTCTGGTCGTGTCTGCATGCAGACGGTGTACATGATCATCTAGATAACACACAATTACAATCATTCCACAAATATTAGGTGAGAAGAATAAGATGCCAAATTTGCCATGTAAACTACAAGGCGTGAAACATTAAATCAGCTTAACTTAATATATATGTGCCATATATAAATTATTGCTGTCATTCAAGCTACAAGAGGGCCTTGGCACACAGGCAGACTCCCACAAACGTGGATAAGGCTCTACATGGGGATGTACCTTGTGTAGGGTAAAGTATTTTCTATCATGCTCAATATCAGCATAGTGACCAATTAGTTATTAGAAGAATAAAGCATTAAAAGAAAGCCTTGTTCTAAATTATCATAGCCCTTTCAGAAGTCTACTGATCTACTGAAATTAATATTATTGATCATTTGTCCAAATCAGGAATATTCACTTCCTCATACCCTCCTCTAAGCACAATAGCCCACCCTGCAAATTATCTCAAATAATATTTTTCCTAGGAGGCTACTCAGAGCAAACACCCCAGAACTCTGTGGTTCTGTTTCATACAGACTTGCAGTTCAGCAACTCTCATAAATTATAGGATCTAATTATACTCATTATTAAAACTACTTGAGGACCTAAAAGGAGACTATCAACTAGACCTCCAGTGACACCTGTTGCTGTAAAAGGCAAGTGTCCACTTTATACCCATTCATGTCTCACAACCCTGTTTGCAGAAAATCACCTGACTATGTAAGAGATGCATACCTGAGGGAGGCCACTGGCCTGTCGAGTGAAATGGCTGTGGAAAATGCAGTGTTTGCAGAAGACAAAACAAGATCCATTTATTTCTCTTTTAGAGTCAGTGGGAGTCTCAAATCTAAAATCCCCAGCAGTGTGGAAAATGTGACTTGCATAGAGACAGTTTCCATATGGTTACTTCTGAATTTACCTGCTGTTGCAGTATGCCTGTAGCTGCCCTCTCAGCTGTGCATTTGTACATCTCTCCCATGGATATAAGAGCAGGGGATGAGGCCATCCTAGCTGTCACATTCACAGGTGACTGGGGTGGCTGCTGGCCATCCTTGTGTGGCATTCACACAGCTGGAACTGCTTAGAACCATGCTTGTACCTTCAATGTTCACTGTTGTGTCTGTGGGTCTATTCTTTACAGTTTCCTCTGTGTCAGGTCCCCACAATCCTGACAGGATGGACACCATCCTCCAGCCCTGAGGAGCCCTGCTGACTGGCTCCCTGCAACTGAACCCCCTTCCTGTGCTTGATCCCCAAGCTCCAGGGTGCTCAAGGAAACATGGTCTCCAACTTCTTGCAAGCTCAGCTGGGTCTTGTTGCTTCTTAAACACAGGCACTAAACATGCCCCTACCCACAATTTCCTAGAGGTGATCCTCCCATTGCACTTAGAGTGCTCTTTTGGGTCTCCCTCTTCCAGGGTCTTTCTCCTGAGTCTCAGGACTTCTCTTCAAAACTGCAAAACTCCTTAGATCAGCTATTTTGTCTAACTTTACCTCTCCTTAAATGTAAATCCAAGCTTCAGATTTCCCTGTGAAAGCATAACCACCTAATTCTTTCTCTGCCTCAGAGCTGACACTGTGTCTTTCCAGGTTTATATTTCACCTAACTCACATATGGCTTCATTTTGCTGTGTCTGGGAATTTGCCGCTCCCAAGCCACCACACCCTGCAGAAAAGCTTTTCAAGAAATGTTTTGTAGGCTTCAGCTTGCCTGGTCTGTTTTTCTTCAGTTACTAAGGTTTTACAATTGAGTTTTAACCCAAAATTTGTCAAGGAGTAATGAATTCGTATCCTTTAAGAAAGTTCATTATATTTTTTGCATTGATTTATAGTATCAGCCGAAATCCTGGATTATAAAAAGACAGATCTGCCAAATCATCACACAGGGAAAATGTGAGAATCATTCCAGGCACTCGGGGCTTTCTTAAGAACCAGCTTCTGAATTTTTGTGGTATTAAGATCTTATGAAGCTCAGAGCAAGAAAAGTGCCCTCCTTAATACTGATGGGGCATGTGAAGCATTTGGCTACAGACTACCCACTAGTTTCATAAGCAGTTTAAAAGACAGCTTAGGCAATGAATCAATGTGTTGGGTGCTCACATAATTTTCTGCCTCATTATCAGTGTCTATTCTCTGCTAAAGACAATGCTGTTCAGAGGGCTTTGCTTACGTGTAACAAATTACATTCTATTAAACAAAAAGACAATTTATGCAATGACAAATATTTTAAAAAACAATCAAAAGAGAGTTGTTCATTTGAGTTTAATTTTCTCATGTTTTGCATTTTTTCATTTTGTTTTCCAGCAGCATATAGCATGACTCAGATGCAAGACCCTGAGCTCCATTTTGGATCTGCCTTTCAGGCTCTGTTAGACATAAAGGGAACTAATTACAGTAGAGGACATTGCAGGGACTAGAAAAGGGATCAATATATGTATTCCCCTAAGTGTTCAGCCATTAAACCAGTGCAGGAATTTTCTGAGAACTAATAAAGGCTTTCTGGTTTTACCCAATGCTTCTAATTTTCCTGAGTTTTGTCTCTGCTCGCTAGCACAAAGCTTTTTTCATCATCATCATGTTCAAAACTCTTAATATGAAAGGCACAATTTAGCTTCCATTTAGTTTCATTCAAGGTATTATTTCTATGTCTGGTAGATCTTGTCTTTTTCCAAACAGAAAGGGTCTTATTTTATTAGTGTTCTGAAGTGCATTCACAACTTATTAATCATAGTAAGAAGCACAAGGCCACTCAAACTGCTTTTAAATACAAATATAGAGCTTGAGTCTTGAGCAGCTTCACTGTTGCTGCCAATTAATTTGGCCAATTGGAGTTCCTGGTCACTTGCCGTGTTTTGGAAACATGCAGACCTCAGACAAGGAGTTAGCTACAAAATCAGCAATTCTAGAGCAACAAATCTATTGATTTCCTCTTTATATATATATATATATATATATAATATAGGCCACATTTGAGTCAGTGAATCCAACATAACCAGTTTCTACCCAACTATTTGGATGCTTAAACTGTGAGTTTCTATCATGGCATACATGCCAAATAAAGCCCCTTGAAATATTTAATTCAGATCCAGATGTATCTGTTGTGGCTGCCAGCCCAATTGTGCTAACATTAGGTTTAGCCATGATTAGACACTGATTTACGCATTCTAATGTCTTTCTTTTACAATAACATTGTGAACCAAGTGACTTGGGAGGAGTTTTTAGCAGACAAATTGCACTGGGAATATCAGTTATTACCAAAAATATAATGAGGATGTCTAGCAAGCATGTCCTCTCTCGGCGCTGAGGCTACAACAGGCTCGTTAAAAGTAAAAATAATGTAGCATGTAATGACTTTTTGAAACTCTTATATTTAATCTTTAGTAGAACATACTCATGGAAAGAGTAATGTATTTCTGTCAGGCAGTCTGCTGAACACTGCCTGCACACAGCAGCTTCCCTAGTTTGGGTAGGAGACCTTCAATAACATTGCTCTATTTTTGAAGAGTTGTGTTCATGGAAAATTTATGTCTCCAGCATTCTGTATCCCTGGCAGTCATTTTTCCACCTTTTTTGTTTATCCCAGCATTATTCTATTCAATCAAATTATAAATAGCCCTTGTTGTGTACTATTGTTTTACTTCTACAGAGCTCTGTAGAGACCTGGTGGCCTGGTAGTTCAAGCAACTTGCTCCACATTGAGAAAGTGCAAGCATGAGGTTTGGGCTGGATGCTGGTGGTGGCATGAAGTCAACTGAGATGAAGGGAGGTTATCTGGACATTGGGACTGGAAAGCTGTAGGTGGCCAAGCACAGTGCCAGACATAAAAAAATTTGGTATGTATATATATATATATTAGGCACATTGAAAAACTCCATCAAAACAGGACTGCCTGTGAGAAAGAGACAGAAACATTTTAAGAATAAATAATTGTACATAGTTTTAAATTATATATTTGTGAAATATACATTCAAATAATGTGTAAAATATTAGTTTAATATCTACACAATGATGTTAAATTCAAACTAGAAAAATTTATTTTAATCAGAAAGGCATCCAGAAGGATGCTGGAAATAAAAATTAAAAATAAAATTTAAATTTTTGTTCAAAAAGGGGGGAGAAGGAAACAACAAAACAAAAAAAAATCCAAATAAATAAATAAAACAAAGACAAAAAAAAAAAAAGCCCCTAAAGATTTTCTTTTAAGTGTAAAACCTTGGTAGGTAGAAAGTTGAGAGGCACTGAATTATGCTTAAGGGGCAGCAAAAATTTTGATGATGATGATGATGGTGATGATGATGATGATGATGATGATGATGATTATTATTATTATTATTATTTAGCCAAGAATATACTGAGATACAGGAATGGGAAGGAGAAAAGTCATTCACTGCACTCGTAGTGTTCCTGTCTTGTATGCTGTATTTTGCTCGGTTCAACCAACACCTGGAAGTACCAAGAGCCACAGAAGGGTGATGAAGGAGACAAGGGTGACCACTGATCCACTCTATGGGATAAGAAACCACTTTCATGAAAACTCCAGAGATGGGGACTGTTCCTTCAGGGGAAAGACAAATATCCAGGAAAAAGACAAGAAGAGTCTTAGAGAAGGTGGTACATATAAGTGGCAGAGACCATGCTTAGAAAGCAGAGCACAATACAAAACTCCTACTAAACTACAAAATTAGAAAGGGAAAGCCAAAAAAATCAAAAGAGAGCAACATTTAGTGGACATGCTTGAAGCTAAATATTGTTTTCCTGCTGTGAGGAGCCAATTAGCACAACATGTACTTGAATCTGAAGCACAGAGTGTGCTCTTATGGCTAATTAAAAACATTCTGAGCTCTAAGTTCAAAATTTTAGGTATCAGTCTCTCATGTAGATATTGAAGTGGCAAGAGAAAGCTATTTAGCCTCTGAGCAGAGCTGAATAGCTGTTTGATTATTGTTGTTTGAAAATTTGTTTGTAAAATCCAGCTCTTACAGGTGGGACAGCTCACCCTGAGTTTGCTGGATGGCTGGCCTGATCTGGCACTGTGCTTTCACCACAAGGGCACAGCAATTGCTGGAGTATCTTCACCAATGCCAGGGGCGGGCAACTTCCACCATTTATGAACTGCTGAAAATATAACGAAGAGCTAAATTCAAAGTCAAGGAATCAGGTCCCCTTAATTCACTTGTTTTATAGGCCATAAAATAACTTAAATAATGAAAGAAATTTTTGGAGTGAACACAATTGCCAACATACCCTTACATGAAATGTGAACAACAACCTGTTAATCTTGAGATCCTATTCAAAAGCAGAACCCTAGTGCACTTGTTCAATTAAAAACAAATATTTCAGTACCATCAGCAAATCCTTGCTTCATCCTTTCTACACAGTTGCTTAAATATTCTTCATCTACCTTTACCCAGGGTAGTCAATAAAGTATATTCTGCTTATGGAGTGACTTTTTCCCACAATACAGTCAGCAAATTATTAACAAATGCTGTGACTACACATGAATAGTGGTATTTAACATTGTCCACTGCCCTAGCAAATAATTCCAATTGATCCAGTTCTCATCTACTTTACATTGGTACAGTTCCACAAAAAGCCACAACAAAAGTGTATAAGGAGATGAGAATAAAACACTTCTGTATGCAGAGATTGAGAAATGAACCTTATGTTGCAGAAATACGTGTGTCTAGGAAAAATAAGCAGTATCAAACATGAAGAGAAAGTTGTTTAATTCGTGAACTGAGAGTTTAATAACAAACAGTATATTTTTGTCATAACTCAAGTTTTATTGCAACTCTTTTGAACTCCAGACAGCTGTAATTTCCTTTTGTCTATCAGCCAAAAGAAGTTTTACCTCAGTTTAGTATTTTGCAAGGAATGAAAGAAAGAATGACTCAGATAATTGTATTTGAAGCTGCTGGGTAAGGCTATTTTCACTCCCTAGAGGTAATGTTTTATGCCAAGCTTGAAGTTTTGAAGTACAAAATAAAAAGTGTGCTAAATACTGATTTTATTAGCCCTTTAAGCATTTTGTTTTGAAATAATGGGAGGAAAGATCATAATATTTTTATATGTGTAATAAATCAATCCTAGAAAGAGAGATACAGTGCAATGCAATTATTTAATATTAGTAGTTCTCTTGTCCTTCTTGGAATTGGTCTCCATGGGAATAGTTTGTCTTGCTGCCATCCTATGTACTGTCAGATCACAGAAGTTCATATTACTCCCATCAACACAGTTTTAGAAAAGTCAGCAGGCTGCAGAACCAAAGAACTGAGAGTCTCATTCAGAGATCTTCATATCAGGAACATATTCCCACCCTGTGATAAATGTTGTATATGCCATGAACCATAGGCAGCCAGTTCATCTGCACACCCCAACAGGAGCAGCACAAACAACAGGGAACATAAAAGAAGGTGAGAGCTCCCTAAATCTTTTATAAACCCAAAAGATTTTGCCCTGAAATCTAAAGACGACTAAGGCTCCTGGGCAGTTCTTTCTTGACTGAGCTTGTTTGTCCATGCCTATTGGGCACGGAAGATCAGGAAGGGCCTTTCGGTGCCCAGAATTATTTGAGAATACAATAGGCTGCCAAGAGAAGTAGGTGCAGCAACAAGCAGCAGAGCCTGGGTGTGATAAGCATCCAGGGATTCTTACAATGCTCGGTATATCTCCTGAAAGGGAAGGGATTAATCAGATGGATCATCCTCCTTATCCAAAAATCCTGTTCACTACATCTCAACCAGCATGGCACCCTTCCCAAAAAACTCTCCATATGCTTCTTTGAAACCCAATGGCATTTCTTTAAAGCCCAATGGAATCACCAAGGCTAATTACTCCAGTGAAGCAAAACACCTGCACACTGTGTCTTTACAGTGCAGAGTACTAAATTCTTCAGCTGAAGAGGGTTATGGAGAAAATGAATACACTATGCAATGTAAGTTTCTATTCATGTATTTGTTCACACACTTGCATCCCTGGATCTCCACACACAATTTATTTCTACCCAGGGTCTATTCCAACCCTTTGGTTGACTGTGTTTGTATTGACTGCATGTCTGCTGATGAGATTCCTGCAAAGCATGTCACTGTATTTTTGAGGGGTAGTTTATGTGGCAGGGTGACTTCAAAATGAAATTGTGGCAGTGCTTTGTCTACCAAGCCCCCCACAATCTTTGCAGCTGCAGAGGTAACTGTGGCTCACTTAGCTCACCTCCACCAGCCTTTTTGTTCTTACTTACTAAAGAGTGGCACACCTCATTTCGGAGAGTCTGCTTAGCATACATCTTCCCTGCAGAATTAGCTCAAGTTGTCTGCATGAAAGTTAATCCCTTGAGTCAAACCAGCCAAGTTGTAAAACACTGCTTAAAAAACACAGAACAGGGTGTAGCTGGAACCTGACTACATGCTGGCATCACTTCACCCTGCACTCATAGTCCCTGAGCAGCTGGCCAAGTTCAGACTTGAGTGCAAATAAGGGATCTGGAAGAGCTCAGGGAAATGAAAAAACTGTGCAAGGGCTATCACTGCGAGATGATTGCCTTTAGTGTTTGATCAAACACAGCAATAAGATTTAAGAATACATTTAATAAATTATTTTTTCCTTCCACCATTGAAATTAGAGTTTTTAAGGGAGTTCAGGTGTAGAATTAAATAGTCATAGTTTTCACACACCTTTAACTGTTCTAGTCCTTGGCTGCCCCTCTGGGGAACAGCAGTTTCCTGCATTCTGCCTTTGATCCCGTGTCCAAGATCTGAAAGATTTTAGCCCAATTTGTCTCCCACCATTATTTTGCTTTTCTTATCCTTTAATGTAGTTGATAGAGAATTTTCTGTGAAGTCTTGCTGCTAAAACTGCTATAGTGATAATATTAATAAGATGTAAGACAGCCAAATAATGCATCAGAGACTCATGAAGTTTTCCTCTAAAAATACTGGAATGCAATATGTGGAAAGTATTACACATCAAATTGATTTTTCATGGAAAAGCTTAACGAGTCAATACCCTAGTCATAACAAGATGGGATAAAAGTTCTGAAATTCCTCCTAGAAAATCTAGAATTTTTCTTCAGTAGGTAGTTGACACTGCAACAATGCATCTGTTGGGCAGATGCAACTGTCACTGTTAAAAAAATGCAGCCTAAGATGATCATGCAGGAGCCATTAATTTGTGATGGCCAGGTTATGTCTATCCTTGAGCATGTTTGATAGCTCTCAAGGGTACATCACCTCCCAGACTGATCCAAAGGTCACAACTCCAAAAAAGCTCAATTTATCAAATACTTTCTTGATGATATCAGGTCATTGAAGGGAAACATCAACAATGCCACAGAGAAGAAAGAAACTAAAAATCAAATTTCACACCTCAGAGCCTGGGACAGAAGGAGCTTACCTAAATAATGAATAAATGTACAGATGATTTTAAATTCAGATTTCACTTGTTCTTTGGTATAGATATCTCTGATTCTAAACAATAATTTAAAATGTATTTGTTTTTGAGAAGGTAATATGAAGTTGTATATGTATGAAGTTGAGTTGTAAAAGAACCCACCTGGACATATGTTTTATTTATATTTTCTGCACAATGTACTGGGAGCCCAAAGCTCAGGCTAAAGCAGAAAAATCTGCTATTTAACCCCAGTGCATTAAAGACTTTGGCCATATGAAATCCCACAACAATTAAAGAAAGACTAAAAAAGCTAACTAAATGTGCAACATTGAGAGTGGTTTAAGGTGAATTTTTCTCAGCAGCAGCAGAAGCAATTTTAAAAGGCCTCTGAATCAAGTAATTTGTCTGATTTTAAGGGAAAGTTTCAAGCAGGTGTGTCAATCCGTAAATTAAACAAAAGGAAATGAAGCAAAATTGAGAAAGGGGGTAAAGCTAAATTTTACTTTTCCTTTGTTGAGGTGGGATTAAGATTCTCTCTGTAATTCAGTGGCTGTCAGGACTCCCTATTCTATAACTCACAGCTTTATTTTATCATTTTTTTCATGCACATGCCCAGTGTAGAAGATGGCATATTTCAATCAACCATTCCCACTTTTTGGGAGATGCCATGCCATTCATCTGAAACACTACCTTCTTTGAACCTAAGTACTTTCCATGAGTTTGAGGACCCTAGTTAACCAATCACTGAATTTTATGTGTGGCATTTGCTCATTCCTACAAGCTTACAAGGTGTGTAATGCAGAAAAACCCTTCTGAGGAAGCATGGGGCAATAACTACAGGGAGGAGGGGAGGAAATCCAGACTGGTGAAACTAAAATATTTAGAAATCCTAGTGTAAAAAGCTTCCACAGTGTCTGATACCAGCACGTCTTCTAATATTTACCAGGGAAAGTATATATAATGATGCTGAGAGCAAGTAAACAGCCAATAAAGGGATTTGCTGTTTACCATTGTTAGCAGCTCTTGGGAAAACTTCAAAGATTTCTGTAGAGTAAAAGCCTTCTGTTTATACATTAGACATGTACACTGACTGTACAAGAGAGATCACTTCATCCCTGAAAACTTGCTCTGTGCTTAGAGTTACATTGCTACACTGCTTTTGCAGGAACGTTCTGCCCACCATGCTCCATCCACTCCCCCTTCATCTCCCTGTGTACCCAGCCTACCCTACAGGTGTCTGAGATAAATGGAGATTTGCCCTAGGTTTGCAGAGAGTTTCTTTCAGCACACAGCTAAGGGAATGACTGGCACAGCTGTCAATAACAGTATCTTCTGAAAAAGAAAATGTTGTGCAATTAGAAGAATTCCCAGCTCCTTAGATGCATGTTCTCAATTCCTTTTGATTTTATTTTTTTTTCCTAAACAAGTCTTGTTAACACCAATTGTACTCCAGCATGATAATATGAAATATCATCTGCCAGTAGACTCACAATTTAAGGGACTCAATGAAAGGCATATTTATTTTGTCATTTTACATTCTTAGGCTTCCATTTTTATTGGGAAATTAATTAAAGTAGCTGCTCCAGAAGTCCCTCTTTGATAAATGTTCTACAAATTTAAACTGATAACTAGAGACCTGCTAGAGCAATCAGGGAACTGAATCTGTGACAGTAAAATTGTTCAGATAACTAGTGCAGATAGAAGAACTTTGAAAGACTATTTGAAATTTGACTTTTTTTCAGTGACACTTATTTACATACGAATATCTGATGATTTACATTGCTATTAATAAAATTACATCCTAGCCTTGTAGTCATAATGGTTAAACTGAAAACATAAAGTAAAAAGAGATGGAGGAGACCTCTGCATTTCCTTTTGTCCTAATTTCAACAGCCAGTGGGAGCAATCTGCAGGAAAAAAATCCAAAAATCTAACACAAAATCAATCTTATCAATCTTTGAAATGGGTATAAATAGAACTATTTTGTGTGGAAAAAACTGAAGAGTTCATTGCTCAGTGGCAACAGATTAGATACAAAGTGCCTGAAGTCTAGTACATATTCTTTGGTTTATAACAGGAAAGATTCAGTTTGTTTGAAGTGCATTACCAGATTAGCTCCTTCGTGAGTTTCATTTGAGTCACAGGAAGACTTACAGGTACATCATGACTTATAGACATGGAATTCAAAGCCATTGGTTTCATTAGGATTATTTATCAGTGGTTTGCATGTGCCTCAGAGGCTGCAAAACATTAGAAAAATCAAAGTATACCAAAGACATTCCCTCTTATCTAAGGTTAGGAGAGCATGGAGAAGGCACTATAACTGTAGGATGGATTGGAACAGCTGCTAAATGCCTGTAATTGCTGAAAGAGGTTATCTTTCCAGCAGGAGCAGATATTGGTGTCCCCAACAAGATCTTGGTCTCCATTCCTAAAGCAGAGTTGAATTGTTGCACTCCCCAAGGATTACAATGAGTTACAACAGACACTCTCAAAAGAGGTCAGGGAATAAGTGCTAAACACTGGCAGGACAAAATCAATTCTGGATTTAGTCAATAATTTTCTCTACATTTCCCTTGTCTTTTTTTGAAATACACCCTTTCTGAAAGAAGTATGAAGTGATGAAAAAGTTCCATGTTCCAAATCTGAAAGCTCCTACATTAATCAGTGGCTTCTAATTCTGAGGAAAATCACAGGCCTGTGAAAGGTAAGATAAGCTTTTGGAATGCATCTTGAATGCAACAACAACTTATTGTTTACATATGGGTGACGGGAATGGTATTCTTTGCTATCTCATCACTTCTATACCTCTTAAGGTACACTGAAACTTTATATTTACAGTGAATAAACTTACAAATTTATGTCAAATGGAAGTGAAGTCTATGTATTACTATTATTTATTCATTAGTCTTCTATGGATTTAATACCCAGAGACAGTAGATACTTTACAAAGCAAGACAAATGCTTGTCAGAAGACAGTAGCAAATAAGTAGCAAAGAGAGAGAAAGGCAGCAATATTATATTCCAGCTTTCTACTTCTTACTATGCATAATAGGTTTGTATATTTTATTGCAAACCTAAAGCATAATAGGTTGGTGCATGACAGTAGGGTGCTAAAATGAAAATACAGCTTAATTATATACAAGGTTTAAAACAATTTGTTAAGGTGGAGCAGCACAAGCTGACATAGCAGTCACAGTAGCTCTGCAGCAGTGTTATACTGCCAACAAGGGCTAACAGTGTATTCCAGCCTCTCTGTGCTTTTCTGTGAATTTCTGAAGGTTCTCCAAGAAGTTGCTTTCTAGCTCCATCCATGTTTCTAACATGTGATGTCTCTGGGTAAATATGTGGGGTCCTCAGAATACCTCTCTCGCAGTTCCTCATGAAAATTTAAACCCAAGTAACCTTTTGCTCATATAATAATTTGGTCTTTTTAAAACAAAGATTTAAAAGTTTGATATAATGTATAAAACATATGACAAAGATGGTTTTCTTTTTATTTTCTGCTTGGGACAGAGGTTGGGCCTTAAGTTATTTTTAGGATGTTGCATTTCCTTTTGCTTTAACTGCAGTTTTTCTCCTGCAATGGAAGAGGCCCCACATTTAAAGTGCTGGTGTTCACATAAGGAGTGTCTTGGGTTAGTACTACCAGCTGACAAGGAAGTCAGGAAACCTCTGCCCTGGGCTCTGTTTTTTCAGACAGGTTCATTTGTTCCTTGTAGGTCCAAAGTGAATTTCACTTCATTTGCTTTTCCGGCAACAGATGTTTGGACAAGAAAATTATATGCAGCAGTTTTAGGTCGATAGCAGAATAATGCTTGATAAAACCTGATAAATGCATGCACTATATAAAGAAAAGCACTGTAGGGCTAGAACTGTATCCAGACCTTGGTTAATTTATGTAGAGAGGAAGGGGGAATGATTTTTTCCCATGTTTCAAGTTAATGCTTTGAGAAAAGTGGCATCTGAACTTTTTCTGTACAGGACAGCTTACTGAAGTGAATCTTTAGTACTTCATGCAGAAGTGTTTCCAGTCCTTTAAGTTCTTTGTTAAAAGATAGATAAACTGTAGATAAACTTTCTGAAGAATTTTAGTAAGAGTTCTCAATTCACTTACATAACAGTTATTCTAGAAAGCTGCAGAGTGTGAAATGTGATTTCCTTTCTGTGGGAAGAAAATTCAATGGTATGAAATATCTTACAGAGGATGCACCCATGTAATTTTGCAAAATGTTATACAAAAAATGCAACAAAATTCTAATTTCACATTTCACATTACATTTTACAAGCCTTCTGCTTCCAAAACAGCTATATTTTATAAGGTCAGCTTCAAACACAGTGGAAAGCTTGCAGAATGGGAAAGTGATTTGCTTAGACTGAAGGAATGAAAACATTTCTAGATCAGTTGATAGCATCTGCTACTAATAGAGAATTAGGGAGCTAATTTCCTCAAGGACAGATTACTTCCTAATTGTCTATTTTAAAGGTTCTTCTTTGTGGTTGGCATTTATGGTGTGGCAGTTCCTACAGATCAAAACACTACTGCATGTTGAGCAGACACATGAGAAATAAATAGTGGCCAAAATAACAAATAATCAAAATAATAGGGTACTGGCTGACAAGGAAAAACATTCAGATGTATGGCATAATTTCCATTACAATTATTTTTTCTATAAAGTATGAATGGAGCCAGATAAATGACTGTTAGTAAACAGTGGCATTTTCTATAGCTTTTCATTAACTGCTACATTAGAGCCTCAGTCACATGAGTTTTTAAGAGCTTTCAGCTTTCCTCAGAGCCTCAAATAATGTGTGTATTATTTTGGACTAAAATATCACTTTCTCCCTTTTAAGTCAAAATTTTCAAGAAAGAGGGGAAACAACCATTCTCCATCAGATGAAGAATATTTCAAGCTTAAGTCTCATGTCAGAATTTCTTTTCTCCTACAACATCCTCTTTACAAAGATCTATCACAGGAAAATTTTGCATCACTGTATATGGAAATAAATGCTTCTTTTCTTTCCCTGTTATTTATGATCTTGTGATCCAGGAGAAAATTATGGAATAAACATAATAAACTAGGTCAGCTAATTATATAATCACACAAATAACTATAAAAAGAAGCAAACAAGAAGCATAAGGGTAAAGGGTTATATACACATTGGTGCATTAGGCCATAAAAGGTATTTTCCACTCTGTCAGCCAGCAATACTGCAAGTGTCTCTTCAGACTAATCATATTAAACTGAAGCTAATATGTACAATGAGAGAGGAACAGAAGAATTTTTCTACATGGCCTAGAACTGCAGAGTGTGAGGGCTACATATACAAAGTTTAATCCCCAAAATATTCTGAAAGTGTATTAAGAATGGACAGTCTGCATGAAAAGGAGCATTTAAAAGACAAAGCATATTGTGTATTTTTCTGCAGAAACGTACTTAAGAACAGAGGTGAACAATATGGAACAAGGGAGCACTGGGTTGTTGTTGTAAGTAAATTTCCTGGGTAATTTTTACTTTGCCTCATGATACAGCACTCTAGCTCTGGGCTGATTCTTTGTAGTGGCTGTGCTATTTTGATTGCCTGATGTCACTCTTTTTTTTTTTTAAGCCCTTCTAATTTGCTTGCAGGAGTTTTATTATAAAGGGAGATGCACAGGGAAGATCCAAAGAGGGAAATACTGACAATCCCAAAAGAGTGGTGGGTACAAGCCACAGAAACATCATTTCTCAGCAGATCATACATCACACCCTTGCTCATTTCTGATGATGTGCTATGGTGCCTAATGTGTTAGGCTGATTTGCAATGGGTTTGTCACTGCTGCACATTTTGGGTTGGGAATTCAGGTTTCCATTTAGTGTCTTTGCTAAACCTAACTTTAAGCTTGTGCTTTACTTTGCCTGTGTTAAGCAAAAGGCTTCAGCATGTGCCAGTATTGTGCTGAATCAATACTTCAGTGCATGCCTAAAAGTAGGATTTTTTTCCTTTTTTTTTAAAAAAGGGTTGTCTCAGTTTTCCTGTAAGTAGCACAAGCTCTCAATCAGGTACCTCAAAGTGTAGCAAAACATATTGTTCCATATTTTTTCATACATCATACTAACTTTAAATAATCATTATTTTACTTTAATCACTAGCCTGCCAAGCTTCTCACAGGGGTGGAGAAAGGAGAGAAAATTAATTTCATTTACGTCCTTCTAAGACTACATAAAGGCTGGGGAATTGAAAGATCTGATACTGTCTCCATCTGGTCTTCTGTCAGTACTCTAGTAAATGCTGCAGTGAAAGTACTTTGAAACTGTCCTGGGAATATTAATGCCATTTATTCCTGTACAGTAAGAACAGCATAAGAGTAGTATTTTAAAATTTTTGATTCAATACACTATATTTTACTGAGATGACTTCAAAGTGCTAGGGCATGATAGTCATCTTTGGTTAAGCTCATAATAAGAATACTCCTTTGATGAGCTCAGGTCTTCATGTTTTACTGCCAGAGATTGAACCTTGTTTCTAGTGTATGTATGTTCTTCCCACTGAGTTTGGTAGTATCCATCAAATCAGAAATGTCCTGACAACATTTCTTTGTGTCCCTTCTAATGCCAACATATTGTTTTATGTTCCCATCTTCAGTATTTTCACAAAATTTTTCAGTCTTCATAAACAGTAGGCAGGGGATGTGACTTGAAATTTCAGCTGAGCTGGAAAGGATGATCAAAACATCTGTTCCCTCTCTGTTGCCATGTATTCTGACAGTTGTATATGTTTTGTTAGAGTTTGCTTTCTGATCTTCTGACTGAATTGCTCATAATATAGTATTCATAGGTGCTTTTCAGATACTCATGCACAGCCTACTTGATTGCTCATTCTTTGTGTCCTCTACTTTTGGGTTTGTTTTGTTTTGTTTCTAAAAAAATGCATAAACTCCTGAGAATTTGCTTTCTGAGGAAGCAGATTTCCAACCATTCCTCTTTTCTTCAGATCACTAAATTTCAACTATATAATTCTCCCTAAATGTATATAGGTGTAATATATCAGAATATTGTCATAGCATCTGACCTTTCATTCATTCCATTTTGATTTCTCCTTAAAATCAAGGGGCTCAGAATTCCTTTAATGTACTTATTCAGTATGCAAAACTGCATGTGGTGAACAAATTACAATCATTGTATCACAAGTTTCAGGAAGGACTATGCAAAATCACTTTTTTCCCCTGGTATCTGAAAGGATTTATTTCCACTCAGAATATTTAACCTTCCTGAGCCATGTCTACATGTTTTACATAACGATTATAATTCTGTGATGTTATTTTTATGTAGACATTATACAAACCACATGTTCTAATAAAAAACACTGTCTGTAGCAGAATATCTGCACTACTTAATTTTTCTGCTCTTGTAGGAACAATGCTTGTAGTGTTTTCCTACATTTTTTTGTGTGTGCTATGGTTTAATGTCTTTGACATGAAACATGCATCGCTGGGTTTTTTCCACTAGAAGATTTTTGTCCCTCATTTCTTTTTCCATTGGCTATTTCTAACAATCTTATCCTTTACTATTCAGGGTTAAATACATGGAGAAAAAATACTCTCTAGGTTGAAATGGGAAGAGTGTAGACTATCCTATTTTTCCCCATACCTATCATAAGCCCATTAGTTTACAAGGTCTGAAAACAACTCAGCTACAAAATCTGTGTTAGCAGGTGGAAGTCTCCTCCTTGTGAGAACAGAAACATCCTTTGATGGCTCAGGATGACCTAGAGAGACGTGGTGCCCTCCCTGACTCAGAGAGGCGGCCCAAGGACAATTTGTGGGTTCTTCTCACACCACCACCTCCCTCTCCATAGCTGCCTTCTTCTGCCATAGTTGTGTCTGGTAGCTCATTCAGGTTCCATGCAATTTCAACAGGTCAGCTCTGTGAAATGAGAAGGTGATGGCACCACCCTCTAGCCCTTAGCAGGAGTGGCACAATCAGCTTTCTCCACAACAAGTGATACAGCAGGTTTTTCTTGGGCTAACAGGAGGATCAGGGTTCATTGCCTGAGCTCCAGCTCTTCTGTTCAGCAGTGCAAATACTTCCATCTGAACTGGAGACAAAATGGGTGCTGTGTTATACACACAGGAGCTGGAGAGGCTGGGAGGTGTAATTTTTCTCTTATGTAAAGTCAATGTTGCAATGGTATTTGTCCAACTCATCAGGGGATGACAGAGAGACTGCTGGGACAGTTTTTATTTTTCAGTGGAAAAACCGGAGGTTCAACATTTTCAGTCACACCCCAGGAATGTACAGATTGCACCCAGAACTTGTCGATTTGATGGAAAGACAACATTTCCTGGCAACAGCACTGCTTGATATGAAATATAACTGTCAAAATTTTCACTGAGACTTCACTGAAATTTTTCAGATAATGTCTGGTTTTAGATCTACAACTATATATACGGTGAATTAAGAAGGCCTCCTCCCAAAAAAACTGTGTGGATTGCTTTTTTTTTTTTAAATAACTGCATTACTTGAGTTTACCTAAAAGGCGCTAATGTCTTTACAAAGTAATTCTCTGTGACTTAATGCTATTTAAATTTTGGCATTTAAACCTGGGAGCTTACTGTAGTTCAGTTGCTCAGCCCTTGGCACATCAGTAGAGGAAAAGCTCTGTTTCATCCAGCTTAACTTCTTACTCATTTAGACGTTAAAAAAGACTGGATTCTCCCAGTCAAGCATCTGTGACACCAGGCAAAAAGGGTTTGGGGCAGTAAAAACAAAAAGCCTGAAGAAAAAGTGTGTCCATTTCCTAGCAGGAAGGGAGTAGTACCCCAAAAAATTTCAGAGTATTTAAAAAAAAGAAACTAACAAGCACTGATTTGGAGAAGATATAGATGAGTTAACTGTCAGCACCTGGAACAGATAGATTAATGAGCTGCAGCTCCTCCAGATAAGTTAATAGAAGTGACTTCACTGGTCCAAAATCTTAAGCTGATCTCTGCAAGCTAAAATTTTACTTATAGATTTGTTTATTTGTTTGTTTTTTATTTTGGTTTGGGTGGGGTTTTTTGTTGGTTTTTGGTTTGATTTCATTTTTTGTGTAACATAAGAAATTTTATAGATTAATATTACAGACAATTTTGGGGTAGGGAAGGGAGAAATTAAAGTGTCTTTGATGTCACAAATCACTTTGGACACCTGCAAAAAGAGGTGAGGACAGGAAATAGACAAGAGCGTTGATCATGAAGTGTTCAGCTGTGTTGCTGAAGAACAAACCAGAGGCTCAGACAACCTCTGAAAAACAGCCACACAAGCTGTGCCATAACTCCGATGTGCTTCCAGACACAAAATGGTACTGCCTTGCCATGCATCTGTTGAAAGATACTTAACTTCAAAATATCTTGAGTAGCACATGATTCTACATTGTCCTCTATTTCCATGAAGCTAAAGAACACCAACATTTCCTTTATGCAAATTATTTCTGAAATCCAGAATCACACAGCAAGATATATGAAAATATCCTGTGGCATATTGGGAAAATATTAAAGTAATTTTTTGACCCATGGTTCAGAAAATAAGTGTATCCAGTGTACACCTAGGGCTCACCATAATAACTACCTTTGGAACTGTAGAAACAAATGGCAATTTAATAATGCAGTTGCTCATTTTTAATCCAAAAATAGTTGGCTGGGGATTGTTTTCTTGGATTTTTGTGGAGTTGTGTTTGTAGATTTTTTGCTTTAGGTCTTTCTTGTTCATTTAACTCTTGCAAATCACACTGCATGTCTTTTATTTCAATTTTCTTTTCACATCTTTATGTACAAGGTCAGAGGTCTAATAAGTAAAGTAGTGTTTTGCCCTGTAGATATGCAATATTTGCAGTTGTGTTCTTGTCTTCCACCTCTCGGTTTGCTTTCCAAATGGCACCCAAGAGATTAATATCCATTCGAGTTAATGCTTAAGTTAAAACTCCAGCTCTGGCTTCTGTACAATAGAAGTGTGTGCGATACCATGGAAGCTGATAGTCCAAGCATAAAAGCTTTTTATTAGCTTTCACACATGGATTGTTTGCTATATGGGGTTCTTAAAAATTGGTTTTATTTTTTTTACCCGATTTCGCTAAAATAGCATAAAAGATTTTGTAGTTCCGCACAAATCAGCAAATGCTTTTCAGTGTTTATATTCTCTAGAGTGATTACATGTAAAGCACAGTACACTTAACACCTAAAGAATTTAATGATAAATAAGAAAATTCCAAACATAAGATGAGATAAAATAATTTCTTTGCTCACTTTCTTTTTTGAAGGTGGGAGTTTTGGGGTTTTTTCTGTCCCTAAAAGTTATCACTGGTTTACAGCCAGTGTATGGGAGAGTCTCTGACACTGAATTGACTTGAAATGTGAAAAAGCAGTAATGTATCCCATATCAATGTGTAGTACCAATTTTATCTTCAACATCCTATGTTTAAACTTTCTGAGGATGAAAGAAATAAAAACAGATACATGGGTTTCACTAACTTACTCTTAGCAGCATTTTCTTTATTTTCAATAAAGCCATAGTTACAGAAGCCTCTTCATTGATTGCCCAATGATACCAGCTGCTCTAAAATAGAGTAAGGGACTGAGCAGTTCCTCAAACAATCTCCAAAGATAAGACAAAAAATATGGCTTTAGGCCATATAGATTGGTGATTTAGGCATCCTGTTAAAAAATCCCATTATCCATACTGGTAGTCTCCATGCAATTATTTCTCTCCTCTGGGAACTAACCTTGATGGCTACATATTAGACTAGACTTACAGGTAAGGCAGTTGTGCCATGTGATATATCAAGTGTAGGCACAAAGAGTTTGAGAAATATCTAGGTGAATGTTTAGGTGCAGAATTTGCCATGGCCCCATGAAAGCACTGACCTAGGAACATCTACAAGTCAGTTTATATTTAATAAGGATAACAGTAAAAAATTACTTGTACTTGAAGTGAACCAATTACAAGCACACCATAAATGCAGTAACAATGACTGACCCTTTTCAGATTTTAGTTTAACTAAAGAGGCCTCTGTGTTTGTACCAACTCCAGTTTGGTACTTTAGCAGCATGAATCCACTTTTGAGGGCAAGAATAACACAGTATGGTCAAGATGTATTTCATTTCCATTGACATAACAATATCTCCCCTGGAACAGAAAATGAGTAGAAATGTGAGGTGAAAGGTGAGATGGACTCATGTACCCATGGTGGACAGTATTTTTCACGGAAAATGTGAAGAGCCCCTGCAGACACACAATCAGAAAACAGCCACAGGCAGCAGTGCTTGAGCTCAAGACATCTGAATAATGGTCTGAGCCTCCTTAACGCTAATATTGCCAGTGATACTGTGAAAAGAGGATGCACTTCTGAAAACTAAAAATTATTTTCCTTTTGTTGCTTACAAAAACAAATTTCCTCAAACAGCCATTTTAATGGAGGTAGATGTGCTGGGTTTGCATGGCCAGGTTTTGGTAGCAGGGGGGCTACAGGGGTGGCTTCTGTGGGAAGCTTCCCCCATGTCCAGCAGTGCCAACGCCAGCTGGCTCCATGACGGGCCTGTGGCTGGCCAAGGTTGAGACAGCCTCTGATGGTGATAGCACCTCTGGGGTAACAGAGCTACGAAGGGGGGGAAAAAACCCTGCACAACGGTAGCCAGGAGAGAGGAATGAAAATACATGAGAGAAACAGCCCTGCAGGCTTGCTGGAGCAGGTGGATGCCCAAAGGAGGCTTTAGGGAAACCTGCTCTGGAGCATGCTCCTGGCAACACCACTGGAAGCAAGAGTCCAGAGAGGAGCAGGTTTGCAGGCAGGACTTCAGCAGGGCTGCCCTGCTGGAGCAGCCTGTTCCTGAAGAGACTCACACTGGGGCAGTTCGTAAGGGAAGGCCCCATGTTTGGGAAGCACATGGAGGGCTGTTTCCCATGGGAGAGGCCCCACTCTGGAGCAATAGAAGAGCATGAGGGCTCCTCCCTCCCCCTGATGAGTGAGCAGTGGCAGATACAATGTGTGATCTAACCATAATCACAATTCCTGGTACCCTTGTGTCACTTGGGAGGAGGTAGAGAACTTGGAAGTAAAGTTAAGCCCTGGGTGAAGAGAAGGATGGGGAATAGGTGGTTTTAACATTTGTGCTTCTTTCTTATTATCATACTCTGATTTGATTGGTAATAAATTGAGATATTTTTTCCTCACGTTGAGTCTCTTTTGCTTGTGACATTAATTGCTGAGTATTCTCCCCATCTTTATCTTCACCCACAAATCTTCTGTTACATTTTCTCTCCCCTGTTCAGCTGAAGGAAGTTCTACAGTGGCTTGGGTGGACACCTTGTTTCCAGCCAGGGTCAGCCCATTTCAGTATATTTTTTGCCCAGTTCGAAAGACTCTTCCACACTCTGGATGAAAACCTGTTTTGAGTTTTAAGTTCAGCTTCATATGCAATTTACAACACCTGGAAAATTTTGTGTGTATGAGATACTAATACTCAAAATAAGGTTAATTTCTTGTTACTTTGGATATCTGCAACATAGAAAGCTGGATACAAGCTGGCTACTTTAGGATCCTGTAGAGTCAACAGAAAAATAAAAACTACAGCATGATTCCTCTAATGAAAATATCTAGTTTAGGCTGAAATAAGTAGCATGCCCTTGAGGGCTTGGATCTCTGCAATGATGCAGGATGTGTGGGGGTCACCAATGACAAGCTCAGATAAAGACACACAATAAGCTCAAGGAGAAGATCTAACCTCACTCTATGCAGTCAAAAATTAAAATGTGATCTTGCAGTAGTGGAAAGTAATCATTAATAGGTGAAACAATGATCAGAATCTTCCTCTAGTTCTTTAGTTAGGTTGTGAGGTTACCTAATCTATAAATTAGCTCAGAGCTGGCATGTTCTGAAAAGCTCTTGAGAAACACTTTTCTTCATCCTGCTGCTGAAAAGAGTAACTCCACAGTCTGGAGCTGAGGTTATGAGTATTTTAAACTTTTCTAGTTAAACTGCCCACCCCTCCATCCCAGTTTAATGACCATCTACAAAATTCATATAGCTATATTCACCTAGTTGAATATTTAGTTGTACACTAAATATTAAGATCATTATATATAGAGTAATTATTAGTATTACATTGCTTACATTTCCAAAGAAGTCTTGAAAATATGAATTAAACAGTCAGAGAGGAGAGTTAGTGGATCCACTGGTAAGAACCATCAAGTATTAGACTTTCAGAGACAGGATTTCATATATTTAACAATCCAGAGCAAGCTGTCTTTAGGGCATAGATATCTTATTTTGAACCTGTCTAACTTACTGCATCCTTCTGTTTTCCTTCACTCAAACCCATTATCATTTGTCTATTTCAATCCCTAACATGCTGTGTAACTGTCAAATGTTTTCTACCTTCATTATATACCAGTCAAACACTCTCCCTTCCATCTCCCCTCCCCTTGCTGCCAGCCCTTCCAGCTGGAATTCCTTGCTGTATGTTCCCTCTTCTGATCTATTCTGCAAAGGTCAAAATAGTCAAAATAGACTTCACAAAGCCAACATAGATTAGTATAAAACCACTCAAATATCTTTCTCGATCATACTTTCTACACAATTATATTTATTTATTTATTTATTTATTTATTTATTTATTTATTTATTTATTTTCCTGAAAAGCAAACAGCCCTAGCATGTCATGGTGCCTCTCCACAAGAGTACTGTAAGAGTCTGTAGAGTGCAACACCCTCTGCTCTGGACTAATTTATGATTTATGAAACATTTTTGAACCGTCTCTGATGAAGATGGTTTTCTTTGCATGAAACAAAATTTTTCAGGTCCTCCATGACAAACACAAATGTCAAGAGTTCATTCTTTCATTTATTTGGTCTTCCCCAGGAAAGTGGTGTATAAGCACATCGTTTACACTTTGGCCATCTATATCTATTATCCTTGCAGCCAACAGCTTCTTGGAAACTTCATGTACATTATTTGTGTCCAAAGGATTTGTTTATTAAATTGCATTTATTTATTAGTTCTCAAGCAAGTCTTTACCCAAAATATTTTTATCTGACTGCATTTTGATTTTTAATTTGCTATATTTTATATTTTTCTATAGTTCCTTATTCAGGAAGGAAGCATATCATTCAATCTTTGAATGATGAATGACTCATACCTTGCACGAGAATATATAGTTCCTGGAATGATATATAGTTATATGCATAGTCTTTTCACTTTTTAAGTCACTTGCTACTCGTAATGGTTTGAATTTTATTGGATCTCATTTTTCTTCATTGTTTTGACATAATATTTGTTAAGATTTGATATGCATTTCCTCTAAAATTTCAACATGGTTGTTCTCAACAAAGCCGGACATATCTGTCCATTTATACCTTTTTTCAGCCTCTTTTAATTCCTTTTAAGCAAGATTTTTGGAATTTTTTTTTATTTCCTAGTCTGGGAAATTAAAACACCATGGTGGTGTTTGAGGGGTTTTGCTTTGTTTTGTCCACTTGAATCGTTCCTGCAGCCATGTGCCTTATAATCTCTGCTACAGAGTCCTTGGACAGCATTGCTTTGCACCAGGACCTGCAAGCACATCAGCATGACCACTTGTGCATGTCCTCACTGGCTGCCATTTGCTGCAGTCATTCTCATGATGGCTAAAAATTAGGTCTCTGCATCACACTCTGAAGAAAGATTTATCCAGATCACATAGAGGTAATTAACATCTCTCATTATGACTGTTCCTGTCCTGAGAGACCCTCTCATCTCCTAAAGCGTGTCACAGTCAGACTTGAGAGGGTAAAGGGATCAGCAAAACAGGTCAAATGTAACATTTCCTGGTTTCACCTTGGAGCTTCAATCCATGCAAATTCTGTGTTATTTACTGAAGCATAAATACTCAGTCCTTCAGAGAGTTGGCTATGATGAGCTGCCTCTATTAGTTCTTCATTCTTCTTGCCATACCTATAGGTTTTTTGCTAATTCAACTTTCTTGCATTTAGACTAATGACATTAAGCCCATTCAAAAATCATATGACCACATGGCATACAACCTTTAACAAAGCCTTCTTTATCAAGGGTATCTGAGAAGAACTGGCTCATTAATGGATCCAGGTTCACACATTGTATGATAATTACAGACACCAAATATACTCCAATTAAATCAATATATGGCTGTCACCATTTTTGTGAAAAGAAATTTCCCAGCTTCTATATGACCTCTTGAGATCAGCTGCTGTGTAAACAACTAACATCAATATGACTTTGATCATGACAAAAATGTGGCAGACAGGGAATTTGCTTAGGACAGGGAAACAGGCGTGAGCTGTCTCTATTTTCAGGGACAGCAATTTGATTCATCCAAGGACAAGCCACACAGACCATCCAGCTTTTCCAAAATGTTGCATGCAGTTATCCATGCAGATATAATCAAAGCTTGATGTGCAGTGACAAAGTAGTAGAGAATGAGCAATTCAATAAGAATTGTGCAAGCATCCTCTCATCTTACTTATCAATCCAAGGCTAGTAGAAAACAATTTCTAAGATATACTTTGGGTGAAAAAAGATTAATTTTAATGTCAAGAAAAATGTTATCACTCCTAAATATATTACAGTTACCAGGATAACAGACTGTTAAAATAGCTAAATCATCATCATCAACAACAACAATCCAAAACTTAACTAGTGTAAAACACATATAGATGACTTCTGTGAAACTACTTTATTAAAAAAATACAGCCACCATTTGGGGAATGATGTCTAAATATTCATTTAGGACTCTTCAAAATGCATTTTTTAAGACCATTACTGCTGCTAACTTTCTCCTCTACAATGCCTCTTATAAGAAACACACAGCTTGGTCCCCTGCATGATGATGTGTTTTGCAATTACACATATGCATAGGAAATATACAAAATTTTACTACTTTTCCTGCCTTGTCACAGAAACATATTTTTGGTTTTTTATGGATCTGTTTCTGCTGCATTTATTGCAAAATTCTAGTTGTTAAAGAGCATTGTATTTAAAATAATAACACTTCTCAACACATTCACTTAAATCCTCCATAAGTATAAAAACAACTGAGACATCTGGTTCCAGCTGAGACAGGAAATGTCTTTGCTGACATGGGATCATGTTTATTTCAAAGAAGTCCAAGGATGATCTTGGGAGGTACAGAGAAATATATTTAATACAGTATCAGACAAACTGGAAAAAAATTACAATAAACAACAGAATAGTAGGAAAACAGGTAAGTAAGGCATAGTAAACAATAATTATCTTGCCTGTTTTGTTTCCCCATACACCTCTGGTGGCACACAGCCTAAGTAGATGAGCAACACGCTGTTCCAACAGCAGAGCTAGCAAAGCCTCATTTCCTATGGATTTGTCTTCTGTGCCTCCATATTCTCCTCTGCCTATTTCCCAATCTCCCTGCTCCCACCCCATATCCTGGCCGCTGTCCCTGACATGAGGCAGCAGACAGAGCTGTGTTGCTGAAGCCACGGGGTAATGTCCCCAGTGACTGGCCACTTGTCAGGCGAGATGGAGCACTTTAGTGCTGAATTTGGGCTGAGGGCCTTTCCTGGGGCTCTCCTTCAGCAATCTTTCTGAACAGCATCAGGTGGCCCTAGAGGAAGGAACAGGAGAAGCCCTTTTAGTATGTACCCATGTAAGCACTAACACATTTTTTTCTCCATTTTTTTGTCTACTACTATTTTGGTTTAGTTGGCTTAGTTCCCCAGTCTGGTTCACTGGTAGTTCAAGTGCTGGGAGGGAAGGAATGCTTTCAGTGACATTGTCAGTTTAAAATGAAAATGCTTGTTGAAATGGAGAATCAGTTAATGAGTCTACCAAAAGTCAACCACCAGTAGTTATGAAACGTATAATTTTTATGAGATCATTACCCCTGTGTCAGATTTGGTAGCGCTTGATCAATTTAAATATTATCAAGAAGAAAATAATGGATGAAATGGCAATTAGAGCACATAAACCCACTTTAGGAAAGTATGCTATAAATTATACACACAAGCTTGCACATGGAGTAGCAGTGACAAAGATTAGGACTCATCCACTTCAAAAAGAGCCATCTGAAGGTGATACACAGTAAAGCGCATTATTTACAGCAGTGGAATGTGTTTTACGGGCTGTGGTGTGAGGTGACACGTCACACTGAAATTCCACATATCCCTGTGTGCCTAAACACCCTAGCAGCCACCACTGCAAGCAGGACACTACACGTTTCTGCCAGCTTTATGTTCTATGTAATAAGGCAAGAAGTTCAAACCAAAAAAAAGGGTGTCCTTTCTCATACAATACATGGGGCATTGAGGAATTTGCTCCCTCAGGAACGCTGGGTGCTAAACAATGATGGATGTTATGACAGATTCCAAAGAGCATTAGACATATTCGTGCTTCCACCAGTGAGTATTCGATCAACAGGTATGATGTGTAACCTGCCTCAGGATATTCCTAAACCACGGGTGAGGCATCATACTCAAGACTGTTCATTCTTATTGCTTTTTAAAAATTATGTCCCTAAACCTCTGTAAGAAGCAGTATCCTGGATGATATGTACCTAATGTCTTTTTTAGTATGATCTGTGTTATTTCCTACTGTTTTGCTGAAGAGCGGGAAACAGATACTTGTCCCTGTTGCACACTGTTGAATGGTGTGCCACAAAGGAGACAGATAAAAATGCTGTACACCATCACTATAGAGTGCCAGCTACACTAGAGAAATGCGCTGCCTTTCTGCCCCTAGGAAACACCAGCAACTGCACTGTGGTTTCCAGAACTACTCAGTTACCATGTTTGAGACCCCAGTCCTTTGATATCTCTGCCTCAGTGAAGAACACACACAGGGGTCTTTAACTGTCTGTACCACACATCCTTCCTGCAGCCTCACGCTGGATCACCCATTTCAGTGGGGCCTAAGCCTTCACCTTTCTCCCTGCAGCCCTCGTGGCACTTGGGTCCAGCTGCACTGAACAAGGCAGTGGGAAGAGCCCACTTGGCATACATGGCATGGCAGATGATTCGCATTTAAAACATGTACAGCTTATTCACATTTAAAACATGTACTGTTAAAACATGTACATAAATATGTATAGATATGTAAGTTTTTATAAATGCATATACGCACACTTTATACAGAAGAACTATATTAAAATAAAGGTTATGAAGAAAGCTGTTAAAAGTCAGAAAATGTCATCATTGATTCTGCACAGTGTTTACATGTTCAGTCCCTCTCAGCCATTAAAGATAGGTTCATGGGGTTTTCTTCTACAAGACCTTTCCCCGTTAAAGCAGATGGTTACTTTGAAATGAATAAGCAGCTATTTGTTCAATATTTGCAGTACATTCCCTTGCCCTGAGCTTTATTTATGGAACACTACACAAGCTCTGCTTTGAAAATTTATTAACTTCATTCTGGGTTGAAGGGGTTCAAAATTTTCCAGTAAAAAAGCACTCTTTATTCAAAACTGAAACTTTCTATGGCAGACTTTTAACATAAAGTTCACCCTGAAAAAAGAGGGGAAAAGGAGACAAGGAGAAAAGGGGAAGGAGAAAAGGAATGGGGAAGGAAGGAAGGAAGGAAGGAAGGAAGGAAGGAAGGAAGGAAGGAAGGAAGGAAGGAAGGCTTGATTATGCTACATTTTATTATTTTCATGAATGGAACACATTTTCTTTTAGCATATTAGACAAAATGTAATCATGCATATATATAGATATTAATAATTAAATCCTTCTGCAAAGGTTTGACCTTTGTGACAGATAAAGTAGTTTAAGCTTAATTTTTTGCAAAAATTTGTTCAAAAGGTTTTTTTCTAAATTTTGGAGGGGTGAAGCTAATTTCCTTTTTTTTTTTTCCATGAACTAGTCATTCCCATAGAACTTTATTTTTGGGGTTTATGATGCTCATTGCTGTAGATCTTGACTTTTTTATACAATTAATTAAATTACACTGTGTGCTTCTATAGGAGCTGGGGATTTTTTGAAACCTATTTTTAAAAAGGATCAAATAAATGAAGGTGAGATGGGATTCAGATACAACCTGAATGTGTAGGATGAAAAAGAAGACTGGAAATGAGAAGACTATTTAAAATTACCTCATAATAATCAACATGAACATTTTCCTAACCATATCTACTATTCACATCCTGAATCAAAAGAAAGCCAATGAAGCTAGTGCCAGAAAAGAAAGAGAACTTATTATCCTTCTCACTCCCTTTATGGACTACACCTTCATTAAGAAAAAAGGTAGTGCAGAGAAAAGTGAAGCAGCATTTCTGCATTAGGTCACCACAGAACAGTGACAGTTCTTTTGCAAAATCAAAATGATAGCTCTTTGGTATTTGTACTCAGTAGTCCAGTTAGAATAAAAAATAGAAACATAAACTGTGAATGGCCTCTCCTGTTGTGAAATAAACTCTTGACTCTTCATGCAGCTTGCTGCAATGTTTGGCAGTGAATTGTGGACTGCATTTGAACATAAGTGACATTACTGTTATGTCTGAGAAGAAGTTCATCAAATCTGAAGCTTCCCCCTTCTACACTCTGTCTGCAGTGCTGCACACATTTAACCTGCACAGCTAGTTTGTTTAAGCAGCTTTAAAAAGCACTTCTACAATGGAAATATGTAAATAGTCCCATAACACTGAGTTTCATTTGAAGTTAAACTGGTGTGCAAAATGAGCATTCAGCCCCATCAATCTGACATAACATCATGCCAACAGCACAAGAACAAACATGTTACCACGGAAGTCACTCGTGAACCAGGAGCAAACTGCTTGCAAATGGATTTATTATGAAACAGTACCACTGATTGCTTTATAGATTACTCCTTGGAGCTGTGTTCAACTTCGGATAAGAAGTGCTGTCTGGAAAAGCAGTTAGGGATTTCTGGATTTGAAACTGTTTATCAACAGGAGGCACATCTACTTATAGTACTATGAATTCAAAATGTATGCATAAGCTTGCAGGATAAGGCAGAGAAGCTAAGGACAAAATAGCGTCCTACTCACACCCAATGGAGAACCCTTTTAGGTGTTGTAGCAGAGATAAGATGACAGGTTCCTTACCTGGGAAACATGTTTGCAGCAGTGACTCGTTACAGTGAACACTACAGTAAATTAAGCAAGACAGAACTGTAGATGTATAAAATGTCTTTTCCAACTACAAAAGAAAACTCCACAGTGAATCTGCTAAAAGTTTTCACAGGACAGTGGTGGATGTTTCATTGAGGAGAGAGAAGGTGCTGGGAAGCCACTTTCTTGCTATGATTAGTCACTCTGGCAGACACAAGGAGGGTGGAAACCGATGAAGCAAAAGGTTTACTTGGTTTGCTGAAGAAGTCTGGGGGGAGAAAAATTGTTTCCTGCCATTTCACATAGATTACCTTTCAGACACTGGGAGTTCATCCAAATCTTTCCAGTCAAACAGTCTTTATGTAACCTGGATCATCACCAAACCAAAAGCAGAAAGCAATTACAGGGTGAGAAATGTGAAGGCTAAATAAAAGAAAATATAACATACAATGCTTAAACTACAGAGTGTCACTGCTTCCTTGCTCATGCTGAAGTTGTCAATATAAAACATTCCCTCTGAGGCATCTGTGGCCGAAGACAAATTTTACCAGATGATGTTGTCTGACTAGAGGCCTGTTATCAAGTTATATGTGATTCCTGGTATAGCACAGCTGACTTGTTTTGATACATTGCTATCATGGAAAAAAATGTAAGATGTGCCAGGAACAATTTCCAGCTGATTCTTAACTTGCTCACTGTCTTAGTATTTTTTATGAGTCCCTGAAGTGCTAGAAATGCCAACCTCCATCCTCCCACCAGAAATAAAATCAGGAACATATAAGCTTGGGTTTCTCAAGACCAATTTATTTCGCTAAAGAACACAAACCACACCATTCCTGTGATGACTGCAATCCTTTGCAGTGCTGTTTTCTCCCTGGTTCTTGGAATTTGCATTCTCAAGACAGAAGAATAGCAATCTGGTAACATAACACAAACCACACCATTCCTGTGATGACTGCAATCCTTTGCAGTGGAACTGGTTCTTGGAATTTGCATTCTCAAAACAGAAGAATAGCATACTTAGGTAACAAGGTGAGTATTGTTCAATGTCTGTATTGTAATAGGTGACATAAGGAAGGAGACCATCATTCAAATGTGTACATACTTAGGTAACAAGGTGAGTATTGTTCAATGTCTGTATTGTAATAGTCAGGTGACATAAGGAAGGAGACCGTCATTCAAATGTGTGAACATGTTAGAAGGAAAGATTTCTAGGTCATACAACAATAACAACAACAAAAACAGCAGTAATAATTGCAGTGAAAGTAATTGCTCTTTATCATTAAGGATGAGTGCCATTAGTAGCCCAAAGCTAGTGTACACTTTCCATTAAGTTGTTTAAGGCATTAAAAAATCCAAGATTGTCAAACAGATACATGTTCAATGTCTGTATTGTAATAGTCAGGTGACATAAGGAAGGAGACCGTCATTCAAATGTGTGAACATGTTAGAAGGAAAGATTTCTAGGTCATACAACAATAACAACAACAAAAACAGCAGTAATAATTGCAGTGAAAGTAATTGCTCTTTATCATTAAGGATGAGTGCCATTAGTAGCCCAAAGCTAGTGTACACTTTCCATTAAGTTATTTAAGGCATTAAAAAAGTCCAAGATTGTCAAGTAGATACGGATGTCATTTCAGTATGACATAAATTACTGATTCCAGTGGATTACCCAGAGGGACCTTGACCTAGAACTTCTTAAAACTCAATGAACTTTGTAAGAACTTGAAACACCTTAATTAATATCTAAATTGTTTTCAGGTACATGGTTACAACATTCAGATCTGCACACAAAGCTGCTTGTGGTGAAAATTTACCCATGTATATGTGCCTGGGTAAAAAACCCAAAAAATTTCCTTAAAAAAATTTAAAAGTATATGTATATGTATGTATATATGTGCTTGGGCACACTGTTTGATCAGCTGAGTTGTGAAATACAGCAGAACTCAATTACAAGCAATTGATTCCCATCCCCACAATTCCCCATGCCTTTAAACATACCTTGCAATCTAGTATAAAACTGGTCTGGAATTCAGCAGGGCTCGGGAGCAGTGCCAGGAACGGCGGGATACCCATCCATATGGAAATGTGCAGCCACCAATGCAGCACAGCACGCTACAGACGCCTGACATAAATCATAGGTAACATCTAACAGCGCAGGCACAACAGTGGGAGCAGGCAGAGCAGAGATACATCAGTACGGATGCACTGATGTAATTATTATTCCAGAGGGGATTCTGAATGTAAGAAAGCCATTAGATGTGATGACAGCTTCTTTGTTTTTTCTTGCAGAATTTCACCATAATATACAGGCTAAACTTGATTGAAGATGGCAGGATATTTTTTCTGATTATTCCAGGCATTAAATCATAGTCCTCTGCATGTGTCTGTTTGGTTTCTTCAATATCACTTTTTGGGTACTAAAGAAAGATATGGATAAATTTTGAATTAAAATGTAGTAATACATTTATTTTTCCTTCTGTATCAAATTTTTTATTTTTAACTGCAGAGGAAACAGTAAGTTATGCTTGTCTTTTGTGAAAATTTCTATGCATATTTATCATAGTATTATCTTATAAAGGTCTTTTCTTTCTTGTTTACGAAACTAACTTCCAGTTTTGTATTAGTTTTGGGGTCTTTTTAACCATTTCTAGAGTGTTCATGAATACATGTTCCAAGATTATAATCTATGAGGAACCTTAGATATTAAATGCTGTGAAAGTAACCTAAATGTATACATTTCAATTTTAAGAAATTCTTCCAATAATCACACAATGCAAGAAGCATCTGCACTCAGATTAAGAACTTCAGCAAACTGATCTCTGCACTGATGGAACCAGGTAATTTCAGCAGACTTCTAAAGTAATCCAAGGTATCTTAGTAACCATATCATTACTTCAGCACTCAAAATACCACAATGATGGGTGGGTTAAAATGACTTGTGGACCCTTCTCACACAGACATCTAGAAAAACATTGCCCTAATTTTCAGGCATGCTGAGATACCATACTATTAACTGAAAACCATGAGAACTGTCAATTCTCAGCAGTTCTGAAAAACACCTCTAGGTGAGACAACTTGGGGATCTTTCTGTACCAAGGGAATTAAGGGTTCTATGTCAGAGAGCAAATCATTTGAATGTGGACTGTACTTAGAATCCCTTCTATCTTCTGCCCTCCCACTGATTTAAAACTAAGATATCTGGACAAGAAGCCTTCTAGTACAGGCTGACAATTAACAGCTGCTAAACTATGATTATCCTACTAGCACAGAAAAAAGAAATCCCTATTGTTCAGGCAAACACCAGCTTTTCCAGTCTGAACTTGAAGAGACCAACAATTCACAAACTGGAGATAGCTTTCAACCACCTATAAAGAAATGTTATGGCTGGTCAATGGACAGAGAGAATTAGTGCCTATAAGAAAAATGATAACTGGTAATTTTAATGACTGAAAGAATGAACATACTGCATGAATAGAAAATGACCCATATCCCCAGCAGAGGTATAGACTTGTTCCATGATGTAGGTTGGCAAGTATCTCATGGAAGGAAATTTAGCATACACTGAAGGATGTTGATCACATTCTCCAAAGAATGCCCAAGAGTGGTAACAAAATTAAGTCAAAATGGCATACATGAATCTTATTGTTTTGTCTGAGTTCATACATCCCTTGTGCTTTCTAATTAAGGGCAAACAGGCTCTCAATGTTTTTTAAAATTGTTTTATGTACTTAACTTTTCCCTGGAGAGGTAAATTATGCCCACCAGATTAAAGTTCAGAGGAAGGATGTGATTAAATGCTTGAGGCACTATAAAGTGCCAGTGCTGGTGCTAATGCCAAGGAAAGATAGATCATAAGTATCTACTTTAAAGAAAGAATAACATGCAATTTAAATCCAGCAAATATACCGGAAAGGACAAAGGAAAAAGTCAGTGCTGGAGTCTATTCATACTCAGAAAGCTGAAAAGCACACACGAGCTGAGATTAAAGTAACCCTTCTAAAAAATCCACAGTAATTCCATAATTAAAATATAAGTACTTTGAGGTCACATTAAACTTTTTGATTGACCCTGAGTTATCACTCTAATTACAGGCATTTCTAACAAAAGAAAGTGTGATATCCTCAAGAGCTTGCAGTGATATCACACAGCTTTAGGCATCTGGGCACAAATGTTAGAAACCTATTTCTGCTGCACTTCCTCTACAGCTGGTGGAGCAGCTCAGCAGAAAATCTGACCAACCAACACAAGCTGAGTAGAAAAAATCTAAGACTGTCCACATCACTTAAAAAATTCATAAAAGTAATGACGTGGCATGCCCTGACTGAAGGCTACAGAGATATGGGCATTAACATCTCTCATGACTGATTCAGAGCAGCCATCTGAACCTCCTGGGGAACATCCTAACCAGTCTATTCAATGGCATTCTGGCTTAGACTTTCTAGTTCTCTCTGAAGAACATTTCACTTTGCATAAATTAAGCATTTATGGGCATGTCAGCACTCAAAAGGGCTATGAGTGTCCTCAGATCAAGGAGACCTTTGGTTTGTTTGAAATGCCTTACAGCACATTTTAGCACCATGGTTAAGAGAACTTATGTGGTTCAATTTTTAATTATGTAAATTATAAGGTACAATGCCTTAATTTTGTGAGTGGTAGATATGGTTTTCATCCAGCTTGAGAAAACAAAATATATAGAAAATGTGCTCTTTTCATAGTTCTGCCATTTTAACACAAATTTACCACTATTTGAGGACATTCCATTGTCTTTCTTTTGAAGGATAAACGAGCAATCCTTTAGCAAGGCTATTTTATGAGGTTCATAACAAGCCTCTGGTTTAAAAAGGAGCCCTTCATACTGAAGTGGTATGGTGTATGCAGGCTGCATACACAAATCTATAACACAAAGTATAACAGGACTCTCAGAAACTTTCAACATCATCCAGTTCAGCTCTCCAAAACAAATATTGAGACCATGAAATAGAGGATTCAGGAAAACAGCAAATGAGTCCTCTGTGTTCTTTGCAGCAACAAGTCTGAAAGTGGCTTTCCTCTTGATCTCTAAGCTCTGTTTCTCTTGTCTGAGATAGGAATACAATAGACTGTGAAGTAAAGGGAGTGGTCATACAGACACGGTGTGTATTTCACACTTACTAGGCTTGTTCTCTACACTCTTCCCATCTGAACACAACAGTATCAAAAATATTTATGGAGCAGTAAGTAATTTTTGTGGATTTTTCCTGTTCCACACAGCTCAGAATACTCTGAACCAGCTCCAAGAACACAGGAGCTTGCCAAAACTTTAGTTCAAGCAGGTGGTTCCAATTCATAGGACTTTTACCTTCTCTGTGCTTGAGAGGTTCTTGGAACAACAAAAAAACCTCACATGCCTATGTTGGCAAGTGTAAGATTTGAAAGGCAGATGTTATTCTCTCATCCACCCATTGAAATCCTCTTGCCAGATTACCTAGTATCAGAACTATGACTTTTGAACTGGCCTCTGGGAGGGCTGCTATAATAGGGCAGCTACAAGCCATGTGCTGCCACTTATCTTTGTGCTTCTTACTGGGAAAGAAAATGGAAATAAAAAAATAGAGAACTCTGAAGAATGGTAATTTCTTACCTAGTAATTTGCTTCTCCACATGCCCTAGTATGCAAACTCAGACTCTAGCTAAAACTCCTCCTGTCAGCAGATGGACACAATGAAAAAAGCCCATGGGATGTCAGATTTTAAATACACATGGATGATCTCTCTGGTTAAGTCCAGATTCAAATTTCTGAAGCAATAAAGGTGAAACTGCCCTTTCAGAATGTACAGTAGAAAATTACCATAAAGATAAATTCTTCAGAGAGAGAAAACAACATTACACCGGATGAAAATGTATCAAAAATTTGGAGGTAATTACTAATTTTAAAAGCAGCATTAGCTGAACAGTGACCATTGATAAATATTTTTTTTTCTGTTTTCTGTTTCTGTGCAAACATTTTGATTATAAGGTTGGTCTGTGCCCTTCCTGATGTTTTGCCTCCTGTTTGAACTGATATAGGACAAACAGTGGGGGATTGTTATCCCTTGGTAATTTGTTGTTCAGATGGATGCCCAGCCCACCCAAGCAGGGCTGGTAACCAAACAGTCGACCACCTGGTAAGACAATTTAAGTTTATCACAAAGTCACATGGCAATGAAGGATGACTGGATATCTATGAAAGGATTGAGACTGATCAAAGAAATATCTCCTTCCCTTGATTTGTAGGAGAGAAGTATGAGCAGAAAGAGGAAGATTTAGGGCAACATTTGTAACAAAAACAGTTTAGGAAAGAGTAGATAATAATGTGGTCACTTCATATTTAGATGCAGCATGTCCATGCTTTTGCCCTCAAAATCGATGTTAAGCTGTTCTCCAGGCAGGAATCCTTAAGAACTTCTCAACACTGTTTTCAAACAGCCAGCACCCTGAGTGAGGAGCTACTGAGAGCCAAGGAGTAAGAAATGTGTGTAATGACAACACAAGACTACCTCACATCCATCCTTATGCAGAACTTGGATTAGTCAGGGCTACAGAAAAGTTCCTCTGTCTTTTAAAAACATGGTATCCTGATTCTTTCTTGAGGAAATGTAGCAGAACTCATGTGTTTGGATTGGTGTTTTTTTTGTTTTGGTTTGGGGTTTATTTGTTCTTTTAAAAACACAACAGAAGTGGTGCCAACGCCCACTTTTAACATAAGGTATGATGTCCATATTTCAATTTCATAATTCAAGATTCAGGTTCCAGCTTCTCCCAGCAAAGAGTGCAACCCACATCACCAACCTGATAAATAAAGGTTCCAATAATCAGTCACATAACTAATCAGAATGGATGGATTTCCCATCTTTCTGTACAGCAAAGCAAGGAAGAGCATTGATACATCATGAGATTGTAATTTTGAGGCTGTGGTGATCAGCAGGAATACGGAATCTGTAGGCTTCGGTCCTTACCTCTAGCAGAACAGAGTTAAATGAGTGAAACACAGTTAATGCCCATTGCCTTTTTCAGGCTGAGAAGAGTGTTACATTCCCCATTCCTGGGGGTGAGAGCGTCCCGAACATTTGGTGATGTATCTGGTGTGCATGCATGCGTGTATGTGTATTTGGCATGGAAGCACTTCTGCCTCCTCTTCAGCTGTGTTTCAGGGGAAAGCATCCATTGCATTTTCGTGAGGTCTAATCCATTAGGCACGCTCCAAAAACATTTGACATATTGGGTCCCTCAAGCATTTGTAGATGGAGCATAGCCTGCTTTCCCAAACTTCCCCTTTAGACCAAAGGTATTGAGCTCTTTCATTTGGCTCTAAGTGTCTCAAGAACTTCACAGTGCTACATGAAGGCACCTAATCAAGCTAGGCAGCAGATTAACAGCTGGATTTTGGATCAGCAGTTTGGGCTCAGGCAATGCAATTCCACTGAAGTCCTGCTGTAAATGCTTTAACTCTTGCCTTCAGTCCCGTGATAGTATCTATGGCAGCTGAGAGTTCAACCTGCTATTGATGCGAAAAGGTGAAAAGGTTGGAGGATTTGAGTGGCCGGCTTAAAAATTGCACCAGGAAAAGTGCATTCAGTCTTGGCACAAGAGCATAAGGTTGAGTTGCTTCTCTCGCAGTCCTGAAACTTAAAGAATCTGTGAAGCCTGCCAAGCTAATCACAAAACATTGAAAAGAATAAAAAGATGACCCGACTTTCTGTCACATAAAAGAAGCCCTCTGAAGGTAGAGGAAGTTTTTTCATTTTCAGAGGTAAAAAAAGGTGGAAGAATAAGAGAAATTCTGGAGCTAACAGTGAGAAGGTTTCTCCGAGGGAATGGATATAAAGAAACATCATAAAGGAAGAAAGTGGTAGGAAATCTCTGCAGCTAGGGATGGGTCTTCTCCCTCCCTTCTATTAAAATTTATGTTAAGTTCAATAGTGAATAGTCTCTGAGGATATGTCCCATACATATCAGATTGTCTTTCTCTGTGTTGCCTTTTTAGAAAAGCATGTTTGCTTGTTATTTTTCCCCATATTTCTTCCCAGTGTCTCTATACTTTTATTTTATTGTCACTGATTTTCCTTCACCCTTCTTCATTTGGAGTCCATTCCTGAATGAAACCACTCAAGGTAAGTGCTTTCGGCCCTGCTTTTAAAGGTTTTGATCAACATTTGACTTCACAGAACAACACGTTTTTTATATTCTCACATTTTTCAGTTTCTTAAATGGCACCCAGGCTCCCTTCTACACCCTTTTTATCCATTTAACAAAGATCTGCTTTCTATAGCAATAAAGAAACTGGAAAAGAAAGTTCTTTCATATTTAGGCTTAGATAGCTTAAATTTTTAGAAAAGATTGAGTCTGTGTATAAAATATCTTTGTGGATGGAAAAAGGTAATCTTAAAGAGGAGTGTTTTCTCAGAAAAATTATTGACAAACTGAGTTTTCAGAGGCAAGCTTTCAGAGGAAAGGAGTTCCAGACAGGCTGGGTGCATGGACTGGCTGCCACTCCAGAAGGTGTGGGTCTTTTTTAGGAGTCCTATGTGATAACTGACAGTGCTGTCTCACACAATGCTACCTACAAGAGTTTAGTCAAGTAAATTAGGTCTGCAAGGAGAGAGTTCAATGCCTGAATTTAAGGTCCTAAGCCTTGGTGTGTCCTTGGACACCTTGGCGTGAGTTAGGTGTCCAAGCCACATATCGTGGTCACTGCAGGTCTTGCCTGTGCGAGCAGGAGCACACAGACTTACTCAGCTGACCAAACCAGTCTTTAAAACAAAAGCCTACTTTAGGGTACAAATTCCTTTGAGTGTACTGGTTTAGCTTCAGTTGCCTAAATAGGCATCCTGTGCCATCGGATTGTCTTTGCTAACCCTGCCTGCCCTCTGGCTGTCTCTCCAGAAGCCACGTGGTGCAGTATTCAAAGGCCTCCTTTCGATGTATGAAAGCACAAGGCTCACATGGCTCCTGTGGAGGAACAGGAAACCCACCCCACTGTCTGCAATGGAAAGTTAAGACACCTTACTCACATTTCCATAACTAAATTTCTGTGCTTGAAGCCAAAGCTGAACCTCACTCTAGGGGACTGCCTTTGAAATGCAGTGTGCAGAGAAAAGAACTAACCCTCTTTTAGAGTGGAAACATTAAAGGCATTCTCAAATACCTTGGGAACCACAGAGTATAGATAATTCCTTTTTGTACTTATTTCTCAAAGTCAAACCCCCATTTTGAAATGTTGGGGTAAGCAGTAGGTCTCTGGTAAGGCTTCTAGATTCTTTCTCAGTTCTGTTTCTCTTATGACCTTGTCAGCATCCTGGCTGGACCTTCTCTGAGTTTCTCTGAAACTTCTTCTCCAGACTGCTCCTCCCTCCCCACCATATCCATATATACTTGTGCAACTCCCTGATTTATTACATTCCCTTTTTACAGAGTGTCACAGAAAAGAAATTGTAGGCATGACTTTTCTTGATTTGCTTGACAAAAAGAGGTGCTTTTAACAAGTAACTCACACAGGAAGACTATCCCAGCTTCATGAATACTGACAGAACACTTACTACTTAACTCACATGTAGATACTCCAAGCTGCACTTCAGGTAATGCAGGTGACAAAGGAAATAGTAAGAACAACTGAATTTATCCAAACATTGCACATCATCTTGTTTTACAGGTGACTGAAGTAAAGCAGCATGCCTTGCTAAACACCGCCTCCACCTGCACAACCTGGCTTGCCTGCAGCAGTTGTTTAAGCAGCCGGTGAGAACACAGCAAAAGAGAAAAATGGTAGCACTGAACTGAAAGTCTTTTAAAATTCCCAGTGCTCTTCTTCAGTCTCTGCTTTTTGTCACTTTTCATTCATTTTGTGTGATAGCAACCTTGCTAAGTACAATAGCAATACATTGCTAAGTACAACCAAAAAGCCAGCTGAGAGTGGCTTCTTTTTTTCAGTACAAATGCTCCCTAAAATCATCTACCTAGGAAACCAGACATTAGGATCATTAATCGTGAGGATTAATCGGTATCACCCTCTTAAATGCTCGGGATCAGGTATTTAAATAAACAGCAATGTCTTAAGAGAATTAGTATTTTGAGGTACTTTAGGCATTACATAATGCAAATGACACAATACACTAAGTGGTGAGATACAGTGAAAGCACACACGACAGCAGTGCCACTCTTCCAAGTGCCAGGGCTTCACTTTAATTTACGACTGAGCGTACATAACACGATTCTTCTGCAGGGTACATATCCCCTCTTAGTCTGAACTGCTTATTGCTTTTACAGTAGCAAAATTCCTAATGAAATTAATTTATGCTATTTGGCTTAAGTCCTATTTTTGCTGACTTTTATCTTTTTTTAAAGTAGTGTTTAATCTCCTATCCTCTTTTTTTTCTCTCCAATTTCATTTTAAATAGCTTACCAAATCAAAACCTATCCCACGAATGATCTCATAGTGCAGTTCAGCCCAGATTTTTTTTTCCTGCTCTCTTCTGCTTTATTTTTGGTCTGCGATGACAAATCTTAAAGGGGAAAAAACCCAACACAAAAAAACTAGAAAATATTATATAACTGGATAAAGCCGGCAATTTAACTCTTCCCAGCAGAAAATTGTTTCTAAATACAACCCTGTCTGGAGCTGAAAAACGTCAGGATGGAAATCCAGCTCCGGGACACAGGAGGGAGCGCAGCAGCTCCCCGAGCAGATGTCCACACGCAGTGAGTCATCGGCAAGGGCTCAGCCTGGGATCAGCAGCACCCGGCACAGCTGCCCACGGTCTGCAGCCGAAAGAGCAGCTCAGCCTGTCCCTTACTCAGCGTGCGGAGCCCCGAGCTAACCCGGGCGAGCCAGGGAAGGGCAGCGAGACGCTGCGGAAACCTCCGGAGATGTGATTTTTGTGTCCGCCCCCCAGCTGCATTAGTGAAGGGGGGCGCTCAGCAGCACTCAGCAGAGCGCCGCGGCAGCAGTGCCTCCATCGCTTTCACCTAGCGGGGCACCGAAACAGGACTGCCATCTGCGGGCATCCCGCTGCCCGAGAGCGCTCGGCGCAGCCATGCGGGGCTGCCGGCGAAGGGAAGGGAAGGGAAGGGAAGGGAAGGGAAGGGAAGGGAAGGGCCGCCGCCGCCCTCAGGCCCCGCCGTTGCCGCGGCAACCGGGGGCGGGCCCGGGCGGGCCGGGGTCGTTGTTATGCGCGGCGGGTGCGGGGCGGACAAAGGCGGCTCCGGCCGGGCCCGCACACAGCTCCCGCTTGTGCCGGGAGGGGAGAGGCCAGGGTCTCGCCACCGGCCCGGAGGGAAGGGCGGGGAGGGGAGAGGAGGGAGCCGCAGCGGCGCGTCCCGTGGAAAGCTGGAGCTCCCCGTGCCTCGCTCCGCCGAGCCCCGGGCGGCTCTCCCGCACCGCGTCCTCTCCCCCCGGACAAAGGGGCCGCTCCGGGGTGGCAGGACAATTAAGGGGAAAAAAAAAATCTAAGAGTATTAGCTTAACTTTATGCAGAAACCATATGAGGTGATGTGGTGATTTTCCTTTTTTTTAATTTTTTTTTATTATTTTTTTTTCCCTGTTCTTGTGGCTAGAAGCCAAAACTCTCCTATTGAACGCCTCTCGCCGAATGGGAAAAATCTGCTTTGATTAATTAATGTTAGTCCTTTTACCCAAAAATAAGACGAAGACTGTTACCATTATTTTAGCTCTGGAGAAGCTTTAAGAGGGTCATGGAAGACATACTGAGCCCTACCCTCTTTTCTTCCTCCCCTCCTCCCTTCATTAGCACCACACCTCGAGGCACATACACACAAAATGAAAAGGGAAAGCCGAAAAAGACTGAGCAGTTACCTGAGAAACCAGATACGGTGCTGTAGGGCACCATGGGTACCCCTGTGCGTGAAGAATTCAAATGGGAGAAGTAACCTGTGCCGTAACCACCCAATGAACCACACCTCATTCAGTACATAATCCACCCTACACTGAAATATATGTGCCCGGGGCATGCACAGAACAGTTTTGTAGCATCGGTAACATGGTGGAATCCCACATTAAATGTTAAAATCTCACTCTAATGTGGATTGTATATAATTCTCTCCAAAAGCATAAAAATAGTGATAGGTATAAATCAGATAGTAGATCAACCATTCTTTGTGCTATCTGCTTTCCTGTTCCTCCACTGTTTGAAAAATAATAGTTTGCTCCATGGAAAATAGACAAATCTCTGTTACACAGATGTAAACATATCAACATTCCCACCGATGTTTGCAAGCATCAGAAATGTGTTTGTGCTAACTGTAATCATGAAAGCATTGTGATGAATAATACGTTCTCATTTAGATGTTTTGAGGCATTAAGTTTTAGTTCACTAAATAGTTCTCATACTATGGTATGAGTTCTGCGTTTCCTTTAAAAGCAGTCAAATACTCAATACTGCGTTTGCTGGTAGCCTTGCTTTGTTGCAGATTTGTTGTGCAACAGAAAGCCTGTTTTTAAAAGGATTATATTTCATATTCGGGAAAAACTGCCGTAAGTTTGAAAAAGAAGTTACACTTCTTTTTTGACCTTCATTCCACTTACACCTTTCTGTGCACACATCCTGTGGTTGTAATCTATTACTCTGATCAAGTTTGTCTTTCCACGGTGAAGCTAGACATGCATTTAGAAAATGTCCTAGCAATATATTAGCATTGAAATGTGGTTCCAAGTCATAGGAACATAGTGATCACAAGCCATACTTGGTGAAGGAAGTCACTGTGTTTAACAGTTGAGATCCGTACTATGTCTTAATTTTACAGTCCCTGCTTAAGTGCTAGGAATTTTCAGGCTGAATTATTTAATAGACTACCAGGTATGAAGTCAGAATTTGTAAGGGAGGAAGCAGTGTTCACAGCACAGCACTTTTATTTAACAGTTAATTATGAAGCTGTGCACAGAGAAGCTTTTGAGATTGTTGCCATTAGAAACTGAGCCCTTGTGGCTAGAGTTATGGTCAGGCTGCCGTCTCCACCCCCACCCTCTTCCCCGCCCTCCTCCTGCTCCGCCGGCTGACCTTGCCACGCTTGGCTGAGCTGAACCTTGAGGTGCTGCAGTGTTTTACATCGCTGGGCTCCAAGGTTTGAGGTGCGAGCATGCAAGGGGTGGTGCCATCTGCGGGGACAAGAGTCTTTTGCTGAAAACCTGCCAGCTGTTATTCAAAATCACTGAGTATCATGTAACAAATATAAAAGCTACATGTCGGGGAGAATGTCTCTTTCCCTACTGATCTAGGCTGGAACACAGCAAAGTTTCCATTTACTTCTAGCTATTGTGAAAAGAAAGCTCCATTGACCTATTTTGACACTCAGCCAGGGAGGTGACTCCATCAGTCAGAAGCTGACCATTTTTGTTTCCAAACGCACCCACCAGAATTTTAATACTGTGCTTTGTTTGAACCGAAAAGCCATCATTTCAGTGCTTTTTGTCACCATTGTTCTCAGCCTTATGTATTTTACATGGTGTTTTGGAGATACACTATTAGCCATCATTACAATATTCTGTGTAAAATTATTTATTTTGTGTGTAAGCCGGAAGAAAATTTCTGGTGAGTTTTCACATTACACGGTGGTACCGAGCGATCTTTTGTGAAAAGATAACACGGATTTGCTCTTTTGTAACCTCTTCTTCCCAGGGAGACTCTGATCCTTCACCAGCACAAGATGTTTGAAGTCCTGCAGTTGAATTTTGCAAGACCAGGAGCAGGCCTTGAGGCCTTCTAATTCTACTTGTCACTGAGCATCTCCCCAGCTGGGAGCAGGGCATGCAGGACATGGTGGGAGCAGAATCCTGAATTAATTCTCTTGGGAGTAATTGATTTCTACAGGCACAGCTTCCAAAGGTACCCGGTGCTGATACAGAGCAGCACAGAGTAGTTTTTGCAGATCAGCAAAGGAGTGGTTCGCTTTAAGCAACAAGGCATGGGAAAATGTTCTGTAGAGAGCAAATCATTAGCAGGACATTGCAGCCTTTAGTCTGGATTTTCGATGGGTCGAACTGCATCATTGTGGGCACACTGAGGGAATGAGGTGCCCATGCATCATTCCTGCCAGACAGGATTCCTTCAGGTGTACCTTGCAGCGTTTTTGCTGTTGCTGTGAGAAGAGAAAATTGAGTTGTCGAAGTACTGAAAGCTGGGGATTTTTTCCCCAATGTTACTAATTAGACATTGAAGCTTCACTTGCTATCAGTCATTTAAAAATTTCTCTCTGCATGATGCTGCCTGGCCTCAGGGCTGGAGCAACAGCTGGGCACTGCCTTGTGGTCCCTTAGCCCAGAAACCTTTACTGAGATCTTGTCAAGGAAGGGAGCTCTTTAAACTCTCTGTTCTTTACCCTTTCTGAGAACCATACCACATCCAGTTTGAATATGTAACCAAGTCTTGGATTAGGGTACAGGCATAAGTTTTGTGCATAGAATCTCTTGAGTATAAGTGAATGTTTCAGCTGGGATGGCCAGCAGAACCTCTGGTCTCTACTTTCACTACCTAGGAAAACACTGTTTGTGGCTAATGCAAATGTATGTTAAGCAAAGTAAAAGATAGAATTTCTTTTTATGCAGTTACTGAGCTATGTGAGATGACAGTAATTATTTTTACCATTGCTTAAAAACCTGTATTTTAAAGAAAATGTAGCAGTTCAAATGTGTTTGGCATTTGAGAAAGTCAGAAGAAATATTATGGATTGATTGACAAAACCAGCAGTTTTACAAAATAATCTTCAAGTACAGTATCTAAGAAATGTTGTGATTATCTGAAATAAATCTAAGCAGAGAGATGTAAAGTCTGAAAGGAATTTTCATGAAGATATGGTGAACATGTCCACTGATATAATTTCTGGTGAAATAAAAGATGGTAAAAAAAGGAAATTGCTCCCAATTTCAGATGTGCCCTTTACTGTAGCAAACTCACAACTGTGTATTGCCTTTTGCTTTCATGGTCAGAACTGGTATTTCTTGAAAATGACATCTTTCCACAACAGACACTATATTTACAATAAATATTTTACACACATTAAATGTAGCTGTTTTCAGTGTGATTTTAAACAAGCCAAAGTTTTCCAGTGCTTTAGTGTTTCATCAGACTGTGCAGGCCCACAGTTATACCCCTCCCTTTATCTGAAGAAAGAGGTACCAGAGAAGCTAAAATGCAAGCAAGACTAACTAAATTTATGTCTTTTTTCCTGACATAACAAACACTGTCCTTGGAAATTTTACATAGAGTAACCTGTATGGTGGAGATATCTCAGATGTGTTATGGCAATCAAACAGTATTCTCAGAGTTGTGGTTCACACCTCGAGAAATTAATTGAGTCTGTTAATTTTTTTTAATAAGACGCCAAGCGTGTTCTTATCACTTCAGATTAACCTTGCAACTCTTTTAAGTGTAACCCAATAACATGACCAATGGTTAAGCTTTCTACGCTCCTGGAATAGCAGTGCTTGTTTAATTCATACAATAATCATTAACATACCTCATTTCAAGGGCAAAAACTTGAGTGGTGGAGAGAAATTCAAATGTGTGTTTTCCTGTAAATCAGACTTTTGGACTGCTGGCAGTTGGCCCCTTCCCTTCATCACAAAACCAGGCCTTCTCAGAATCCAGCTCCCAGTTCTTCTTAACAGCTTTCCCTGACTTTTCAGAGGCAACTGACCATCTCCCTGTCCTCAGGCTCATATTCAATCTATCTCCAAAAAGATACAAAATTACTTGTTCAGTGCTAGCTTGTTGAGGTACCTGTTTAGATGTTTAACACAGAAATTATCTTCGCTTACATACCCCACAAACAGGATTTCTTGCTTAAAACCCTGTTAAAAGCCTTTCTGGAGCAGTTTGCCTTCATATTGTGATACAAGTGGATAAGAGGAGGGAGAGTGACCATACTTCTTCTCCCTATGAGCCAACAAGCCTGGACAGCTACAGAAAGAGACCTCTGTCATTACCATTTTGTAGCATATGCCAGCATGTGCCCACTCAATATTCATGACAGCATTCTCCCAGAGCTCTGACTAGAGTGATTAAAAGCCCATTGCAGTTCTGTGTCTTTCAAACATAGCTAAACCTTCAGAAATATGATTATGACAGTAACCAGAAAGTTGATGGGAAAGTAATGGGGCTCGCAAAGGTTAATTTGGATGAAAAAAACTTGTCATGAATCCATGTTACAAACCAATATTTTCTAATCTGTGAGACTTGCATATAGTGGGCATGTGGTGGGAGGAAGGAAACTAAAAATAGAATGTCTTTCAAGCTGACAGATTTGATCACGAGAAGCCTTCAGCTCCAAGTTTGGGTTTTGTTTAAAGTAAATATCTTCCTCCTGGCAAGGCAGGCTTAACAAGTGAGGAAGTAATTTCCAGGCACTACACTAAAGTAATTTTCTGACACTAATGAATCTGCATTGCTAATGTGTACACACTGCTCAGATTCTCCTTTGCAATATTCAAGACTAGAGAAAGCCTCCTGAAATGAGTGAAATTATTAGGATTTCACTGGAATACATGAGAACATAATTTGGCCAGCTTAATCACCTGTGCCTGTATGAGTTGGGGTGTGCGCTATATATTTTCTGTCTTTGGAGTAAAGAACCACTTTAATAGCCTCATACCTTGTGTTACAGATGTTCTGAAAGTGCTTGTGATGCATGCTGAAAATTTCTCCATAGAGTCTTAAGTTTGACATTATAAATGATTGTTTCTATGAGAAGGATGCACTGAAAGCCTGCAATACATTATTCACCACGTCAATGACCCAGGTGTTGGATAGCTGTATTTATATTGAGTACATTTCTATCCAGAGGTGGCATCATTTAAATAAATGGGGCTTTCTTATCTGTAAGGAGGCACAGAGCTCTGAGTAAAACTATCAGAAGCAGTTTCAGGCTGTGTGATTTTTTGAAGAGAGATACTATAGGAAGAATGTGGTAGATTCATAATGGAAGATAAACAAGCTGGGTTTTTTGTTGTGTTGTGATTTTTTCAGTAGGAAACAATATTGAATAATAGCTTACACATTTACATAAACAGCTCCATGAGTAAAACAAACCAACAAAACACATTAAAAAAGTCACAAAACTGGAATTTAGCTGAAGTGAAAGCTGAAGCTTCTGTAAACTATGGCAAGATATCACTTGGGTCTCTTACCTACAGCTGTGCAAGTTGCCCTGGCTTTTTCTAGATATCAGTCATATATCCTCCAGACAGGAATGCAAAGCTAATATTTCTCCTCTTTCTAGCAGTTAAGATCTCAGAATGGTCTTTCCCAAGACCCCTTTTTTTCTGGGACTGAGGAGGGTGATTTGCCTGAATTAACATGGACATGCCCCTCTGACACCCTTCTTGCAAAGACCATTTCTGAAACCCCAAGGTGACAAATTAAACTGGGGTTCAGCAGATTAAGGAACATACTGTGATATAAAATACTCACAAAACAGAAAAGGAAAAATGTAATTCAGTTTGATTTTTTGATTTAAGTTAGCTGATTATACTTGACAATCTGCACTCATTCCTGATGTCAGCCTGATCTTAATGCTGTGTTTTTATTGTGAGTTCTTGTTGACAGCATAAACCACCTTCACAGTAGAACCCTGCTATTATCCCCCATCTCAAAGGGTGATTTTACAGTACATGCAGTAGGTTGGGTGTCATTTGGTACTAGTATGGGCTTTTGTGAAAGAATTAATATTTTACAGTTGCTTGTAGTAACTGTCATACACTGGATAATGAAATTTTGCAAAAGTGTATTTTAGAAATAATATTAATTAACATTAATAACATTACTTTAGATTCCAGTGGAAAAGGCACTAACTAGCTTTTGTGATAATCAAGCAGAAGAACAATTTCTGTTATTATAATAGATATGACAATGTACCTAAAAATGTCCTTCCTTTTATATACAAACATTTCTTTCTTTTAGCTAAATTCTGTGCACATACTTGTATGACCCGAGTTTGCTGGAGAAATTATGAACTGTAGGATCAGTATCCTGACTTCCAAAATATCTGAACAATCAGAACCTTAAACTGAAATAGTAAGCACAAGTGAACAGTCAGCTAAGTCCTGAATAATGAAGGAAAAGGATAGGAAAAAGCCTGAATTCAGCCTTGCTGACAGAAGGTGAGAACAAGACCAGCAGGTTTATAGGAATGTCCAGGAGTAGTTGTTCTAGATAGCAACATAGAAGCAGAGTGAGAAGCGTTTATCACCTTTGATAAGATGAGGGTATATTTCCTGGGGTTGGTGAAATAATCTCAGGAGAAAGCAGCTGGCTTTCTACTTGAAACAAACAGCAAGCAGAAGTAAAGTTCAAGGAGTGGAGCAGGTAACTGGAGTCTGACCAGGGGCTGTAAGAGTCAAAGAGAGCCCCCATAAGCAACTACAAACAAAGAAGAAAGAGAGACTAAAACAGAGAGAAAGATAACAAGAAGCACCAGCTTGCCAAGGTTTTTCCTGACTTGTGTAACAAGGAGGTGTCTGAAGAAAAAGCAAATACACATAAACATTTGGAGCAGAAAGAAAAAAAACCAAAACTAATATCAAGACATTTGTATCTGACCCATAAAATCTTGACAGACCTCCAAGAGAGAAAAAAAGTCTTGTATTTAGGCCTATGGCACTTACCTGAAAGAAAAATATTATCTGAAATATAATATTCTTGTTTAACTTTCTGGGGAATGTAAATAATTTTAAAAGACATTTTAAAACAAGGGAATTAGTTTCTCCTGCAATAAAAGATAGTGCAACATAGCAATACTTATATTGTGTTATAATACCTGTAGGTTTAAATGCCACCAAGCTTCTTCAGAAAAGAAACTTAGATCCATATACATTATTGCTAGTAAAGGTTGAGGGTTTTTCATTAGATTTTAAATCTCTCGGCAATGGTCTATGTATAGACTTAAATTCCTGAATCATCTTGAATGGCTCCAGTTGCGTTGCTATAGCAGTGTGTGTTATACCAAACCAGCTCATCCTTGGAGCCTTGGATTGCCTCCAGCTCAGCACAAACTCTGTGCTTTGTAGAGGTACTCACCTCTCATGGGGCTTTTTCCAGAAAGCCTCTCTGTAGCTAGTTCTTAGAGGTTCTCAAATGCTTACAGCTCTACAGTGAGCATTTTATTAGTTATCATCTTCCAGCTGCAGGGATCTTTCCCTTTTTTCACTGATGAAATGTAGCCCACCTCCACAGCTCTGATTTCAGCTGCCTTACCTGGAAATGAGATGCATTCCATTGCAGATAAAACCTGTGTCGGTACCTTGAGATCAGACCTCCTTATATAACCAGCACTTAAATTCAGGTGTTGCAGTGTGGAACTTCTGTTAGTGCAAATTTCACTTTACACTTTAGCCTCTGCTCCCCATCTCAGCTGGTGCCTGACAGCATCAGTTATTGACCAAGTGCTGATAATGCTGACAGCTTCCCAATGAAGTGCTCTGGCACAGGATGTCATGCCAATGGCCTGCCTTTTACCACCCAGTACCACAAAAGCTCCAACATCTCCTCCCAGACTGGCTGAACTTTATGTCTCCACAACAGTAAGGATCAGGGGATGGACCTGCACAGGCAGTGTTGTAAAAGACATCCCTACAGATAACTTGGTCAGTAAGAGAAGGTAGATCTGTCCTTCTATGGGCTGCTGAAGAAAGCCTGAGAATTAGAAGCACAGGTGATTACAGATGACTCTGACCACCACAGTATCTGCTGGAAGGATAATATGGCAGAAACATTCATTGGATTTGTGGACTATATTGAAAACTTTTTCTTGATGCAGGTGGTCAGTGAACCAATGAGGGGATGTTGGACCTAAAGGTTAAGGGCAGTCTTGACTGCAGCAACTGTAAGACTGTGGAGTTCAGGACCCTAAGAGAAGTGAGCAAAATAAATAGCTGAATTACAGCTCTGGACTTCAGAAGAGCAGATTTAGGTCTGTTCAGGGAGTCTGTTCATGGAAAACTGTGCTGCAGGGCAAAAGGCCCCAGGAGAGCTGGCTGATCTTCAAAGACAGCCTCCTCAGAACACAAGAACAGCGCACAATGTTCAGAAAGTTGAGCAAGTATGGCACAAGGCCAGTGTGGATGAACATGGAGCTCCTGCCTGAGCTCAAACACAAGAAGTACACAGCAGGTGGAAGCAGGGACAGACAACTTGGGAGGAATGAACAGATGCTGCTCAAGTGTGCAGGAATACAGTCAAGAAAGCCAATCTGCAAGTCCAGTTTAAAGTAGCAAGGGAAGAAAGGGGCAATAAGGAAAGTTTCTTTATGTGCACCAGTAGCAGAAAGAAGAGTAATGAGAATGTAGAACAATGAGAATCGGCATTGCTTAATGGGGCGGGGAATCCCATGACAAGGGATATAGAAAAGACTCAGGTACTTGATGCGTTTTTTCCTCAATTTTCCTTGGCAAGTCTGCCCCCTGGCCCTCCAGCAGTTTGCAGGCATGAAGTAGTACTCACACTAGGAGAAGATGGAATCAGGGAGTACTTAACACAGACATTCATATGGGATGCATGCAAGGGTGCTGCAGAAGCTGGGTGATGTCATTGTGATGCTGGTAACATTTTTGAAAGGTCCTGGCAGTTTCAAAGGGGGGAGAATCCCAATAACTATGAAAAGGCAAACGTTTCACTAGTACTCAGGAAGAACATCTCTGTAACTCCAGACTGGTTAGCCTCACCTCAATTCCTGAGACAGTTATGGAGCAAATCCTCCTGCAAGCTATTGCTAAACATATGAAGGACAAGAAGGTGACTGTAAGCAGTCAGTATAGATTTATCATGGGCAAACCATGCCTGACCAACCTAATTTCTTTTCTATGATAATGTTGTGCACAAGAGGAAGGCAATATGTGTTGTATACTTTGACTTTATCAAGCTTTGCCACAATCTCCTGTAGACTTCTTATCACCAAACTGGTGAAATATGGGCTAGAAAAATGGATGATAAGGTGAGTGGAAAATTGGCTGTAATATTGGGCTCAGCAGGTTGTGATCAGTGGCACAAAGTCAATTGTATGATGGCCACTAGCTGGTGTCCCTCAGGAAGTCCGACTGGGACAGCAGTGTTTAATCACGTCATTGATGACCTGGCTGATGGCACAAACTGCATTCTCCACAAGTGTGCAGGTGACACCTAACTGTGGGGAGCAGTTGCTGCTGTTCAGAGGGACTTGGACAGCCTGGAGAAATGGGCTGACAAGAATTTCATGATGTTCAGCAAAAGTAAATACAAAGTCTTGCACCTGGGATGGAATAAACTAATGCAACAAAACAGACTGAGGGTCAGCTGACTGGGAAACAGCTTTTCTGAAAAGGACCTGGCAATCTTGGAAGAGAAGAAGTTGAGCCAGAAATGTGACTTTGTGGCTGGGAAAACAGCACTCTGGGTATTGTATTAGCAAGATCTGCAGGCAGCAGATCCAGAGAGCTGACGCCTCCTTCTGTGTTTGTCACTTGTGAGACTGTGCCTGGAATAGCATGCTCAGTTTGGGGATCTCCAATAAATAAAAGACTTGGACATACTGGATTGAGTCCTCAGAAGGCCAGCAAGCTGCTCCGGATCTGCGGCACATGACCTATGAGGAATAGCACTAGGTGATGGACCTGTTTAGCCTGGAAAAGAGAGATCTGGGGGGAAATCTGAAACTAAATGTTGTGTCTGCAACTACTTGATCAGAAGACATAAAGGAGACAGAGCCAGACTATTCCTGAAGATGCACAGCAACTGGATGAGAGGCAGTGGCTACAAGAGGGAACACTGAGATACAGTTTGAGGATTTTTTTTACTATGAGGTTGTTTCAATACTGGAAGAGACCCAGAGACACTATAAGAAAAACATTCCATCCTTGGACATGTTAAAGACTCAACTGGACACAAATCTGAGGAACCTGATCTAATTAGTCCTGCCTTGAACAGGGTGGATGAGTGGCATGTCACCCAGATATGGTCTACCTGATTCTGCAAATCCATGATTCTGTGTCACGTGGTCTAAGGTTCCTTCTATAAAATCCATAATGGGAGGAAGAAGTAAGTATTGATTGTAACTTGATTTCAAAATTCTCAAGTGGAGATGAAGATGTATTTATGATAGCAATGCCTAGAAATTAGCATAGGGTCAAAAGCTGCAGAAACAGATTCCAGATAGTGGTCGAGGGTGTTCCCACCATGTCATATAAATCTAATGTTATTCTGCAATTTTTAGTGTTGTGTCCATAGCTGGAATTGCTCCAGTAAACACCTGTGACAAATTACAGTTCCTATTTTTATCTCAGTAGCTGGAGGCTCAGAATCCAGTTTCAGGCTCTGAAAATGATTGATCCTCAGCCAAAGAACACAGATAGCCAACCTGTATATGGCAAATACACTTCGTAATAATGGAACATGAAACTGAACTAAAATAATAACCATAACGACACGCCTGGTCAGTCAACGAATGCAGCTTTTTTTGCACCATCAGCAATATTTAAGCCAAAGTATGTAAGACCAAAACAAAAACTGGAAACGTGTCACAGAACTGGGACATTCTGCACATAGGTATAACCCATCTGAAAAGAAATATCAACAACAAAATTCTGGGAAAAGCACAAAACTCATAACTGTCCACAGTATAGATGATGCATGATAATTCAATCCTCTGTGATCTGGCATTTCTAGCAAAACTGTTCCAAAATATTACTAGGGGCACTGCAGCATATTGCAGAGTGTGTTGGCAATGCCAAAAATTGAGGGAAATCAGGAACATGGCGAAAACATAAGACAGCTGCCAAATATTGATTTTCTTTAAAGGTGGGAAGCAAAGATACTGGGGTTTTTGAAAGTGAAGAAATAATGTTGGCATGTTTTTTGCAGGTCTGTTTGTAAAAGCTGAGGAGGCAAAATGTAGTGGTTGAAATGGCTTTAATGTATTCATGTTCTGTGCATAATTACACTGAGGGGAACACATTTGACAAGAAACCAATAGCAATATATCAGTGCCTGTCTGGGAGCATCTCAGTTGTTACCATGCAGCAATTCATGAGCCCTTGGATTTCAACAGTTTCTGTCAACAGAAATAACACTTCCATCCCCCAAAATCTCAAGTCCATGCCATCTGAAATTTTTAAAAAGTCCCATGTACTGCAATATGTCAAAGGTAAGTCAGAAGAGTGGTGAGTGAAATCCTAATTTCACTTTTACTCTTGCACCATGATAGTTTTCAGAAAGTTTGTCAATGAATGCAAACAGTATGAAGTGAAAATGTGGGAACTATATTTTGTAAGGTTCTTATCCAGTTGGGTCACTGGTCACAGAGGATTGTGGCAAATGTTGAAGAGCTAAAATTCAGATGCTGAATGAATCACACACATTCAGTAAGCACTGAATCACACATAGTATCAACAATAAAATGCATTTAAAAATTCCCATAGGGAGAAATGAACTAGAGAGTAAAAACTCACACTGGAGTTAAAGCTCTCTGAATTTTTAAGACAACTAAAGAAATGGAAATAAGTATCCTCCATTTATAAGTAGTGCCTGAAAGAAAGAGTCAAAAAATAACTTTATTTCTGACAAGAACTGGCTTAGAATCATTTAATGTTTTTAACTCTTTTCAATTAACATCAGTAGAAGAAACTAATGATGGGAGTACTATAGAAATCTGAGGAAAATATTGATTCATATAAAACCAAAAAATATGAAATATTTTTTTAAACCGACAAAATAAAAAAATGAAACTATGAGCAGTTGTGACTGTTTTAAGGGCTTTCATTCATCTTTGCTTAGTGAGCAGCTCAGATGCTATGTTACTTCTTCACAGCTGTTTGCTACAGTCATTTTTAGCAGGTCATCACCCCTCAGCAGAGCTGACAGGAGGAAATGTATATGCCCATGCACAATCTCCTTCAGTACAGGAACTGTACTTTGTTCAAGCCCACCTTCGTTGCTGATTTCAGACTGGCTGCCAGCCTCTGTGATAGCACAGCAGAGGCACAAGCACAGGTTTCCTGATGCCAGTCCCACACTTGTGACAGTAATGGAGGCACCAGGTGGCTTTTCAACCTTGCAACAACATTTGCTCCAGTAAAACTATCAATGTTTTGAGCTCACCAAGAGAGTCTTGTGCTTTTAGAGGACTTTTTTCCTTCTTTTACATGGGAAGAGAAGGCGAGGGGCTGTGTTACAGGGCTGAGGTGTGAAGGGGTAACTGTTAAATGAGCAACACAAAATTAAGATCTAGGACTTATTACTTTTGCAGAGATTACATTGGAAAGAAAGGGACAAAAGCTTTGGAGCTGGTCTTCCAAGGACTCAGTGGGTTTCAGAGCACAGATGATAAAATCATCTTTTTTTCTCTTTGCCACTCTCCTATGCCCCCCTGTTCAAATTCCTAGGAGGACGCCCTTCATCCCAAAATAGAAACTGCTTTGGAACAGGACAGTGTTACTGCTCTGCAGGAGCAGAGCAAGTGAAACAGCAGGTAGCATGGGTGCAGCTTCCTGGCCAGAGCACGAAGCACAGTGGAAAAAAGGGTGGAACCTTTCACTTCTGTATAGGTCCAAAACCTTTAAAGTGACAATGTTTCCCAGCACATTCCTGTACAGAAGAGTCAGAAACATTTTTCCACCCTTGATGCAAAAGGAAAATAAAGTAGCTTTTTGACCGTTTCCCTCCCTGTTGGGAAATACTGTTTTTGAACATCACCATTTCAGTTGTTTTTAACAGCTATTTAATCTGAACATACAACTTTCTGATAGTCTAGAGGTTGTTAAGTTACACATAAATGAAGCTTTGATGGGAGGAATACAGTCAGTTGACAAAAGACTCCTGGCAGCTTTGAAAAGTGTTCAGGCTTCTGGAATAAAGCAAAGAGAAGCAAAAAATGTAAATTTCATACATAAATTTCAATGGGAATAGCAGATCTCATTCAGAAACAAACCCAACAGTACTTACAGGGAAATGAAAGTACAGCTGAGGCCAACACCTTCCTGCCTCAACAAGCCAGAAGGTACTTTCTTTTTTATTTTCATGTTTCTCATAACCATATTGTCAAAACTAGAGGTCACTACCTCAGAGAGACTGACAAATGCAGAATGGTGATGAGAGCAAATGGAGAGGGATTTTTTGGCATTAGTGGTTAGGTATATCAAGTTTTTATCTTTACTAGTGAGAATATAATTTAGGAAGTGTGGATGGAAGGTAATCATAAACCACTCTTGCCATTGTCAAAAGCACTTCACAAACAACCCTTCTACACTTAGGAGAGCACATGCTTTCTTTTTTTCAGATTGAATTCACGTCTGTGGAAAAATGCATTAGTTGTAATGTTCACAACAGCAGGGCTCTACAAATGACAACTTAATCTGCCCCCAAAAATAATTTTACATTTCTAAAATGCATTTATGCATTACCCGATATACTGCTGTGAGCTGTTGCTCCACAAGACACAAGGGAGTAGTGTGTGTGTGAGAGCACAAACTGCAGAGGCTTCCAGAACAGGTATCCAGCCCCGATTCAAAAGGTCAGACATCCCTGACATGAAGGTTTAGCAGGAGTGAACAAAGCAAAGTGTTAAGGCAGACTGTGCATCTGTAGATCTGATAAAGAAGAAACACCAAACTGATCTTAGATGCAATTCAGATTACTGGTGGAAGTGAGATAGTAAGGAAAGTACTAGTTTTACTGTTGAATTACAATATCTAAAACAGAAGTATGAGATATTAAGTTCATCTTTATAATGTATGGCCAGCTGTTGCTATTGATTTATGGATGATCCTCACAATGCTAGCTGAGATTTTGTCTAAATATGCCTAGATAATATTTCCAAGATGTTGCCCAAAAACTGCTTCAAAAGCCACAAAAAGGGAACATAGGTATTGGAAATATAAGAAATGAAAGGGAAATATTTCTAAGTCTGTTGCATATGCTAGAAATACAAGCCAAGTCAAATGAAAGAGCCCTTATTGGCGCCACAGAAATGTTTGGACCCCTGGAGCAATGTAGGCATAGGTTTGTTTATGCTGGCTGAAGAAATTAATATTTGTCTTAACTTGTTATTTTCACTTTCTTCTGATATATTTACTAGAAAATATTGCAACTAAATAAGCAATTATTTGTAACAAATTATCTTCTAGTGTAGAAAGAACCAAACACAAGCCACAAAAATTAATTAAACAATTAGGATGCCTTCAAGAATTTTGTGGGGAGAGGAGTCATGTAACTGCCAATGCTTGTTATCTCAAATCTAAACTGTTTTTAGAAAACAGTATCAAAATAATAAAGCACTGTAAAATAACCTGCAGAACCAGACTCACCTATATTTAGATTAAATTATAGAAGGGCAGTGATTAAATTTAGGTTGTCATCCACTGATATTTTACTTGACAGGATGCTGAAAACTACTAAAACCTGCTGTCTGCTGTACAAAGAAAGGAGAGTGGCAGCATAAAAAGACTAATATGATCCAAGAGCTGCCATCACTTCATAACTGATTCTATGCATCAGGGAATCATGGTCTCAGAAGACAATGTCATGCTTGTGTGAGAACATCACTCTTCAAATATGCTGTGAAAGGATGGGTGACCCCTTCTCAGAAATGGTAGTAAGGGATACAAATTAGCAATCCACAGAAAATGCTGTCATGCTGAGAACATCTCTCCTGAGAAAGTCTCTGGCATAAACCTAAAGAAATGCTAATTGCCGAGCTTTACAAGGCTTCCATCCGTGCCCCAAGGGACCTTACTGGCCTTGGCCACCCTTGCCTGAGGCTTCTCCCCACACCCTGCCCATGACCCAGGCGCCCCATTTCAGTCTCAGGCCAGCCTCAGGCACCCAGCCCCTCCTTGAGAAATTCTGGAGGTGTCCCTGTGCCCAAATTGTTGTTTGAGCCATCATTCTGGATTGACCTCACACCTGGCTGGTGGCCATGCCTGTGCCTGATGGTCACTGGGCTGTCTACTCAACCCAACACTGCTCTCTAACACCGAGAGATCCTTCACGTGTCAGGCTTGTTTCTCCACTGGTGTACATGACAAATGTGTTTGAGCATTTTGTGTTTCACGGCCTCACTCTCATTTTGGTTTTAGAATGGTCTGACTTCAGAAATTCCTATGAATTAACCTATTTCAGCACCTAGCTGAGATGCTCTAACTGTGCTTCTCCAAGAAGTGTCTGGGTTCCAGTACAAAAACCTGCTCATAAGGCTTTTCCCTTTTGCAACTGAAAGAACTGTGTCCTTCGCACTATAACCAGTTACCTCATCCATGAAAATCAACAGTTGTCATAAGGGAGGATTGAAGACCCCTGAACTGATGAACTTTCAATCCTGTCACTTTTAATACTGACCATGTCTCTGTCACTTCAGTGGAAGACGAAGCCTTACCCTTTTGAAATCACTGAAAACAGCCTTTTGAGCCTTCACAATGCCACACCTTTATTTGTGAGATCAAAGAGCCAGTTATTAACTGAATTCCTGTTCTCCAGGTAGGTACTTAAGTAATTTTTCCCCATTTCAATGTCTTAAGTAGTTCATTCTATGAGTTCCATGAGGAAGAATTTCAATTTTAATAATTCTTGAGGACCTTGTCTGAAATGTCTTTGATTTTTCAGAATTCTTACCAAATTGTAGACACCAGAGCTGGGCTTATTGTTCCAGCAGGATGACACACACCATTGTGTAACCTTCCTACACTTTTTGAGTATAAATTCCTGGATTATGTGTAAGAATTGCATTACCATGGGAGTGTCTGTTCACCTCTTTTATTTCTCTCAGGCTTCTTCAGATTTATTTATTCCCCCATTATTTGTAGATTAATGAGTTTTCCTGTCACCATGCCCAAAAACATGTAGCCCTATTAAACTATTTACCAAAATCTATTATATTGTCTGGTCATTCCCCTGATATTTTAGACTTCTACAGACTTTAGGAGCAATATTTCTGCCTTTTCTTTATCTGTGACAACAATTTCAACAGCATAGAGGCCAAAATAATCTAGGAATATACCTATTCAGTGAAGAATTCCCTCTTACACTTGCTGTTTTGATCCTGTGAAGTAACTATGTTTCATATTGACTTTGAATTGATTTGGTTCTCAGTCTTCCAGTTAATTATGATCTTGAAATGTCTTCAACTATATAATTATACCTAAAAAGTATATGCCTCAAAATGCAATAATTAAGCCTTCAATCAGTAAAGGTGAATTTAAATGACTACAGATTATACCAGCTTTGCCAGGGACAAATACGTTTAATGGCAATATTTTGCAGAGTCATGCAAGGCTCCTGGAACTGATTTTCAGTTCTTGTCTCTTGCTCATTCAGACAAAATAAAAAAAAAATAAAAAATGTATCATACTTTGCTCCCAAGGTAGAAATATTTCACGTCATTCAAGGTATGTTTATTACAAACAGCTAAATGTAGTATTGCTGGTCACTTGCCACTGCACTGATGCAATGCAGTCCATCTCACATGGTGGAAGAAGAGGAGGGAAGGAAAGAGAAGAACTTTAAAGGACAGAAGACTGCGAAACAGTTTCCAGGCCCTATCTCACTTCAGCTCCTTAAAACCTTTCCATTGAAATGTATTGTGCAGCATCAGGAAAACAAAATGAAGTTTTGGTGAAAAAAGGAGATGTTTTTGTGCCTGTCCAGTATAACCATGAACACTGGCCATTCCAGAACAGCCACTGATCCAGAAGAAAGATATTCAGAGAAGAGGATGGTTAATCTCAACCTGAGGCATTCCACATTGATAGTGTTTTGAATTGAGACCCTAGATTGTAAGCACATCTGATAAATATTTAGTGGTTTATCTGGCCCTGAGGAAGCTCAGAAATGAGTCAGTGAAACCAGAACACCTGTTATTTATGCACTCAGTTCATAGCCCAGCTGCAGGTAGGATAAAAAGGTTCAATTCCAGTTGCAAATGCAAGGTATTTAAACATGTACTTACATATGCATTAAGTAGATCATAAGCAGTAATCAAATCTATTTATTTCTTTTTCAAAATATTTGGATGCATTTAAATCATAATTAATTATTCTCCTGCAGTACTGTCACAGTAATACTTACAAACAAGCCTGAACCAAAAAGTATTAACACTATAATGCTAATATTCATAAGCAGATCCCTGGGAAAAGGCTGATAGAAATTTTAAAATTGAAGTGAGAGAATTCATGGATACTATTTTAAAAGCCTATAGAATCTATTTTAAACCACGTGTTCACTGAGTTTGAAACTAGTTTGTAGAATGTTATAGAAAATTTTCTCTTTGGCAATGCTTGCTGTTTGTAGAGACCATATACCTTTCTTTGTGTTGGCACTGCATCTACCATGATGTGGAATGTTAAAAGAAAGTAAAAAAATGGTGCAATTGGAATCTTAAGCAATAGGGCTGTTTTCACTGATTTTAAAAGGGTAAAGTTTTCTAGTTTGTTTTTTCAGAAGGCTGATCGTAATATCATTCAAGCACATCCAAAAATCTACTGGCACATTTATTACAGAAGTAAGTACGGATTTATGGAAGCAGTAAAAAAAAATGCACAAGCCAGCTCAGAAAAGCTGAAGTCATTAAGTTCCTCTTATGAATAATGTAAGTTTCAGGTACCTTTTATTTATATACTTCTTTTGCTTTAACAAAAATGATTAATTTAAAAACAGAGCTGAGCTGTATTCCATTTCCCCTCTACTGTTTTAAATAAGATATCCATATTCTTTCCATTTGTCATGGGACATTAAGGGCATATTTTCATCATGGATTATATTGTATCAATTGGTAATATGCCATGTTGTGATGGACCACAAAACGTCATATAACCTGGAGCAAATTTCAGATGCATGGAAGAAATTGTAGTTGAACGACAAACCATGAAAATCTAGGGGAAGCTAGGCCTCTTTGGCTACAATTAAAGCATGCAGTAAATTTGTTCCACCAACAGGTTTTCCTGTGTTCAGTGATTGACAAGGTTTGTTCAACTCCTCTGGCACTGTGCGTCCTAAAGTTTGTGCATGAAATTATTGCCACATATGGATTATACAGATGCTCTGCAAATGGAGAATACAAAAGTGGTCACACGAGGGAGGAAAACCCAAGGACATAGTTTACAGTCCTTTATGTTATGAATAGTTATATTCCTCTCCTTAGCAGGAGACAGTGCTTCTTTTGATTTCCAAGTCAGTATGTGACTGAACGAGTGTCATATTAATAGCTTTGGTAAGTCTCGGAGAGAAGTCCTCTTACACTGACCTGCCACTAGCAGCAACACAGAGTGCCCCTGGCTTTTACCCAGCTTGATGCCAGTTTCTTCTGGGTATTTAGCTCCTTCACCTTCTCAGACGATCCAGAGGAATCTTAGGGATGGCCCTGGTTTTGTAAAGAAGGCTTTCATCCTTAGGGTTTTCACTAAAACTACTGACTTATTTCAAATCAGCGATTAAATTATTACATTAGAATAATTTCCTTAACTTAGGCCAGACTTTGAATCTGTAGTCTGAGCAGAAAAGTTGAGGTGTTATTACCAGCTCTCTGGTAGCAGGTTTTCAAAACACCCTACTAGTAAGTCAGATATTCATGGCACTATCTGTAATGACAAGGAAGATGTGAAAAAACACCCTCTAAGTAGCTGGTTTCTGAGTTTTCTGTAGCAACCATCAGTTTCTCTCTGCAAGCTTTATGTACATCTAATACCCTCACAAAGTCATGTTTGATAGCTTCTATACATCAGTGTTGTGCAGTAAGGGGGAGAAAATAGCTATAGGCCAGTTTCATGGCCAGATTAATTTTTATTGCAGCCTTGAATTTTTTCTGCAGTGTTATGATGGAGGACCATAATAATCTGTCACAAGTATCATCAGATGTCACTGTCACTGTATGTAGAGTGCTGGGTTGAATTTAGTACAGCGGTTGTTATTTTTACCAGGTAACATGTTGACTGCTTCATTATTAAGACACAAGTAAAGACCAGCTTGTGCCTGACCTCTGTGCATAGCATAGGTGCTTTCAAAATCACATGAATTTTCTTTCAGCTAGTTCCTTCATCCAGAGTTCCTACTGCTAGTAAAGTCTATTTTTGTACTTTTTCCCCCCAAAATTATAAATACAGCACAGGGTACATGTGTAAATTGAAGTAAAAGAATCACTTTTCGGTTTCACACTTATTATAACCTCACTGAATTTGAGCAGAGAGGCAGGTGTCTACTCTGAAATACAACTATTTGAGGGCAATCTAAGAAAAGCAAATGATAAAGATAATGCATGAAAATCAACAGGTCTTGTAGGTATTTATTGACCAGAGAAACCACCATGCTAGATGTGACTGAGCAATGAATAACTAAATTTGTGGAACAAATATTGCAAAAGAAGTGTTGTTTATGATAGGACATGCCCTGACTTCTATTTTTGAGTTTATAAGTATTTTTAAAATACAGTTAGAAAGTTTTATGAGCATTAGTGGAACATTAAGGTTATGTCACTAGTGTGAACACTGCTCAGAATAAGTAAGTAAAGCCCATATTTTTAGAGAGACAGGACTTTAAAAAGTTTAAGTTTGGGATTGTTATTTGTTTTGTTGTTTGGTTGGGGTTCTTTTGGCAGATTAACACAGTTATTCCTGAGGCATAGGACTACAGTCTCATAAGTCCCTGTTACACATATCAGGACTACTGCTAGGAAAGATCTGTTTGCTATAGAAACAAGTACAGGATGGTTTGCTTATGATAAAAGACATGAAGAGTGATGGGGTGTATCATGACAAAGTTGGCTGTCTCTAAAGAAATGACTGACTTTTTTTATCCTTTTGTATGCTAAATATGGCATATGTGTGAAGCAAAGAGGAAAACCTGATTATCAAGGTAAAGACTGAAGTTAAACACTTGATTTTGAACAGCCTGTCAAGATGCTATATAGCTGAAAGCTTCTTTATGGTTTGTCACAATATAGCAGTATGTCTTGTACATACTTTTCCATGTGCTTGATGGCATAGGGATTTAAAATCACTTCTCAAATGTATGTTCTGAATTCCATAGGAGTTTGCTGACTTGCTGTCTGATATTTCTGATTTTTTAATATAGACACATAGATTATCACCCTTTAAAGCTTCTTTTAAAATGTATTGGATTATAATTAACAAGGATCAATTTAATAAAAACAGTAACACTTTTAAAAAACATTAAATCTGACCAATGTTATTGCGACATTTAAGAGCAAAGTGCAAGGTGCTTACTGTTCCAACATTAATCATGTGCCAGGACGGATGGGATTAATTTCATCTCATTATAGCTATCTAAAAATTAGTCATCACATCTCATCTACTCACCTAAATTCCTATTAAATCAATGGACAGAGATAGTAATCCCCAGGGGGCACACCAGCCCATTCTCAGATGGGTGAAAGAAACACATGCTTCTTACCAATAGGTCCAGACAGGACTTGCTGATATAAGACAGATGCTTCACTTATTTGTCATAGGTAGGGATCTCACACTGTTTGAGATCGCTTAAGATACCCAAAATGTCCATGTGGGTGTGGCAGATGTGGCCCAGGACTGACCCGCAGAAGACCCTTCCACAGTGGCAGCTGGAGTCTAGACAGATGGAACAGTAGGTATTTCAGGGTTCCTGTAAGTACACTGAATATGGGACTGTTGTCTCTAAATCGTGTCCAATGTCTGTAAAGGGAGCTTGGGGACATACAGGTCCCAGCACTTACCTGAATGTATCACTGCCACACTACCTCACCCTGGGAGGTTTACAGAAGGAAGGAAAATTCAAAACTCACTGAAACTGACTGAAACTGACTGAAAACTGAACGTTTCACTGTACAGATACACAGAGAAATAAGCAGGCCTGCATTGAGGGAGGGTAGTGCAGGACCTCTCTCCATCCCTTTTGCCTGCTCTGGGAGACATAAGATTGAGTTAAATATCTATAGCCACCAGATGAAATTACCCCTAGGGAATGAGGCTGGTGCTGGAAAAACTGAAAAAATCATATGAGCACTCATTATCTTGGTATAGGCTGATGAAGGCAGATAAGCAAAGTTGCTTGAAGTCACCCCGGCTTGTATGATGCCAGCAATGACATCAAAAGAGAGCACCAGAAAGTAGGTTTGGAAGAACAGCCTACTGCTTTTTCAGATGACTTTCATTCCTAGCCCAGGAAAGGGTCAAAGGCTGTCTTCATAAAAACAAAAATGGGATTATTAGAGGACAAAAAGGACATTTATACTTAAAACAACAGGAAGCTTACAAGCAAAGAACTGTTGTGGCTTCCTAGCTTCCCATGCCAAAGCAAAGTGAACACTATGAACCACCCACACTGCCTTTACCATGTCCCTCTGCCTCTGTCCAAGTACCACACGAGAGGAAATTGTTCTTGACTTCAGCAATGTGGCTTAGAACCTAAACATCTGCTTTCTGCAATCTTTAATTTACATGCTTATCGTTTACCCTTAATGTAGGCTGACTTGGCACTGGATTGTTTGCAACAGCAACTTTAAATTTTTTTATGTTCTTTTATATTTATTCTTATGTATTAGTTACATTGAAGGTTCTTTTTATGCTTATGCCCCTTGCCTCCCACCATACTTCTCCCAGTGTTTTCTCTCCCTGAAAAGGCATTTTGGGCAACACATGGAAAGCAACATTTAACAAAGTTTTGGCCATGCCTACATATTGACCCATCCTGCAAGTGAACTTCCTTGTCTCTTTCAGAGCCCAGTAAGAGAACACCTCTGGCTCTCCTACATGAGCAGGAAGAACAGAAAGTGCCCACAAACTCTGGGATTTCATGCTACACATCCAGAAGATTTCTTTTGAACAAATAAATTTTTTTCATTAGGGATTTTGCATAACTTCCCTGATGATCTTGCAGACTTCCCTTTGAGCTGCCCCCAGATGTTGTGTCCCAGTGCAGTGCCCACACCAATGATACTGAGGGTTCTGTTTTTCACATAAATCATGCTTCTTAATAGCCAAATTGTAACCTTAAAGGCTGTTTTGCTTAAGAAAAAATAATATTCACTTAGCTGTCCTCTCATCTTACTACTCAAATTTCATTTTTACCCTTACTTAATATATTCTTCATATTTAAGTTCTCCAAATCTGTCTTCTCTTTAGTTTCAGTATCTTATTAAGTATACAAGCATTAAACATGCCTTTATTTTTGCTTTATCCTTACCAAAGGTGTAAGCTGGAAAAATTGCTGCTCTCCATGTTCAAGCCTCAGATACTATTTGTTAAACACATGCTGTGTCCCAGTCTGAAGATAGCTGTACTCCTCTGAGACCTCAAGTATTCTAAGTACTCTTGGGATGAGAAGTGCTGCATCTATGTATTGTAGTGTTATAAAATGTTAGTTTATACTTGCCCTCTTTTTTTTTTTTTTTAATTGTAGACTCATATATCATCACTACAAGTTATAAAACAGTTCAACATACAGAAGAGGAGCAACATGTTGTCAGTATTACCTCTCTCTCTGGTATTTGGTTGTTGAAACAAAGAGATCTAGTGGAATGTTTGGCTCTTAAAATTATGCAGCTATGTCCCACAGAAGCTTAGCAGTTCTGGCAGGGCAGTAATTGGTTTTTTCCTGAGAATTTTTTAAATTATCTGGGCACCAACAAAAATAATTACATTTTTAAAGTGGTGGATTCAGTTGTGGCTACGCAGATATGAGCAGTCTGTCTTTGTTAGTGTTTATATTGTGGCACTGCTGAGGGACACCAGTGACAGGCAGGGACTGATTGTGCTTGGCACTGAACAAACAAGGTAGAGTTTGCCCCAAAGAGGTTATAACTTAAATACACAAGGACTGGGAGCTGGGGAGAGTGGTGTCACATCACTCAGGAGATTGGGAGTTGAACACCTCTAAACCAGATTGCTTCTCTCCTGGAGCTCTGGCCTTCATGGCACAGGTGCCCTTCTAGCCAGCTTTCTGCTGTGAAACCTCTAATGTTCTGCCTGTAAAGCAGACAATATTGATTTAAAAAACAAAAACAGAAAAAAAGAGCCAGAAGGGTCTGCTTAGAGCTGCCAAGGTTAAACTTTGAAATGATTAGTCACTTTCCATTGCAGTCAGTGCAAACTACCAACATTTCTTAAACATTTCTTTTAGCAGTCACTCACATGAATAATTAACTCCTGTGACCCTGCCTTGTCACTTACTGGTTAACATGGTCAAATGCTATCATTAACTTTCAGCATTGGATGTGCTCTCTCATACTTTCCACCTGCTGATGCAAATGCTCGGGCTCGAAGCTCACATTTCTAAATGTAGAAGCACAAGCCCGTGTGGACTCTTCCAAGGCTTCCTCCCAACCCCGCTGTGTGTACACCGAGCTGTGGTGCCACGGGATCTGCACTTTCCTTGTCTTCTCGGGTGCCTTGTTTCTGGGCAGCCTCTGGGAAAACGTGTCAGGGACAGAGCAGAGGTTTACCTCACAGTGGCCTTTCTTTATCAGCAAAGCCAGGAAGCTGCACAAATCCCTGGCATGCATCCACCTTCGGCTTTCTGAGAAGCAGATAGCGTGTCCCAGCCTGAGCTTTATTTAAAGAGGCAGACCATTTGTGGTGAAGAGCTAAGCTATGGAGCACTGGGGTATCACACTTGCCTGGATTCCTGGATTTTTTGCTCCCACCCAGAGAAAAATGCAGCTAAAGTGTTGGTGGGGAATTTGCAGCTGATCGTGGATAAAAAAGTGGTAAGGCCTCCTTGGGATGTTATTGAGAATTTCTAAGTTCTTCCCTATGGGACCACATTTTGTAGGTCTTAATCTCATAGGAGACAAACACAGGATTTGATCTGAATGTAAAGCTTTCATTCTGCACTCCCACTATGACCAGGATGGGAAATTGTAACACAGCGAGCTCCCTCAGTCCTCTTGACACACAGGCAATGGCAAAATGCCATCAATCTCAAAGATTTATGTTCTTGTCCTTTTAAATCCCTACCTTGCATTACACCATTATCACAATACATAAGGTAATGGCAGGAGTTGAATGAGTCATGGGAGACTTTCACTAAGATTTAATCCAAAATTTAAAAGCTGCCTACTCTTCATTGCCACAGCGTGGCATGTTTTTAAGCTACAGGAAATACGCCGTGTTCAGCAACATCTCATAATGTTAATTGCTAAATAAGCTACCCCATGGTCCTCAGTATCAGTGCTGTAGGTGACAGGGTTAAAAACAAAACTCTGATTATTAATTTAGTCTGTCACTAGCAAAGATAATTCTTTGGTAATAGAGGTTACTATGGAGCCTGATTCAGGGACAAAAAAAAGCCCAGATTTAAATTCATCATAGTGGAAAATCTTTAAACTGCTCTTTGGTACATTTAACAATTTCTGTTGTCCCTCTGGGAACAAAATCTAAACCAAAATCTAACATGAAGGGAACAGGTTTGCTGTGATGCCACAAGTGCTCTAATTAATGTATCTGGTTTTCATGGTGATAAATGGGGTCTGTCAGAGGGTAATAATTAATTCTTAATAATGTGAATTTCTCAAGGTTATTTTACCCTCAGATTTTTAAGAGCTCTCCATAACCAAAACTGATACTGTAAATAAACAAATCTTGATTTGCTAGGCACATGGTACAGGTATGTGTGTGTTAGCAAGCTCGGCTTCCCTCTGAAGCAGACATTTCACTTTTGATGCTCTGGTTTTGTTTGCTCTCGCTTATCTGTCCACAAATGGCCATGTTGACTCACACTGCCCCTGCAAAGCTGCCCAGCCTCTTCACTGCCAGGACTGACCCACAGTCTGGGTTTGATACTGGCAGCCACGCTGCATGCTCATTCCTCTACTTTAATATGCTCATTTCTAAAATTATAGTCTCCTTTGCTGCTGGAAGTGCCTACAAAAAGGACATGAAATGTTAGAAGGAGAGGGTGTGTTTTAAAAGCAACTGTAACACCAGAGAAGGGGAAATTTTTTTTCTTTCCTAAAACACTAATCTCTATTCTGCATCTGTCTACTCATTTACCCTCTGGTAACACTGTTGGCTCCCCCTTTCCCAACAGTTCTCTCTCTCTCATGGAAAAACTGGGCAGGAAGAGGTCATTGAAAACATTCTTGGGGATTGAGGCTACCAGGCCTTGTTGCTGCACAATTATGCAAGCAGATCCTTTTGAAAACAACTTTTAAGAAGGAAATGGGGAGCTTATAGTGAACAAGTGAGAACAGTACTCAGTGCAACTGTGTGCCTAGTACTACTAACTTTCTGGCCTCAGACTGTAAATTGGGCTGTGCTAAGGTATAGCTGAAAAACATGAAATTGAAAAGATAAAAATAATATCAGATCTTTATGTTCATAATTATAGGCTTTATTCTGTAACTTAAATTTTTAGTTGACAAAGCTTGAAATGACATAAAGTATGCATTTCATAGTAAAGAAAACATAGTCATGTAAGTGTAGGTGGCAAACCCCAAACTTACCCTTGTCGTTACACAAGTCCTTTTCCTTGAACACTGGCTTTTTTTAGTTTAGTTTTTGTTTTTAAGATGAGATTCTTTAGAAGAGTTTAGAGTGGTGAACTTTAAGCTGAGCTAGGTAAACACAGTTATGGATCCTGAGTAATCCTTCATTGCCAATCAAAGTAATGACTTTCTTTCGCTTGCCGTTTTTCTTTCTCTCTCTCACTTTGATTTATACCCTGGAGTTTTGCTCAGTGATTTTTCAGAAGCTGCAAAAAATTAAAATAAACACGTTTAGTGCTGAACAGATTCATCTTCTTTTCATATTTTCCCTCCAGTTCTTTGCTACATTCAGAGAGCTGCCATGTACAATCTCTGCCCCTGAATGACAGCCCCTGCCATGGTCTGAAACCACAGCTGTCCCACACAGAGATGTTCTTTTGGGGCAAGTTTCTCCTGTGGAGGGGAGGCAGTAATGTGCCCTTAAAACTGTCTGCCCTGTGGGTTAGGAAATGCTTCTTATGTAGGTCACTGGTCAAGTTATCACATCTGTATGCGCAACCGTCTCGGCTTGGCTGCAAGTCTGCTGCGGACACTGGGAGGCTGTGCAGGGGCAGGGTCCAGCTGCAAGGTCAGGAGCTCAGATTTGGGAAATACCTCTGCTATTGACTCTGAGTGTCATGGGTTCACTTCAGGGAAAAATATATGAAACTGATAGCTCCTGGCTCTAGCACTATTTGTTAAATTCTCCTCTCCTTTTTTGATCACTACTTTCTTCGTTTCACGTTTTACCTGTTCAACACAGGTTCACCAAGCTGACTGAAAAAAATATTATATGTGCTGGACCTTTCACACTGCTCAAACTTATTGTTCAGTAACAGTGAAATTTTGTTTAGATATGAACTATCTGATGTTTGCCACTGATGGCTACGATTACAGCCCACCTCACAGTAATAAACAAGTTTGAGTCAGAGGGGTTACTTAGCACAAATGAAGGCAGCACTTTGAGATAAAAGCACAGAATGATTGCATTTCATTTTAAGTGCTGTAATCATTGTTAAGTTGTATTACAAAAATTCAAGGCTAACATTTAATAGACAGAGGGTGTAAACTGCATGAGTGGTCATTTTTTACACTGTGTTTATCTAGATCCCTGCAAATCGATTTTAGTTTAAGTTTATTTTTATATCACTGCCACTATGGAAAGCAAGACTTGGTACAAAAACCCAACCAAACAAGCAAATACCAAACCAAAACCCCTAAGCTACTCACAGCTATGCAGATATCCCTAACCAGTGCTGCTTTACGCTAATGACCTTAGATATTAGTACCAGGGAAATCTCCAGTCCTTGGGTAACTGCCACACACCCACTTCTGTGGATGCCTCTCTTCTCCTTTGCTTTGTCTGCTTTATGGCTCCTTTGCATTTTTGCTCTTTATCATTAACAGACAAGTGGCATATTGCACTCCCACCTGGTGCTGTGTTTTCCTGTCTATATGCCTTCAAGTAAAAACCCACTGAATAGATGCCTTGCCAACGTGTCTAAAGGTTGAAAAAATAACTTTAAAAATGCTGACATGTATTTGTTTTCTCAAAACAAACCTTGTGCCTGTAATGTTAGAAGCTTTAATTGCCTAGGGAATTTCATCCTCCAACTGTGTGAAAGTTGACAATAAAAAGGAATCTTCTTACAGGGAAGTATTTTTTTTTTTTTTTTTCACCAGATTGTATCACTATGAATCAAGGTTGTAACTAGGATTACAAAGCAGCGAAAGGAGACGGGACTTTCATTAAGGCCTGTTTTGACCTCAGTCCTGGCTTACCACCCTCTGTCCTGGCACATTCCTGCTGCTGCAGAGGTGGTGGCAGCTCTGCCTCTGTCTGGGAGGAATCCCCTAGGCCCAGGCATGACAAGGGGAGGTCCCTGGGCAAAAGGTATAGGACCAGAGAAGCTGCTGCTTTAGGATAAAGTTGCTAGGTCTAGAGATCTTTGGAGAGGATGCCTCCTTCCTTTTCCATGGGTCCAAAATAGACACTGGCACTTGATACCCTGCAGATATCACTGCAACAGAAGAGACTGGAAAAAAAAGCAGTACCTGTCTAAAAAAGTCTTTACTTAAACCTCCAGGGTTATCATCTAACCCTGCACCAGAATCAAATCTTTTCAAAGAATCATTGGATCACTTCAGCTGGAAAATACCATATGATCACTGAATCCAACCACTACCAAGTCCACCATGACCAGTCCACCATGTCCCTAGGCACCATATCTACCCATGTTTTAAGTGGTGCCAGGGATGGAGATAGCCACTTCCCTGGGCAGCCTTTGGTGACCCATAATCCAGAAGGTTTCATTTGCATCCAATCAACCCATATTTCCAGAATAGGACTAGGTTTCTGTTCTGATTTTTTTATAAACATTACTTTAAAATGTCTAGGTTCCTATTGAAATAATTATCACCTGCCAGAACCAGATAAATACGGATCAGTGTGACACAAAGCAGTGATAGTGGCAGTGTTACTGCCCCAGGATCATCTCAGCCCCTGATCCAAAGCCAGAATGGAAGATGTCCTTCACACAGGCTCTGGGAGGCAGATCCTCTGGCGTGTGTATGTTGTCTGTCCTTTCCTTGGGCCTCTGCGTCTGCAGCAGCAGCAGCTCGGGCTGAGAGCAGCTGGGTAGGAGAGGGACTCAGTCTCAGCTGCTGAATGGTCTTGTGTCAGGGGGAAAAGTTACTGATACTTTATGTAAAGCACACATGACTTCTCGTGATTTCATCCTTGGTATGCAAGATTTGAGGTGGAAGCTTCTGTTGTTGCTGGTACTTTTTCCATAGGGTCTGACATAGCAAGAACTGGAAATGAGATGGGATACCCAAGGTTTCTAGCTTTTTTTAAAAAACAGGGTGTAATGTGCTAAAGAGGGAGTGTCAGTCTTTGGCATTCTTAAATTTCCTGGCTATTGTTGATTTATATCAGATCCTTAAAGCTATTTAAAAACAATGTTTTGTTGGTATTTCCTTAGTAAAATGAGTGAAAAGGATGACATATTTCATGGAAGCTGATGTATGTATTCTTTTCAGAAAGACCCAAAAGGTCTTTTGGCATCAGCACGTTCATTAGGCAATTGTTTTACGTACCAGGTAGACTTTGTGGCTCCTAAAGGTTTGTCATGCTGTCTTCCTTTAAGCAGATATCTATAGTATTTTGCGTATGGCCTATATGCAAAGTTCAGTTTATTTATGCTACATTCCAAACCACGCTCCATAAAACTCTCATGTCTCACTTATAAAACACTTGCCTAGGATATGCGCCATGTGTGGAAAAATTCTGTACCAAATTACATTTTACAAGTTTTCATGCATGCTCATTTAGATGATTTATCACCCTCACAAGGCAAGATCTTTCAAAGCTCCAAAAGGAAGCATATACCATATGATTACTGGCAGTGCTTACTTCTAATTAAACCTGTACTGAAATAAAACAACAACAAAGAGTATATGAAAATAAGTACCTTCAGAGTAATTATGCTAATTCTTGGATTTCTTTGTTCTTACTAGAAAACAGTGACAATTCTAAGAGCAATTCACAAAGACATTCATTTTTATCAGTTCACACTTGGTCTAAATTAATGGTCCTTCCACCTTTTTTTCAAAGTGGTGATAAAAGTAGTGAGATCTGCAGGTGAGAGCTGAGTTCAAGCTCTGTCTGGAGACAGCAGAATCCTGGTAGCAGCCTGGGACCATATGGAGTTTCCTTGTCATTCCCAGTGGCAGTGACACTCTTTGTGCCACACTGCTTTGGCCAGGGATCAGTCAGGAGCTCAGTCCAACTGCAGGGTCTCAAAAGCAGGGAGAGCAAACCAGAGCAAGGTTGGATGGGCAGAAATTAGACCACAATAAAGCTTTTTTGACCACTGTGTTGCTCACCTGCAAAATGATCTTTTCCAGAAAAGCAGATTGTCCCTCAGAAGAACACCAGTTTTCAGCTCAGCTCCTTGCATGTGTACCTTTAAAATGTCTCCATCAAACTCCAAGTGGCATTTACAAGCATGGCAATTGATTGATGCTGTGCAGTGTCCTTCCTGGCTACCTGCATGGTTTCCAATGATTACTATAAATTATGAGAGTATTTCTGGTTTGAAGAGCATAGCAACCAGGTTTTTAAACCCAGATTGTGCCTTTACCACTCACAGGTGCCATGACCAAATCACTAAGACTGCATTGTTCTGTGTTTCTTGAATCCAAGCCATTTGCAATGGCAAGTAAAAAAAAAAAAAAATCCAAAAATAGTAAGACATTGGAAATGTGGGAAAAGTCTCTATATTTCAAACATCTTTTTTTCTTATGCAGTTTTAGTATTTTTTCTTCATAATCACTTGAACTGATTTTTTTTCTCTCACCAATTAATTCTGTTTCAGTTCAGAATGTGCAACTAATTTACTGGAAATATAACAGCAACTTCTCAGAGTCTAAACAAAGTAAACCCAAGCTATTACAGAATATATTCAGCAGCTACAAAGAAGATGCTGCTTTAACTTGAAGGTCCAACAAAAATACATTTTTCTCCCTGAAAGACAATACCAAAAGATAGTCAACACGAGCTGAGGAAAAAAAAATCACTTAAATGATAGAGAAATACTGATCTCTTATTCTAAAATGCGTGCATGCACACACAAGAGTGGGGAGGTGGGGTGTACCATTTTTGTAAACGAAGAAGATCTGTTTTTTCCTAAATTGAATAGTATGAATCCCCAACCATATGTCATAGCCTAAATCTCGAATAAAAGTTGCATGGGTTAAATTGATACATTATTACAAGTTAAATAACCAGAGGGAAGCAATAGTCAAAAGCTTGCTCCCACCAAAGATTTGATATATAGTTTCTAAAGAAAAAAAAAAGATGCTGCTGGATTCTGAAACAGGCCCTGGAGACATTTGGATATTATCTAATAGGAAGAGGGTTTATCCTGAAATAGACCTCAGTGCATGAGAGTGACTGAGCAGGATGAAAAAGACTCCAAGAGCAGAAGCACAAGGTAGTATCTATCATTCCACACTTTTCATTTCCCAGCCAGACATATGGCTGAATCTTGTAATTTAAATGCAGATTATCTATCCCAGCAGGAGTGCCTGAACATCCTGGAACCAGTGTCATGTTTCAGTAGGAGTGTCAGTGACTGTTTCATGTTGCATAATTTCAAAATATTTTGTTCTCTGCCAAATTTAAGTATTTTTTATGCTTTTAAAGGATGGGTCTTCCTTCTACAGATGCTTTTTTATTCTTTTAAGCGGTAAAGCACTCACTGCTGTTTTTCTGTGCTACCTGAAGCTAGTTTGTCTCCTATTTACACAGGAGGAATGAATCTGTCCATTTATAGGACCAGGATGGCCAAATGTCAGAGAGTTTCACCCTCAGCCTAGGACAGAGCTGTAGTGTACAATGCACAGTGGCGAGCCTTTTGATGCAGACACATAATTTAGTTGTGTAAACATGGGTTTCATTGAAAATCAAAGTCAGTAGGTATATGGCTATAGGTGTTAGCATGTGAAATATTTTGCCAGATTTTTTTGAGGAGCAGGAATTAATAGCAACACATACACCTTTCAAAATTATACTGGGACTTGGAAAAAATCCACATGCCTTAATCCCAGGGATTCAGCCTGACAACTCTTTAGCACTGTCTAATTTACTAGATGTTGACTCTCCAGAAACATCCTGCTGAGCTGTCAAGTCCTTCAAAGAAAAGTTTTGAACCAGCTCAGGTGCAGCCCAGTGTCAGGAAATGCCTCATGTATTTCACCTAATATCTCTCATACTCCAGACTGACCAGACAAGATGCCCAACCTGTTCTGAAATTCCGAGGTGCCTTAACTTATTTGGGTCTGAGTTCAACTTCCAGGGTTTTCAGTGTTTGCCACCTCACCTTAGAAATGGGAAGGGTTTTGAACTATCAGGTTTTTAGGCTGCAGCTCTTAAAAGCCTCAAGAATGCTTAAATCACAATGCTGGCGAAATTTGTAGAGGGATTAAACTCTACTTTTCAAGTTAAGTGGTGGTAGAGGAAAGGTTCCATGGGCAGAAGGAGAACAGGGAAGAGAAAGCCTGTCTGCCTCAGCAGCTTTACACCTAGGGGAGGTATAGATGCTACAGGTGTTACTGAATGCTGAGAAGCTCATATAAAACGGCAGGGGTATCCCCAAAGTCAGACTGATGCTATGGCCTAACAGGTAGTTTTTCTCAAGCCACATCTGTGTGGACAACCAGGGCAGAGGTAGAAACATTAGCATGCTCTTAGTCACACAGCTAAATCATTAAGTGGGATTTGGTGCTATTTTGGCACTTGTCACCAGGGGTAAGGCCACATCAAGTCTAGCAATGATGTGAAAAAATCAATTATGGCCATGGCAAGGCCTAGGAAATCCCAAATGCTAAAATTCATCTCCCAAGTAAAGGAGAAATGCCTTTTAAAGGCTACTTTTTAGACTGGAAGTAGGTAGTAGATTACAATGTGGGACACAGGAGAATTGACTGCAGGATGATAGATAGAGCAGGATTCATCCTGAGCGCTGTAGAGGAAGCCACACCACACAGCTGAACCTAACAATCTCTGTGGCCAGAGGAGATAGATGGAAACATACTCTGAACACACCTTCATGGAATACCACTACTTTGTATGTCCAAATAATGCAACTTTGACTTATGTGTAATGAAAAAATTGATTTAAATAGAACTGAATCAAATGAGACATATACCAGCACAAGAAATATTCAAACTGCAGTAAGTTTATGTGGAGGGAGAAAGATACATCCCTCGGGTAGTAGTTATTACATTTATTGTCTAAACTAGTATGTGTGGTGCTGTGGAGAGCAGTGGCACATGCAAAAAATTTACGTCCCTAAGTATGTAGAAAAGAAATTACAAACTGTGAAGCTCATCAAAATTTATTTCAAAAAGTCATTGCGGTGTCTTTGTAAAGGTTCTTTGATTCTTCCTCAACTGCATGCTAGAAGAACAAAATCTTTCCTAAAAACTTGTATGTAGGGTGATTAGTGAGCTCAACTGGAGACAAAAGTGAGAAAGGACAAGGTAAGCAATTTTTTTTTTGGCATTGCTGTCCTTCCCACTGAATTTCCAAACGCCTCTTTAGCAAAATGTGTTTGATTAGGCATGAAGGACTGTTTCCACATTTTTGATGCTCATTAAGAATTGGTAGAAAAGAGCAGACCAGCTCTTTGACAGCCTTCTTTTAAAAGTGTGTTCTTTAAAATCTCCATGTTTTACTGAGATTTTGATGTGCACAGTCTACAAACTCCAGAATTTTAGTTTTGCCTTTGCATGTTTCAGTTTAAAATTCCAACCAAGAAAATCATCATTTTCTATGCCTTGTAGGCTTTGATCCTTTGAAAATCTGACTTAATGATTTTTGCCTTTTGCTTCTCACCTAGATAAACAGTCTTTTAAAAAAACAAAAACAAAAACGAAACCTCCAAACAAATTAATGCCATCAACAACAGTAACAAATGCCCTGCCTGTGAGCACAATTAGTAAGAAAACAGCCTTAGTTGTGTTTAGCCTGCGGACACCAGTGGAGCTCCACAACCATAGATTCTAATTAAGGGATTGACTTTTCAAGAAAGATTAGAATAATGAAATGCATTTAGCTTTGCTAAATGATGACAGGGAGGGAATAAGACAACCCTCAGCAACAATAAGGAGATTGTAAACAGCAACAATGGACAAGAGTTGTTTAAAGGAAGAGAAAGAACATTTTCCTAGGCACCAGGAATAATAAGGAAAATTGGATGCGTAGATAGAATAAATAAGTTCAAAGTTGATTGTTGGTGTTCTTATTATATTTCATCTTTTGAATGAACACTGAGATGTTTGTTGTCAAGGATGGATTTATTCATGACCAAGGTACCTTGTTACCGCTACCAAATGTAGTATCCAGTTTTGTGTGATGTAGGAGATGCTGTACCACGGTATATCCACTCATCATGGAAAGGCCTGCATCAGGTCTGGTTTCTATGCAGCCTCTGTACAAATGTTCACCAGAAATAACATTTACAGAATTGCAAACCCACTTCATCCTTCAAAGGAGCAGTGGTGAAGCCACCACCTTGCTGCTGCAGCAAGAGCGGAGGAGTGGTCAGGAAGGCAGCGTGGTGTGCCCATGGTTTTGACACTGCATCCAGGGGCAGAAGGTGCTCCATTTCTACCAGCAGCTTGAGTAGATCCTTGTCTCTACCACTGGAATTTCTTGTTAGGTGTCTAACCAACTCGGTGGAGAGACGGAAATAATACTGAAGTCTTCACAGTCTCCTATTGCTGTTCAACCCTGCTGCAGGTATTTCTCCTATTTACTTCTGAGAAAGAAACATTTTGGGATTAGAACAGCTCCAAAGCCTCTGTGAACACAAGGATTCTAACATGTATTTCAAAAGCCAAACTCAACACTGTTACGTAGTTCTGGGTTATCAAGCTCGAGCAGACGTCTAGTTGCAATAAATGATAAAGCTAATGATTCATTAAAAACACTGTAGTATAACCCATCATGGTTTTTGGGTCTTGATAGTAGAAATGTATGCTATTTTTGCTGAGAGAAGTGTCTTCAAATTAAACTGTACTGTGTCCATCAAAGCTCTTGTTGAAAAACATAACCACTTCCACTGAAGTCATAGGATCTAGAGATGGATACAGAACCAATACACAGATCTGAGTGTTGAAATTTAGAGATGAATCCAGCAAGGCTCAGAGACTGCCTTCTTCCTTTTTCACCTGGGAGCAGCTTCTGATAGCCCCCAGAATGTTTCTTCTCAAACAGAAAATTAATCACTTTTGTCCCTGCCTTGTAACATTAAATGCCCTGCTTTTCCTCCAGCATGTGGGCTCACCAAATTAACACTTTCCGTCCATTCCCTGTGGACAGAGATGGGAACATATTACTGGTAATGTGAGGTTTGTATCAACATCTATTTCTTCTAACGTGATATTTCTATCAAATTATGCAAGTAGAAAGACAACTGGGAATTATTTTTGCTCCATTGCGGAGGATGCATGCAAACATAGCACTACAGTGCTCACCATGTAATTGTGATAGCATGTGATGGTAATATTTCCAAATTGTATATTCCACAATGAAAGGTCAGCAAGTAACCACTCAGACAGACATAGTGTCAGACTTCCTTTCTACCTGACATGCAATCTTCTCAGAAAATGAAGACAGAAATGCCTGAGTACATTTGGAAAACATAGAAGGAGGTGTGTGTACAAAACCAATTAAGGAAAGAATTGCTTTTTGCTGCTTTTTTCCTAGTGTACTCTTTTTGAAATTAACCTCCATATACTAATTAACCTCTGTGTGACTTTATGTAAATTAGATGGCATTCTTTGCCATATTGCTATAGTAGTGTAAGTGATATAAAGTGATATAAAGTACTTTAAAAGTGGCCAACAAAGTTTCTTTTCAATGTATTACACTGTAAAGATGCTAGAATGATCAGGCTCTCTTGGAATGAGAGGCAAGAAGGACAGATAGATAAGGAAGAGAAAAGGTGAAAAGTGATGTGAAAGATCCTGGGAAGTTCACACATTCATGGGCCACATCAACAACTTGATAAACATGCTGAGGACCACTAATTCAATGTAGATGTTCAAATTAATACAATATCAGGACCTAGGCTCATGCAGTGGAAATTGATATTAAGGGTGTTAACTTAGGAGTTCTAGAACCCATGGTGATTTTGGAGAAGTAATTTCAGTAGATGAGAAGTATCACTTAGGAAGCCAGGTAAGTGGTTCCCTTATGATGAACGATTAGATTTGCTGTGTGTCTGAGACATCAGGGAACAAAAAATCTTGCAAGGAAATTTAACTCAGGAAACAGTGCCCAGATTTATTAGATCTGTTGTTACACCTGAAAGATTTCACACCAGACTTAGCCTAGGTGACCGAGTAGTAGTTATACATAACTACTCAAAGAACTTGGGATAGCAAAGATATGAGGAGCAACCAAATCAATGTCAGAAGTGCTGGAGTCCATGTGGAAGCCAAGTGTGACTCTTGATGTCAACTGAAATGTTTGATATGACAAAGACATTGGCCAAATCTGTTATTATTACTATTCATAACTCATGTATTAAAGTATTAGACACTAAAATGTGCTTATTACATGTTGTATTACATGTCATATATGGTCAGGGTACTGATGTATCATTTAAATTTTAAAAATAGCTAATTCAGCTCCTTGGAAAGATGGCTGAGGTGCTCAGCTCGAAATAGAACCACACCGTGACTCCCAACCACCAAAAACTACTGCATTGCAACTTGTGTAGTCTCCTTACATACTGAGATGGGAAATTTTACTATACAACTGCTTTCAGTCATTCTTGATTAGTTTAAGACACTCCCTGCTCAGTGCTCTGGCTGTGGCACCTGATTCTCCCCATGACACATCCAGAACAGGTATTTCCCACCGTGCAGTATGAATTCTGAGCTGGGAGCCCACAAGTGATGTGTAGTGAAAGTCACTACTGTCATGTTGTTGGTGGATGTAAAGCTGGGTGTCTGGAAGCTTAGAACAGTAGCAGCTACACTGTAGGTGCACAAATTTTGCTGGATTTACGCTGCCTGTGAAATGCTCAAAGACTTGGAACAATGCCAAACAGCTACCTGCTTCACTGTCTGCATCAAACAGTGGATAGTCAGACTGAAAGATTTACTTCATGGCAGTCTACAGTATAAAGAGGAAAAGTTCAGAGAAATATTAAGGGGAAATTATATAATGAATTGTATTATAATGGCATTAGACAACTTTTCATGCTGCTACTTCCTGGGGAGTGAGTCTTCAGTATGATGGAGAGAAAGGCATGGTGATGGCCTTGATGATGAGGTGTTTTGTTGTCGGGGCATCCTGATCACCAAAGTCTCCCCAGGGAGAGCAACCTGCTTAACACCTCCCCTCCACCCACCCTTTTCCCAATACACTTGTTCCTGGGTGATACTGGGGGTATGTCAAATTCTGAGACATCAAGGAAATTTTCTGAGATGCTGTTTCCCTCTGCTCTCTCCATCTTGCCAAGAAGAGGCATTCAGTTAGCAGGATCTTTGGCACAGAAGCACCAAGACTGCCAGCAGGGCACTGTCCGCAAGAGTCAGTCACTCCTTAGTGCACATTCAAACCTCCACCCACAGCAGCCAGCATTTATTTGTGTCTCAGTTGGAAAACCAGGTTCCCTCCTGGCTCCAGCATATAAAAGAGGACTGGAGGTTTCTGAGGCTGAGGAATGGTGATGCCTTGCAAACAGCTCCAGGTTTTCCAGGTTCAGCGTAACTTTGCACTGCTACAAGAGACACGGCAAAGACACAACAGCATAGGAGAGGCACTCATAATAATGCTTTAAAAATGAAAAGAAAGCTTCTTCAGAGCAAAAACAGACTAAGGAAAAGGACAGAGCTGCCTTTTCTGGCTACCCCACGGCTGGCCTCATGCTCGGGTGTGTTTCCATGGAGGCTGTTGCTGTCACTACACTGCTCACGCTGGAGTGTCACATTGGATGGGGGCCAGCTCAACAAGAAAAATAAAGTGAGTTTTGAAGAGGTAATGTGGTAAATGTTCTTCTCAGTCTGGCTACCAATATGTGCTGTCTAGCCTGAGGCATGCAGCACATATGGGTAATGCTACTGAAGTTTGGTACTTTTAACTTCCTGAGTCACTTTTTACAAAACCAAAGGAGATGCATTAGACTAATTGTAGAGATTAAAAAAATAAAAAAAAAGGTAAGGAAAGGCAAAGCCGAGCAATCTGATCCCAACAGACTTCCACTGCCCATTTCTCAATTCTTTTTCTGGGGTTTACAGCCTTTTCGGCATACTGGGTGATTTTCCCTGCTTCTTAGGCACCAGCAGAGCAAGCAGATGTTCACAGCAGCAGACAGCCAGGATAGCAAAGCACCCTGGCCATGCTGATAGGGCCCAGGCAGGTGACGGTGTCAAGGGCAGCAGCAGATGCTGGCATTCGGGCCACCTGCCTGGGGCAGCTGTAAGGACAGTCCTGCCCTCACTATTCCAGCAACTGCTGGAGGAGGTAGCCTGGCTCCAGCTCCTCCTTCTGTCAGGGAAATTCAATTTTACCTCCACTGCTGAGGTTCAAATGAGTTCTGGTGCTAAGTACTCTGCAGAGAATTTGGCCAGCCCATTTGGGGAGGCTGTGGTAGACAGGGTAATGTTTGTAGCAAAGCAAAACATAGGTGATGTCTGCTCTTCAGAAATCTGCTCCTCTCTCACTTATGGTCTGTCAAGGCACTTCAGCAGTCATTTTGCGGTGCCCCTGGGCTTCTGAGAGAGCATCACAACCTCCTCCTCTTTTTCCCATCTGTCAGCTCAGTAGCGACAATAGGGCAGACTGGAGTTTCTTTCAGCTCATTCGATTTCTATGGTTAGCATTTGCCAAATGCTCAACCATTTGTAAAAATCATGTCATCGGTTGTCATTAGAAAGAGAATTGATAACTGGTACTTACTGAGCTTTGCAGTCACTCAAACAAATTCATTCTCTTAGTTCAAAAAACAAAAATCACGCAAGTCCAGATGTTAAGTAAGCAATTGCTACAATACAATGCTTAGATTTTTTCAACTGTTATATTGATACCCAGTGGTACAACTATGGTTAACAATCTGTGAAATTCAGCATTAAAAAAACCCCTATAACTCATTTTAAAAAATTACTCAATTTATTCATCTGTAATGTGATATATACAACTGAGTCCAGATAAAGCCTCTTAATGCTTGTGAGTCATCAACATTTCAAATCAAGAAAGCATACTATCTAGAAATCACCATGATCACAGATATGTCCATGTTGCTCAGGTGCAAGCCCAGGCATTTCAAGCCAACCTAATTACGTAACAGAAGAGTTGAAAAGAACCATTTTTCATTTTCAGCCACAGAAACATAGAATATGCTGAGTTGAAAGAGACACACCAGAATCACCAAGTCCAACTCCTGGCCCTGTACAGGAAACCCCAAGAGTCACAGCATGTGCCTGAGAGTGTTGTCCAAATACTTGAACTCAGACAGCCTTGGTGCTGTGATCACTTCCCTGGGGAGACTGTTCCAGGGCTCAACTGCCCTCTGAGAGACAAACCTTTTTCCTGAACCTAAACCCCACTTGACTCATCTAATTAATTTCCTTGAGCCCTGTCACCGGTCACAAGAGTGGTACCTGTCCCTCCGCTTCCCCTCACAAGGAAGCCGCAGACTCCAATGAGGTCTCCCCCATCTCTCTCTCCTCTTCTCCAGGCTGAACAGACCAAGTGGCCTCAACCACCCCTCATATGGCTCCCCCTCCAGACATATCCTTGTTTCCCTCCTTTGGATGCTCTCTAATAGCTTAATGTCTTAAATTGTGGTGCCCAAAACTGGCCCCACCACTCGAGGTGAGGCCACCCCAGAGCAGGGCAGGGTGGGACAATTCCCTCCCTTGCGTGGCTGGTGATGCTGTGCCTGATGCTCCCCAGGACAGGGTTGGACCTCCTGGCTGCCAGGGCACTGCTGACTCATGTTCAACCTGCAGGTCCCTTTTCCCAGAGCTCCGCCCCATTCCTAATCTGATTCTTAATCTCTTCCATTCTTGATGCTGGGTAAATGCTTCCTAAATCCAAGAGTTTCTGGTACTGGAAAAGCCAAGTTGAATGGCCATGAAATCAAAAGTTATCAACATGAATGCTTTAGTAACACCAGAAGATGTAAGATGGGGAGGAGGAATGCTGTATGAATAAAGAGAAAACATCTAAATTCTTATGTATTGGGAGATTAATTCTGTTGCAATTTATTTAACACCTCCATGGAGAACAAAGAACTTTGCTAAATTAAAACAACTGGGACAAAACTCACAAGTTCTTGAAAATATTTGTTATATCTAAAATTTGTCAGGAAAAGCATGAAAGATTGTTATGATAATACCTGCAAAGATATCCCAGATATTTTTGGCTGTCTACTAGATGCAAAATCCATGCCCAGCTGAATGCTTTCCTTTGCTAACCTGACTGCAGAATGCTCCTTATTCCTGTGCACTACCCCCAGCTGTTTCTGAAACTTTTCTTTTGGCTTTGAATCTTCTCCTCCTGGTCTTTAACATGCAGAACTTCTTCTGGAGCCTATGGAACCCATGCACAGGGTACAAATTAGACATCATCAGTTTTACAAAGACGCAGCGTAACACAAAATTAGCAGGAGCCATAGAGAGCACAAGACAGTGGGAGTTACGGGGAAAATTGGGAAAGATTGTCATATTGTCACTATCTTACCATGAGAAATGTAGTAGCTCTAATGTTCATGTGAGACTACTGTGTGCCTCTCTTTATAAAGCAGTTTAAGTGATGACCCCTTTTTTTTTTGTCTCCAAAACAACCACAGTGTTTAATGCAAGGAGCTGAGATCATGGAATTGAACACAGACCTTAAAATAGCCTAAGAAATTTTATTAAAGTAATATTTAGGTTCATAAATTCAGCTACAGAGTTTTGAAATGAAAATCCAGAGCAATCCATTGCATTCATGGGCATTGCATTGATATGGTGTTCAGAGCTGGAAGTGCTCATCTCCATTTTTTTGTTTGTTTTTTTTTTTGCAAAAATGTTAACCAAACATTAAAGACATGCACATATCAAACCTTCCCCAGAACACATCCTTTGATGAATTCCTACTCCCTATTAAATTTTGCCAGTCTCAGATTATACTAAATAAGGAACTGTTCCTCCTGTTCTGGATTTTGAATAATATCGTAAGCCTTTAAGGGCTCTTTCTAAAAGAAAGCAAGTTTAAAAAAAAAAAAAAAGCAAGCATGATCTCAGTTCAAGGTTATAAAAAGGGCACAGAGCTTTTGGATCAAGGGAGTGAAGCATTAATACTTTGTGGCCCCACTTTCCTAGAATATGTGCCTTGGCAACATTGCTAGTTTAAATCTGGCAAATTGAATATTTTGAAGTCCGTCCCTGGAGAAAAACACACACCAATTAATTATATCAGATTATAATTTTCCTCTCTTGTGTGGTGTAACAGAACTACTCTCTGTTATATACTTTATTGTATCATAGAGGCTTCATTGTTTACACTAACACTACCATTTATGCAATGAGCTAGATTGTGTATTTTTAGGGGGGGTTTAATGTCAGTGGGCTGAAGGAAAGATTTCCTGATAGCCTGTTTAAGAGCAAACAATTTGTTTATATGGCACACAGAAAAAAGACATGGTGTACAAAATCTCCAACATTCATACCCAAGGAATACTACTGCTGCTGTTTGAGCAAGGCGCATGAAATATAGCCCTGATACTTGATAGATATGCTTCCACATTTTAGACTGACTGCTTTGGTTAATGGCCACCTAGAAGTTGACTACAAAGCTTAGCATTCGATGGCAGAGTGCCATGCATGTTGAAACATTTCCTAAGCAGATTCAAAGGAACAGAAGTCGATGTCCTGGCCCAAAAGAGTCTGTACTCTCGTGCTTGAGACAGCTTGGCAGCTGTCAGATAAAGGGGCAAGTTCCACATATTCATGTTGAGCTAAACACCAGTTTGAATGGAGAAAGAGTGGAGGAAGCACTTGGCAGTTGATCACAGGCTGGATTGCAAGACAGCAACCACACCTGAAAGGTTGTATCTACTGGTGTGGTCAATTCCTTGGCAAAGAAAACACGTTTATTTGCCTGTATCCAAAAGGGAAGGCTTGTGAAAGGAATTAGTAATACAATCCCTCAGCTGTAGGTATTTGAATTGATTATCTGTCAACCCAAAGGTTTCTCTAAGTTCAGCAAATGAACACAATCTGTCTTCTAAAATGCATCATGTAATTTGTTAAAGCTTTTGTCTAACCATGCATCCCAAATAAAAATGCAGTTAGGTTTTGGTTTGGATAGTAAGGTTGATTTTTTTGGTGTGTTGTTTATTTGAATTAGAAAATTGAATACAATCTGAAATGGAATAAACAATAGGTAACTTAAGTGGATTTTTTTTATAACTGGTGCTAATTTAAATTACAAAGTCTCTCAATATTCAGGACATTACTAATGTATTTCAGAAGTATTTTTATGTGTTTCAGGCAGACATTGTTAAAACATGCCATTGATTTTCTGTTTTCTTTTGTTCTGAGGTTCCAGTGTGCTCTCTGCTGGTGGTGGCATTCTCCATTTTGAAAAATGATCGATTATTAATAAAAAAATAACCTTAATGCATGCCTAAAGGTGGAAGTTGCTAAATTGCATTGAACAGTATTATTTATTTACACATGGATTAGGATCTAAGAAAAAATAATAAAACAAAGAAGAAAATGAAGAAAATTTTCTATCAGTGGAGAACAAAATCAGGAAAGATGAGAGGCTGAGGAACATTAAGGGGAGATTTTGTAGTACCTTGTTTTTGGTAAGTTTTAGGGAACTCCATTAGGGAAGAACAGCTACAGGAAGACTGGAAAGAGCCACCTGATATTGTAAGCAGTTGGACTCAATAAAAGTGATTCAGTAGTACTGCTCTGTAGGTAATAGGGCAGAATTGGAGAAGAACTACAGAAAAAGTCTAAAATCACACATAAACACACTTGTTGAGCTCTAAAAAAAACAAGCAACCAAAAATGGTCTGTGGGCTGATTTGTCCTCTTGGTTTCAGAAGTACGAATTTCTAATTTTAGAGTAATATATGGCAATACACTGTTCAGGTTCCTGTTTCAAAATTTAGGGCTTTTTTTCTGAAAAAATGCTGAAAAGTCCTGTTGATTCAGAGGAAATATAATTAAAGCTTCTTCTTTCAAGGGGGAAAAAAAAATAACAAAGAACTTCCTAAATATTGAGAAATAGTAAATGCTTACGAAGTATTTCTGTGTTAAAAAGTAAGCCAGAACATTTTCAAACAGACTATATATGCTCAGCTTTGTTAAGCTAGAGGAGACAGAAACAGAGGGGTCAGGTGTATGGAGTGAGCCAAGATGGTGATTTAGTAGGACAGGTTTTCCATAAATGCATGTGATTGAGAACTCCATTTCTCTATAAATCTGTGTTATATATCAAATACTAATGTGTAATATCCCTACTTCTGTACCAATCTATTGATATATAATCATGTAATACATTCCTCTTGCAAACGTAGCCACATTTTTTTTTGCTTTAGATACTGCCCTGCAAATTCATGTATATGGGTAATAGTTTTTAGTAGCAGGCAATAGACCATGTAAACAGCCAACATAGCACATAATGAAACTCACGAAGAACAAATTTTATCACCCAATGTCAGTCAGCCAACCCCTCTTCTGGATGATTTCTTTAGATATTTTATATAAACGAATAAAATATTTCTAAGTATGACAAAATAAATATTGATGTTTTAAAATATTTTATCTGAAATGCAATTGAAATGAGCTTTGTCTTTTTCTCAGGGCACAGCAAGGTGTGTAATGTGATGTTTCTCTGTTACGCACCTTATCACAGTGTCTACATGCAATCTTCTTCTTGCTATCACTATTCATTTTTCATGTGCCAAGTATTCATTAATCCTTTAACCTCGGTAGGTAGAAACCAGTTTTTTTTCTGCAGAACACTCAGTGCTCCCTGTTCCAAGTGGTTAAGAAGGATGAATGTTGTTACTACTCACATTTGTTTTTTTAATTGATAAATCTGAATATAAGCTATGCATCTGTCCAGGGAATGTTTCCAGCTGTTTTCCATAGTAGCCCGCTTCCTATGGGATTGCATATTTTATCTTTTTAAACAAGTGTTACAATGTTAACTTTTGACTTGGGTGAAATCTAATGAATCACATATGTAACTTACCAGGAGTAGCTGGAGCTGGTTCTGATCTAAACTACTAGCATCAGAAATATGTTGCTTGGGTCATTAGACTGTATTTTAACTCTATGCTCACTTTTTTCCTAAGGAAATTATTAGACCAGAGGCAACATTACAATAGCAAATTATGCCTAATCCCTTTTATGGCTTGTGGAGACATATATTTCTGTTTATAGCCATTTTAACATTTCTTATTTATTATTCTGTCTTTTCTTCCCCTTGTGGAAATAGAGGTAAGATGCAGAGACGAATAGTGAAGAGTTATATTATCCAAAACATTTATGCCAAGAGGAGGCAGAGGACCATTACAGGGAAAGAGATGAGTAGATGTATTTCTGGCAGCTGGCATGAAATCCTCTTTGGGAACAAACATTGGTTCTGGTTCTTCTGGCTTCCTCAGTAAATACTGTGATGAGCAGCAAATATTAGTTTGTATTTACTGAGAGTAATAGCATTTTAGCAGCAATTATTTACCTGCGCTCCACCTGGCTTTCTATGTAAATACACAAGCTGTATGGGCATTTACAAACACCTTCACATGACAGGCCAACCTCCTAGACACGGGATCCATCCCTCTTTTTGCTTTTTATTTACCCAATAATTGTTATGACTGGGACTCTCACGAACTGTTGAGCTGACTGTGAATTTGAGAGAGTAAGGGGTGGGACTCATAAAGAACTTGCTGTTTTGGACCTCCTCTGATCATGGCTTCTGCCAGGGGTCAGCACAGCACCCTGATTGTTCAAAACGCTATTAAGGTTCCTTAAATTGAATGGCCTCTGACCATTGCCAGAAACCATCTAAGCAGGCAGCCCTGGTCAAAGCTCACCTGTGCTCTGGCCACTCTGTGTTTACTTTATGCAACACCAGCCACAGGGGAGGAGGCAGAAAACAGCCACATCAGCTTTACATGAACAAAAGGCTCTCCAAGGCAAGAGAATCCCTAGCTAAGAGAATCGCCAGGTAAGAGAATCCCTAGGTAACCCGTCAGACCAGCTTAATAGCTTCAGTGCTGCCTAGGCATGGACCAGGTTCTTTCCACCAAAAAACTTCACAGTGCAAACATGCGTAAGAATGCTTGTGAAAAGAAACAGAGATTTGATTCTAAATGTTTAACTGACTCTTAGGGTTTATATTTTTGTTTCCTAAGGTTCTGAAAGTTCTTCTTTTAAAACATGAATGTAACAAAGACTTTGTGTTTTAAACAAACTTTAAGATTATGGAGTCCGTTCCTCTGTATATTGTTATTAAAACCTTTACAACCCAGCATCCGCAGCCCTTACGTGAGAAAAGTCTTCCCCATAAAGGAAGTTCTCAGTTTGCAGGGGCGCGACTCGGGCTTACGAGCGCTGACCAAAAAAAAAACAAACCACAACCCCACGCCTCGCATACTTCTCACGAGCTGCAGTCTGGCTGTGCGAAGAAAACAAAATAAAAGAGAAGGGAAAGGCTTGCAGCGCTCAGCCCCAGGTAACGGCGGGGGCCGGGCCCGGCCGGACCCTCCGGCGGCGCGGCCCTGGCGGACACACCGCCCCGTGTGTCCTTTGCCCGGGACGCCCCTCGGTGTCGCGACCGCCTGTCCCCCCGGGCCCCTTCAGCGCTGCTACCGCCCCGCGCCGCCCCCTCGGAGCTCCCCTGCGCCTCGCACCCCGGGGGCTCCCCAGGGCGTCCCCAGAGCCTCGTCCCCCTCACTGGCCCCTCCGTGCTCCCAGAGCCCCGAGCTCGCCCCGAGTTCCCCCCGGGCTCCCCCATGGCCCCGCACCCCGCTGAGCTTCCCCCGGCGCCTCTTTACCCCGCCCCGCCCTCGGCGCCCCTCGCCCCGGGCCTCCCCTCGGCGCCCCCGCTGCCGGCCGCG